>NC_058091.1:234544666-234849833 GCF_020171115.1 Neogale vison | reverse complement strand
TGATTTGCATTTCCCTGATGATGAGTGACGTTGAGCATCTTATCCTATGTCTCTTGGCCATCTGTATGGCTCACCTGGGAAGATTTCTATTCAGGTGGTTTGCCTACTTTTTATAATTAGATTATTTGTGGCTTGATTTTGAGTTACATAAATTCTTCATGAATTTTGGATATTAACCCCTTATCAGGTATATCATTTACAAATATCCTTCCTCATTAAGTAGGTTGCCTTTTTTTCATGTGTTGATGGGTTCTCTTTGCTGTGCAAAAGCTTATTTTGGTATAGTTTAATAGTTTATTTTTTATTTTATTTCCCTTGCCTCAAGAGACAGGTAAATATCAGTGCTTAGGCCAGTGTCCAAGAGATTATTGCCTGTTTTTCCTTTTAAGAGTTTTTATCATTTCAGGTCTCACATTTAGGTTTTTAATCCATTTTTAGTTTATTTTTATTTATGGAGAAAGAAAATGGTTTATTTTCATTTGCATGTAGCTGTCCAGATTTCCCAACATCATTTATTGAAAAGACTGTTTTTTTCTCCTTTGTATAGTCTTGCCTTTTTTATTACAGAATAATTGACCATATAGACATGGCTCTAGGCTTTCTATTCTGTTTCATTAATCTGTCTATCTGTTTTGTGCCAGTACCATACTTTTTGATTACTGCAGATTTGTAGTTTGTCTTGAAATTTGAGAATGTGATGGCTCCAGGTTTGTTGTTCTTTTTTAGGTGCTTTGGTTATTCAGGTCTTTTGTGGTTCCGTACACATTTTAGGATTCTTTGCTCTTGTTCTTTGAAAAATAGTACTGGTGTTTTGATAGAGATTGCATTGAATCTGTAGATTGATTTAGGTAGTCTAGACATTTTCTCTGAAGAATTAGTATTAATTTTTCCATTCCATAAGCATGGTATATCTTTCTAATAGTGTTATCTTCAATTTCTTTTTTTATAGTTTTAAAATTTTTTAAAATTTAATTTTATTTATTTTGTGTGTGTGTTCCAAAATTCATTGTTTATGCACCATACCCAGTGCTCCATACAATCTGTGCCCTCCTTAATACCCACCACCAGTCTCATCCAACGCCCCACTACCCTTTCCTCCAAAACCCTCAGTTTGTTTCTCAGAGTCCATAGTCTCTCACAGTTTGTCTCCCCCTCCGATTTCTCCTAGCTCACTCTCCTCTCCTTCTCCCAATGTCCTCCATGCTATTTGTTATGCTCCACAAATAAGTGAAACCATATGATAATTGACTCTCTCTGCTTGACTTATTTCACTCAGCATAATCTCTTCCAGTCCCATCTATGTTGCTACAAAAGTTGGGTATTCATCCTTTCTGATGGAGGCATAATACTCCATAGTGTATATGGACCACATCTTCCTTATCCATTCGTCCATTGAAGGGCATCTTGGTTCTTTCCACAGTTTGGCGACCGTGGCCATTGCTGCTATAAACATTGGGGTACAGATCGCCCTTCTTTTCACATCTGTATCTTTGGGGTAAATACCCAGGAGTGCAATTGCAGGGTCATAGGGAAACTCTATTTTTAATTTCTTGAGGAATCTCCACACTATTCTCCAAAGTGGCTGTACCAACTTGCATTCCCACCAACAGTGTAAAAGGGTTTTGCCATTTTAATTAACATGTGTCTTGATTCAGGCCTTCTTGGGTTTATCTTGCTAGAAATTCTCTGTCTTGGGGTGCCTGGGTGGCTCAGTCAGGTAAGCATCCCACTCTTGATTTTGGCTCAGGTCATGATCTCAGGGTCATGAAATTGAGCTCATGTTGGGGCTCTTGAGAGTCTTTCTCTCCCTCTGCCCCTCCCCATGGTCACACTCAATCTCTTTAAACAAAGAAATGAAATCTTTTAAAAAAAATTCTCTGTCCTTTTGGACTATCATTTCTTCAAATAACTTTCCAGCCCCCTTCTCTCTCTTCTCCTTTTAGGATCCTTATAATGCAAATGTTATTATACTCATTGATATCACTAAAGTTCCCTTAACCTATTCTTTTGATTGACGGATGGATATTCAGTTTGTTTGCTCTCCAGTACCCTGTCTTCCAGATTGCTGATCCATTGTCTGCATTGTCTTATCTACTGTTAATTCCCTCTAGTTTATTTTTCATTTATTGAATACTTCAGCTCTGACTGGTTTTTTTATATATATATTTTTTTCTTTGTTGAAGTTCTCAGTTCATCAGTTCTTTTCTTCTAGTCTATTGTGTATCTTTATGAGCAGTACTCTGAACTCTTTTTCAGGTATATTACTTACCTCCATTTCATTTAGCTCTTTTCCTGTAATTTTTTCTTATGTTTTTCTTAAGGGACATATTCCTCTCCTAATTTTATCTAACAATCTGTTTTGTGTGTGTGTGTGTATTAGGTAGGTCAGCTAAACCTCTTGGTCTTGGAAGTACTGACCTTGTGTAGAAGAGATGTCATATTACAGTGCTTCCTGGTAACATGAAGAAGAACCAGGTACATGGAGAGTGTCAGTACTGACTTTCTTAAGTATCCAGCGATTTAGGATAGGGGAGGGAAGAAGAAATGACACCAACAAGCACTTTTGTTTCTGGAGAAAACTCCTGCAGCTTTCTGCCTCTCCAGCATACATTCTAAGATTGGTTAATAAGTCTCCTTCACAGATACCCCAGGTGTTTTACAAACTGCTGCTCCTCTCCTGTGTATCGGGCTGAGTTATTTAGTATGCTAGCTCTTTAGGGGTAAGGTCTTGGCTTTGTGTCACCCTCTGGCTCTCCTGAAATTAAGCTGACTGGTTTTTAAACTCCCAGAGTTAGGCCCTACTGGTCTTCAAAGCCGAAAGTTATGGGAACTCTTCCCAGTATAGTTCGCCGGGACCAGAGGTGCCCAGTGTGGGCGTCTCATCACATGTTCCTTTCTGCTTGTGATGTCCCTCCTTTTCGTGATTAGCTGCACTAGAAATTTGATTCCATGTCTCTGTCTCTCCTACCCATTTTGATGTGGCCTTCTTTCTATGACTGACTTTGGATGATCTATTCTGCCAGTTCAGGTCATTTTCAGAGTTTGTTGTATAGATGCAGTTGTTACCCTGGTGTGTTCATGTGACAAGTTGAGCTCAGGATCTTCCTACTCTGCCATTTTCTGTTTCTCTAAGGCAATGCATTTAAAATATTTATCTGTAAAGCAGAAGCATATCATCAACAATTATATAGGGAAGTACATGAGTAATTAATAAATGAAATGTTAATTAATGTTTCCTTTTATTGAAAGGCAGATAATGCCTATAGTATGCCTGGTTTGATAGTCATTCAGTGTACCTAAGGTTAAACTTGTTCTGCTATTGGGACACCTGGGTGGCTTAGTCAGTTCAGTGTCTACATTTGGCTCAGGTCATGATCCCAGGGTCCTGGGATGAGTCCTACATCAGGCTTCTTGCTCAGTGGGGAGCCTGCTTCTCCTTATGCCTGCCACTTCCCCTGCTTGTTTTTTTTTCTCTCTGACAAATAAGTAAAATCTTTTTTTTTTTAAATTTTATTTATTTATCAGAAAGAGAGAGGGAAAGAGCACAGGCAGACAGAATGGCAGGCAGAGGCAGAGGGAGAAGCAGGCTCCCCGCCGAGCAAGGAGCCCGATGCGGGACTCGATCTCAGGATGCCGGGACCATGACCCGAGCCAAAGGCAGCTGCTCAACCAACTGAGCCACCCAGGCGTCCCAAGTAAGAAGGAAGTTGCACACTATAGAAGGCAAGCAGATGATAGAAATGCATGAAGCAGTAGAGATGCGTGTCTAGTTGAAAAAGACCCTAACACTGAGTTTTAGGGGATTGTCTCCAAGTAGAAATGTAACCCAAAGATGTTAGATGTTCATTTTTGTCCTAAGGTTTTTTTTTTTTTTAAAGATTTTATGTATTTATTTGACAGAGAGAAATCACAAGTAGATGGAGAGGCAGGCAGAGAGAGAGAGGGAAGCAGGCTCCCTGCTGAGCAGAGAGCCCCATGCGGGACTCGATCCCAGGACCCTGATATCATGACCTGAGCCGAAGGCAGCGGCTTAACCCACTGAGCCACCCAGGCGCCCCGTCTTAAGGTTTTAATGTGAAATCATTTAAAAAAAAAAAAGTCCTTTATTAGACCTACCAAGACACATCTACAGGTTACTACTTTGACCCATGTATCTAAATTTTCAAACTAGGAAGGTATTATAGGTTAATGACCAGGAACCCAGACTTTTAACACAACCTAGTTTGAATCTTTCCTCTATGCTTATTCATTGAGTGATCTTGGGAATTTACTAAAATTCTCTGAGTCTCAATTACCTCAATTATGAAAAGAATATAGTCCTTAAGTTCTAGGGGCGCTTGGGTGGCTCAGTTGGCTAAATGTCTGCCTTCAGCTCAGGTCATGATCCCAGGGTCTTGAGATGGAGACCCACATTGAGCTCCCTGCTACTCCCTCTCCCTTTCCACCTCCCCCTCACCTCAGTCATTTTCTCTCTCTCTCCAATAAATAAATAAAATCTTTTAAAAAATACCTATGTTTTAGAGTTGTGAAAATTGAGATTACATATGTCAAGAGAGAGTGGTGATCAACAAATGTAACTTCAAAATTCTTGCTACTCTGATTGCCGGAGTTTTATCACCTCAATCCCAGCAGGCTGAGTATTCCAGTCTTTTGAAAAATATATAATGAACATATTCCACAAAGGGAATTGTACGAAGTCTTTGTATATGAATTCTGTATGCAGAGTTTATTCCTCTTAACTTTTAAATAGGTGCTACTCTAGTACCTCTTCACAGGTGAGAATATAGAGGCAAGGCTAAGCATTTTCCACAAACTAAAAAAAAAAAAAAAAAAAAAAAAGGAGTTGCAATTCAAACCCAGTTTATCTGACTACAAAACAGAGCTTCTAATCACAGCCTTATACATAAAGTATCCATATATCTTCGGCCTGTATCAAGAGGAAACAATAAGTATGAAATTAGAGAATTTAGACATGAGAGAAGGATGAAGAAGAAAGCAGACAGCAATTACCAAAGTTAAGGGACTTCGTTAAATCACTCTAAGTACTTCTGGCAAACAGTGTCATGGGCACAATATAAATAAGTTCATTGTTTCTAATATTCAAACTGAACATTTTAACTTCCTTTTAGGGACATGTGAAAAAATAAATCCTTGTAGAAATTTATCTCTGTATGTATCCTAAAACTTAAGACTTTTTTTTTTTTTAATTTGACAGAGAGAGATCACAAGTAGGCAGAGAGGCAGGCAGAGAGAAAGGGGGAAGCAGACCCCCCGCTGAGCAGAAAGCCCAATGCGGGGCTCGATCCCAGGACCCTGGGATCATGACCCGAGCCGAAGGCAGAGGCTTAAACCACTGAGCCACCTAGGCGCCCCAAGACTTTTTTTTTTTTTTTTCTACAAAGAAATCACTCTATAGCCAGCTTATCCAGCAGAAATACCTGGCGAACAAGGAAAGGCCCACCTGAAATGAAACTACAGGTCAGAGCATCCGGGCTAGCATAGCAGCTGAAGTAAAAGCAGTCAGATGGGATATACTGTAAAATTGTGCACACTGTATCTGGATGCATGGAACATTACAGTGTATAGAGATTAGAGAGCTAAATTCATGGAGCTGTAAATTCCTTGAAGAACTTGGCAGGATTAGGTTTAGTTGTGGGTGTAAGTTAATTCACCAGAACAGTGAACAGACCTTGGAGGCAGCCACAGTCACTGAAAAGAGATTTTGATGGATGTCTCAGTCCTGGATGCATGGTGTTCAGAGGTGCTCATGCACTTCAGAAACAGAATCGGGCCAGACGCTGAGCACATTGCAGGTACTATGGGGGTGTTCCCTGAGGAGAATATTTATTAGGAGTGGAGAAGGAACCGGAACTTGGAAAAGCTGATGGGAGAGCTTAAGAAAAATGTTGGTGTTTCTCTCCTGTAACGTCTGGAGCAGGAGGTAGACATGATGCACGGGTTTTTTTCTATGGTACAAGCTAATTCCTGTTCCTAAGAATGACCACAATGTTGATGGGAATCAGGAGGAACCAAGACGACTTCCTGTTCCCCTGTCCTTCTTAAGCCTGTTCTGATACCCAAATCTCTTACTGTTGTCTTTATTATTCTTCGCTAATCTGTAGCAAGAATTCTTTTTTTTTTTTTTTTTAGATTTTATTTATTTATTTGACAGAGAGAGAGATCACAAGTAGGCAGAGAGGGAGGAGGAAGCAGGCTCCCCACCGAGCAGACAGCTTGATGCGGGGCTCAATCCCAGGACCCTGAGATCATGACCTGAGCCGAAGGCAGAGGCTTTAACCCACTGAGCCACCCAGGCGCCCCTGTAGCAGAAATTCTTTATGTGGCAAATGCTGTGCTAAGGATATTACATTCTTTATTTCACATTTTTACAGAATCCTCATGAGGTACACCCACAAAGTTAGGTGAGAAAATGAAGAGTCTGAAAGGTGGTCATTTGCTCAGGGCTCCCATCCAAGCGGCAAACCTGAGAGTGAAATCCAGAATGATTTTACCCCAACCTTCTTATTATTTGTAGTCCCTTGTGCTGTACTTCATTTTCTTAAGAGAAATAGATCTTTGAAATCTTTGAGATCTGTGACATGATCACAGATGATCAGAAGTAGCGTGTGTTGTAGAAAGAGCATTAGCTGGGACGTAGAAGATAGGTTATGTATTTTTCTTCCTTCGTTTAGCTCTTCCCTTATTGACCTGTGGAATCTGAGGTCTCAGTTTTCTTCTCAATAACGGAAAGACTTAAAATGGGTAACTTTATAGTTTACCCCAATTCTGACTTCTCCAGTCCTCTCTATATATAGTGTAGGGGTCGGTGAATGGTGGGAGACACCAAGAAGTGAAAATAAGAGGATACATTAATTTTAAAATATTTTTATTATTTAATATTAATGATGTTAAATCCCATTTTAAGTATGATAAAACATTATTTTTACTCCACAAATTTCCTGTGCCATAAGTATATTAGCACTATATTACCAGTTAGGAAGCTGAGTGATAGGGAGGTTACCTTTTCCCAAGTCTGTACTGGATAAAGCCAGTGCTCAGGTCTTGGTCCTTCTGATTCCAAACTTCATCATGCTAGAACCAAACGATAGCTTTCAGTGTCTATTTGTAGGCATAACAATGATCATCCTTGTAACCAATCATTTTATCCTGGCAAAAGTAAAAATAGATTCTGAGACGTGTACTTGGTAATGGAAAAAGCACATTGTTTTTAGAGCTTCAAGGACAAATCCTAATGAAGAGAAAGCTCAACTTGGAATAATAGTGCACAGCCTTTTCTTCAATGATTTGTAATTATTTTAATTTTGTTGATTCCATTTTGGGGGACCAGGAAGGAAAATGATGGCCAGTCATTGAGAAATCAATCATTTCACAGCATGGTTAGTAAGTTGTTCTAAAATTAGAACACAGTCAGTTGATTGATAAAGTGACAGCCAAAACTTGATTATGGCCTCCTCTCTGTGGCAAAATAAATAGAGTCCGGCCTCAGATTCAGTGTTGGAAGCTTTTTTTATAGTATCTGGTTGGATCAACAGCTTATTACTAATTATTCCTAAATTATTGCTTACCTTAATCTCTCTATAATCTCAAACTGTTCTTTATAGTACTTAATAAACTGCATGGCAAAGACTGTATTAACTCATGAAGCTACTCAGTCCATGTTTGGTAACCAGTTTTGATGAGTGTGGAGTTTTCCAGAATGAACTGAAAGCTATCTCCCTATCTCTCAGAGGGACCATATAGAATCTTTACCCTTTATTCTTCAGAAATGAGTTACGTTTTTTTGGTGATTTTTAAAAAATTGTCTTTAAAATTGAGGCTATGTTGTCTTACAGTTTGTTAGATCACTACGGGTTCCTATTTTTCCTTTTAGACCTGGTACCTACAGAAATATACATTAGGAGGATGATTATTTCACTTTGTCTGCTGAAATAAATAGTTGTGTTTTTACTCCCCAGCCAGGAATTCCCAAGAAGATTACAGGAATTTTCATGTATAGTCTTCAGGACAACCTTGTGATTTGCCGGTATTATTTGCCTTCTCCAGGCAAACAAACCAGCAAGTCACACAACTAATAATTTAATGTTATGGTATTCACATCCAAGTGCATAGAATTCCATGGAAATTGTGGGCTTTATGCGCTGCATGTTCTTCTTTCTTCCAGACTGTGAGCCTCTTAAAGGCAGGTCTGTGTTTATTGATCACACTATCCCAATAGTTAATAAAACATCTGTCATGAAATTGACACAAATTTCTATTTAATTAAATTAGACTATAAATTTCAAAAGTATCTATTTGGTTCCTATCTTGTAAATGTTTAAATCAGTGAATTCAATTTGATTATTTACTATTATCAGTGTTCAGTTATATCAGTGTTGAGATATATTACTTCTTTAATCTCCCTCTTTTTTGTTCTCTGTAGAATATTTTGGAACACTTGGGGATTTTTATAAGACATTTATTTGGGGATATTTTGAAATAAACAAATATTTTGCAGTACTTGGGATATTTTTGCAAGCCTCAGATCATACAGGGTCATAGCTTCTTTTTACATGCCACTTCTGTATATCTGTTCTTGCTAAGTCCTTTCTAGAATTGGAGCATATTGCAATTATGACCTGAGAAAGGAAATATATTTATTTAAGAGTTTCCCCTAAAAGGATTATAGGCTTTGGCAATTTTCCCCCCTAAAATCACTGTCTTTTCACCAAAACTCTTCATAAAGTAATAATTATCATCATCAAAAATAACTTTATTAAAATAGAAAACAAATTTTTATAGCCCCATGGTAGAGCAGCCACATAAGAAGGAATTAGCTGTTTAAAAGATATTATGTCGTATTGGTATCATACGAATTCTGCATATGTTTTGTACTTTTGAAGTAGGTTTCCCTAACCAGCATGCATTTGATACATTGGTAGACAGGTCCATTTGGAATAACCACAATATGATTTCTTATTGATGTTCTAGAGTCATGGACATAAATTCCTTGATGTACTAATATTGATGATTCTTATAAGAAGGCATTACCTTCTTAATTAAGGCAAATTAAGGCAAATACCTCTTCATAGATGATGTTTGCCCTCATTCACCAGTTTTTAAATTAAAACCTACACTGTGTCAGGCAGTCTTCTAGGTATTGAAGACACCAGAAAGAAAAAACTTGGTCCTTAGGAAGTCTACAGCTTGGTGGACAGACATCCCATTATAATAAAAAATTACAGTTGCTACAATGTAGCTACTTACAGCGTGGATGAGATTATAAGGACTATGTCCCTAAGTTTGGATAAGATAAAAGAAAGCTTCACAGATGCGGTAAGTTTTAAGACACAAAAATTAAGAAAACATACTCAATTACTTGGAAGCATAAAGGAGCTCAGCATCTTTGAAGATCAGCACAAGAATTGATAAAAGTGTGATGTAAGAAAAAGGAATGAGGTCAGAAAACTAGACTATGGCTGAATCTTGGGGAAGCCAAAGATCTTTCCAAGGAAATTGTGTTTAATCCTGTGAGCAACAGGAAATGGCTGCAGAATTTTGAGCAGAGGAATGACTTAATTAGATGTGAGTGCTCAATGCCACATTGATTTCAGAGAAATGACAATTGTGCTATTGACAATAAGTCAATCCTAGCTCAGTTCTAGAACCTTATGAGGCTTAATGTCCAGGGTTCCCTGGTTCCATGTCTAATGTTCTGTAACCAGGACTGGACTGAACAAAAAAATTTTTTTTTTTTTTTAATCTAGAAGCAGGCATGAGTATCACTGAAGCTGTTACACAATATTGTAGGTGGTAGTTCTTTGGGCCTTCTGTGAGGACATTCTCCTGAGATTGTCATGCAACATGATTCAGTTATTTTCTCTGAGTAGTTCATAGAATTGTGGGTGCCTATACATCGTACATTCCATGTCAGAGTGCTGACGTTTGAAGATAGAGAGGTAGACAGCTAATTCTCATCTTGATCTGTCTAGAATCCTGATTACTGTTTGCTTTAAAGAAGACCATTGTGAATGCCTGGGGGAGATATGTCAGATGTGAAGCAGTAGCCATAAATTAAAGCAACACTCCACGTGTCAAAAGAACACAGTAAATAAATTTGAGAATGTCATGACATGCACTGTTTTATTGGTACCCATGAACTTGAGGTTCCACTTTCAAGCTGAGTTCCAGAGGCCATTTTCCAAATGTTCTCTTTTTTTAAGAAAACATTTTATGTTGAATTCATTTCAGACTCATAAGAAGTTGAAAAAATAGCCCAGAAAGCTTCTATGAGCCCTTCTCCCGGGTTCCTTTAATGTTATCCTCTGTAATTATAATACTTCATCAAGACCAGAAAACAGACACTGGTACAACACTACAAACTGAACCGTGGATCTTACTCAGATTTCTTTAAGGTTTCAATAATCAAACATCACCCACATTTTTCCCCCCTCAATTCTTCACGTGTTTCCTAATCCTTCCTGCTTTAAAACCTAACACATGCTGTTCCATCTGCTTTGGATACTTCTTCCTGTTTTGACTACTCAACTCCCACGGATATTGAATCAATTTTCTAATTTAGATATCTGCTTCCTCTTTCAGTTTCAGTTCGTGTATCATTTCTTAAGGGAAGCTTTCCAGAGCCCCGCCCCCCCATAAGTTGTATCTGCCTGCTGTGTGTCCTCATAGCTCTCTGTTCTTCTCCTTTTGCCATTTATTATAATTAAAAACAAATAGTTCTCTAATTATTTCCATTTCAATATGTAAAGTTTGTGATGGTTAATTTACAAGTCAACTTGGCTGGGTAATGAATGCCCAGATAGTGGGTAAAACATTCCTGCACGTAGGTGTCTCTGGAAGGGGTTAGCACCTGAATCCGTAAACTAAATTAAGAAGGTCATCCTCAGCAATATGGGTGGCCATCACCCAATTCGTTGAAAGCCCTAGTAGAACAAAAAGTAGGAGGAAGGGTGGTTTTGCTTTCTCTGCTTGAATAGAGACATTCATCTTCTCCTGTCCTTACACATTGATGTTCATGGTTCTTGGGCTTCTGGACTTGGACATACACCATCAACTCCCCTAGTAGTTCGAGTTCATACTCAGACTGGATTACATCACTGGCTTTCCTGGTTCCTCAGCTTACAGATGGCAGATCATGGGACCTCTCAGCCTCTGTAACCATGTAAGTCAATCCCTATAATACATTTCTTCGTATCTATGTGTCTTATCTAGATATAACTCCTCTTGGTTCTATTTCTTGGGAGAACCCTGATTAATGCACAGATGGAAAAATTATGTGTTGTTTTAGGGGCTTTTAGTTTATCATGAAAGAGTAGGATGTTTCCTTACTCTCCAAGGGAAGTAGGCAGGGCCCTCCCGGTACTTACTGATTTCAAGTCAGCCCTCCCCTGAAAATCTATAAATGACATTGGAACACAACTGGATCAACTATAGAGGTTGACTCATAGTGTTTAATATCTTTGGTAAAGAAAATGTTTCATCACTTTCTTTGACCTGGAAGCCCCTTAAATACAAAGGAATCTCTCTTTATTCAACATTTAGAATTTCTGTAACATTATTGGAGAACATGGAATAAATACACATGGAAAGATATTTGTTCTCATTCAACTTCTGCTGATGAAGTAAAGAGAAGGCAAGTGAATGAAATTAACAAATGCATTATTCATTCTTGTATTCACCCATCCATCTGTATTCAGCAAATCCTGTTACAGCAGAAGTTTTGGTTTGTGTGTTCCAAGGAATATATGAATAAAGTAAAACTCATGGCCAAGTAGAACTTACAACATAGAAAGAATATAAAAAATCGTGTGGAGTGATGGGAAGGTGAGTAGCACTGGAACCACTAGGAATTTAAAAGTACACATAGAATGTTATCATCACACATAGACATTCACAAATCTGTGACTATGTATAGTGCTGGATATTAACTAGATTTCTTGTGATTGTTTCCAAATAAATACAGATATTGACTCACTATATTGCACACCTGAAACTAACATGCTGTTATATGTCAAAGACACCTAAATTGAAGAAGGTGAAATCATAGCGAAAAAAAAAGCAAGCTTGTGAATACAGGTTGGTTGCCAGGAGCACGAGTGTTAGTGGAATGGGCGAAGGGGGTTAAAAAGTACAAACCTGCAGTTACAAATAAGGCATGGAGATGTCCTGCATGGCAGGGTAACTCTAGTTACTGATACTGTGCTGTGCATTTGAAAGTTGTTGAGAGAGTAGATTTTAAGTTTTCATCTCAAGAAAAAGATTGTACTGTGAGGCAACAGAAGTGAACTTACTGTGGTGCTCATTTCACAATATATACAAATATCATGTCACTGTTGTACACCTGAAACTAACATAATGTTATATGTGGATTATATCTAAATATTTTTACAAGGAAGGAAAAGGGGACAGAAGGTACATATTTGGGAGTTAGACATACCTTTTCTTGTATCTTGGCTCTGCCTCTCTCACTTTAAATCAAACCCTCTGAGCTTTGGTCTCCTCTTCCACTAAATGGACTTAATAATATAACTTAACTGTGGGGTCATGAGGCTCCAATAAGATCAGGAATATAAAGCACTTTTTTTTGTGGTGCTAGGCAGACAGTAAAAACCTAATGCTATCTTTTGTTATTATTTCTCCTGAGTCTCATTACTGTCGAATCTTTTCTACGAATAGCCTGATACCCCCAGTTCATTACTATTACAGTTTTCACTAAAATGTTCTTAGTGGCTTCAACAAAAGTAAAAATTTTGATCTTACACAAATGGCAAATGAGAATGGTAGAGCATATCGAGGGGAGATGCTGAGTATTTGTCCGGCCTCTTGGATTCCCTTTCTTTTACCCTAGCTCAGAGCAAGTGTGATTTAAATTCCTAACACAACGGTATGACAAATTTTATAAATTATGGAGCTTTCAGGGTCACTTACAGAGAGTTGAAACTGAAAATGTTGTGTTCACAACAATGCCAAGGATCTGTTTGTTCCTAATTACATATAACTCCGGCACGCAGGTGATAAATGCCAGTCAAGGGGACTGACTGATCAGGTGTGCAGGGAGTCAGAGCAAGGAAAGATTGCGTTTTCAGAAGCTGTTCAAGGCTGCAGCAAGAATGTCCTTCTCAGAAAGCACATATTTATCTCTTACCATTTGAGGACTGAACTTAGTTTTTTTTTTTTTTTACACATTTTTTAAATTTTCAGCATAACAGTATTCATTGTTTTTGCACCATACCCCATGCTCCATGCAATCCGTGCCCTCTCCAATACCCACCACCTGGTTCCCCCAACCTCCCACCCCCCGCCGCTTCAAACCCCTCAGACAGTTTTTCAGAGTCCATAGTCTCTCATGGTTTACCTCCCCTTCCAATTTCCCCCAACTTCCTTCTCCTCTCTAACTCCCCTTGTCCTCCATGCTATTTGTTATGCTCCACAAATAAGTGAAACCATATGATAATTGACTCTCTCTGAAACTGACTTATTTCACTCAGCATAATCTCTTCCAATCCCGTCCATGTTGCTACAAAAGTTGGGTATTCATCCTTTCTGATGGAGGCATAATACTCCATAGTGTATATGGACCACATCTTCCTTATCCATTCGTCCATTGAAGGGCATCTTGGTTTTTTCCACAGTTTGGTGACCGTGGCCATTGTTGCTATAAACACTGGGGTACAGATGGTCCTTCTTTTCACTACATCTGTATCTTTGGGGTAAATACCCAATAATGCAATTGCAGGGTCATAGGGAAGCTCTATTTTTAATTTCTTGAGGAATCTCCGCACTGTTCTCCAAAGAGGCTGCACCAACTTGCATTCCCACCAACAGTGGAAGAGGGTTCCCCTTTCTCCACATCCCCTCCAACACATGTTGTTTCCTGTCTTGCTAATTTTGGCCATTCTAACTGGTGTGAAGTGATATCTCAATGTGTTTTTAACTTGAAACTCCCTGATGGCTAGTGATGATGAACATTTTTTCATGTGTCTGATAGCCATTTGTATGTCTTCATCGGAAAAGTGTCTCCTTAGTTCTAATGGAACTGGTTTGAGTCCTCAGAGTTGTATGAAATAGAAACTTGTAAGGTAAAGGTAAAGTAAAGTAGAGGTAAAGGTAAACGTAAAGTTCTCTTGGTTTCTGGTGGCCCAAGAGAAGCGGCGAAACCTCTCTAGGAAGCAGATTTGAATAGCAAACAGCTATCACTGTCTACTAGCAAAACAGTTACAGTGAGAATTAGCATGTTCTGGATACTTACTATCCCAAAGTGTGGTATCCCAGCCTTTTGCATTGCACAACCCACTACAAGTAAAGATAAATTAATGAGTTTTCCCCAAAGAGCATTACCAAGATTTTAATTTTATCACAGAAATGTATAATTTGTTAAAGCTACAATTACTATTGCTGTCAATTTTTTTAAAAGCAGGAAGAACATAATCTGTATAAATAAAATGAAGTCGTTCTTCTTATGCCTTTTCATGCATTACGCACGCGTAAGCGTATGGGTTTTCAGAATATGAAGAGTATATGTCTAGGACAACCTGATTTAAAGTATGGACTGGTGTCATTGATATTGGGAGAGTGGGGGTGCCCCGCAAAGAACAGATGCCTCCAGGGCACATGCACCTGAGCCTACAGGAGACACCTTCCTGATGGCAGGTGGAGAGACAACGGCATTGCATTCTGAGATTGTCAGTGCCTCAGAGAGAGAAAACAGCACTGATTTAAATGGGAACCCCAGATTGAAGCCAGAAGTGCGGATGTTCTAAATTACAAGCCTTGATTACAGTCGTGCTTTTTCTCAAGGTATGTAGCCTGTGTATGCCAGGTGTAGCAGCATTTTATTTAGTCAATGGTGGTTAAAGATTTTCTCAAGTATATCATAGGAGGATGGCTGCTATCAGAATGGAGGACAGTCTTTATTAAGTCACCGAGTTTGGATTATGAAAATTTTGCTACTTTGACTTTATTTTTCTCATTATCTTGAGGACCAGAGAAAAACTTCTGAAGCACTCTGCACTGGTCCTTGGAGGGAACTGGACAGCAGACACCTCTTCAGAACCATGGAGGCCTAGAACCCATGCCTCACGGGGCCTGATTGAAATAGTCATGAAAGGTGTCTATGCTTCAGAATTTCTAAAATGTTCTCCTTATGAGCATATAATGCAGCCAGGGTTGAGAACCATAGGTCTATAGTAATGCAATATTTCTCCCCTCTTTCACTGTTTCCATCTAGAAACTGTCCCCTGCTCAAAGCTGTATCTTACATGAGTGCACCCAGACGCGTCCTTTCCCAAGCAGCGTGTGTATTTAGTGCCACACCATCTTAGGTTTGAAGAATGTCTCCAAAATAAATTCAGTAGTCTCTTTCTTGTTTGCCCGACTGTTCACTGAGGCAAGAGAGAATTTTCTACAGGGCAATGAGAGATTCACTTCCCACACCATGAAGTAGATAGATGACTGTTACCCAAAGGGTTAAAATATGTCCCAAATGACTACTGGCCATACTCCCTTCAAAGCCGGCAGCTGGACAAGATTTAAGAGGCAGCCAAGGCATTATGTTTGCAGTAATTTAGAGCTCCCCATTTGAAAACAGGACATCAATGGCTGCAGTGTGAATTTGCTGAAAGAATAACAGGAAAAAACTTAACATCTGGCATGTTTTCCAGAAGCCATAAAATGGAAACATCATTACCAGAAAATATGATAGAGCTTGGCAGGTAAAAGGAGTATAAAAAATCTGAAAAGGAGAAAAAAGGATAGGAAATGAATCCGTAAATTCTACAAATTGAGGGTGATGATGATGATGATGATGGTAGTGGTCATGACATTCTTTTTAATTTATTATTGACATACAATTGACACACACTGTTACTTTATTTTCAGGTGTACAGCATTCTGACTTGATAATTCTATACCGTCCTCCGTGCTCACCACCGCAAGCATAGTCACCATCTGTCACCACACAGTGTTATTACAGTATTACTGAACATATTCCCTACGCTGTATTTTTTCATTTTTGTGACTTATTTTGAAACTGGAATTCTGTATCTCTTAATCCCTTTCACATATTTCACCCATTTTCCTCACCCACCTCCTCTTTGGCAACCACCAGCTTATTCTCTGTATTTAAGGGTATGTTTGTTCTTTTGTTTTTGTTGTGGTTTTTTATTTTTTAGACTCCACTTGTAATTCAAATCATAGGGTATATGTCTATCTCTGTCTGACTTATTTCACTTATTAGTATCCTCTAGGTCTATCCATGCTTTCACAGATGGCAATATTTCATTCTTTTTTATGGCTGAGTAACAGTCTATCAGTATAATATGATATGACTGTTACATATATATGAGTAAAGAAGATGTGGGGTGTGTGTATTTGTATGCCTGTGTACATATACACACAACAGACTATATGATATATATTAATAGATAGTATCTATTTATATATATATTTATAATATATATTTATATAGTATGAACGTGTATATATATACACAATAGAATATATGGTATATGTTCTGAATAAAGAATGTGTGTGTGTGTGTTTGTGTGTGTGCATTGAAATATATAGTATATCTTCTTTATCCATTCATTTATGAATGGATATTTGGGCTGCTTCAGTGTCTGGGCTGTTGTAAATAATGTCGCATATGTTCATGGCAGGTGCGTATATCATTTCAAAATAGTGTTTTTGTTTTTGTTTTATTTGCACAAATAGTGGAATTACTGAGTCATAAGGTATTTCTTTTTTTCATTTTTAAGGGAAACTTTATGCTATTCTCTACAGTGGCTGCACAAGTTTGCATTCCCACCAATAGTGTGTAAGAGTTTCCTTTTCTCCACATTCCTGCCAACTCTTGTTATTTCTCGTCTTTTTGATCCTAGCCATTCTGACAGGTATGAGGTGATATTTCATTGTAGTTAGATTTGCATTTCCCTGATGATGAGCGATGTTGAGCATTTTGTCATGTGTCTCTTGGCCGTTTATATGTCTCCTCTGGAAAAATGTCTGTTCAGGTCCTTTGCCCATTTTCTAATGAGACTGTGTTTTTGTTTCATTTTGTTTTGTCTAAGTTCTATCTATACTTTGGATATTAACCCCTTATGAGATACATTATTTGCAAATATTTTGCTCCATTCTATAGGTTGCCTTTTTGTTGTTGGTGGTGGTGGTGGTTCCCTCTCCTGTGCAAAAATCTATTATTTTGGTATAGTCCCAGTAGTTTATTTTTGCTTTCATTTCCCTTGCCTGAGCAGACATACCTTAAAAAAGGCTGCTAAAGGGGCGCCTGGGTGGCTCAGTGGGTTAAGCCTCTGCCTTCGGCTCAGGTCATGATCCCAGGGTCCTGGGATCAAGCCCCCCATCGGACTCTCTGCTCAGCAGGTAACCTGCTTCCTCCTCTCTCTCTGCCTGCCTCTCTGCCTGCTTGTGTTCTCTGTCTGTCAAATAAATAAATAAAATCTTAAAAAAAAAAAAAGGCTGCTAAAGTTGATGTCCAAGAGATTACTGCCTATGTTACATGGTTGCAAGTCTCACATTTAGGTCTTTGATGCATTTTGAGTTTATTTTTGTGTTATGGTACAGGAAAGTGGTCTACATTTATTCTTTTGTTCAGGGCTGCCCATTTCCCAACACCATTTTTTGAAGAGACTCTTTTTGTCCTATTGTATATTCTTACCTCCTTTATCATACATTAATTAACCACATAGGTGTGGGTCTATTTCTGGGTTCTCCTTTCCATTGATTTACATGTCTATTTTTGGGCCAGTACCATATTGTTTTGATTACTCTGGTTTTTTAATATATCTTGAAATCTGGTACTATGATACCTCTAGCTTTGTCCTTTCTCAAGATTGTTTTTGGCTATTTGAGGTGTTAGTGGTTCCATACAAATTTTAGGATTATTCCAGTTCTCTGAAAAAAATGATATTAGTATTTTGATAGGGATTGCATTGAATGTTGTGATTGGTTTGGGTAGTATGACCATTTTAACAATATGAATTCTTCCAGACTATGAGAGTGGTATACTTTTCCATTTATTTATATCATCTTCAATTTCCTTCATTAGTGGTTTATAGATTTCAGAAGAGAGGCCTTTCACCACCTTGGTTAAATTTATTTCTAGGTATTTTATTCTTTTTGGTACAATTATAAATGGGATTATTTTCTTAATTTCTCTTATTGCTACTTCATTATTAGAGTACAGAAATGTGACTGCTATCTGTATATTCATTTTATATCCTGAAACTTAACTAAATTTGTTTATCAATTCTAATAGTTTCTTGATGGAATCTTTAGGGATTTTTTAAGTATATTGTATTACATCATCTGCAAATAGTGACAATCTAATTTCTTCCTTATCAATTTGGATGAATTTTATTTCTTTTATTTCTTTTTCTTATCTGATTGCTTTGACTAGGGCTTCCAGTACTATGTTAAATAAAAATGGTGAGAAAGGACATCCTTGTCTTGTTCCTGATCTGAGAGCAAAGAATCTCAGTTTTTCATCATTGGGTAGGATGTTAGCTGTGGGTTTTCATATATGGTCTTTGTTATTGAGATATGTTTCTTCTAAACCCACTTGGTCAAGAGTTTTTATCACAAATGGATATTGTATTTTCTCAAATGAATTTTCTCTTTCTGTTGAATGATTATACGATTTTTATCCTTTCTCTTGTTAATGTGATGTATCATGTTGATTGATTTGTGACTCTATAGAACTCCTCTTGCATTCCTGGAATAAATCCCACTTGATCCTGTTGGCGAATAATCCTTTTAATGTATTGTTGAATTTGATTTGCTAATATTTTCTTGAGGATTTCTGCTTCTATGTTCATTGGGTATATTGGCCTGTAGTTTCCTCTTTTTGTTGTAACTTTGTCTGCTCTCACTGTCAGTGTAATGCTAGTGTCACAGAATGAATTTGAAAAATTTCCTTCCTTTTCCATTTTTTTGAATAGTTTGAGAGAAATAAGTACTCACTCTTTTTTAAACATTTGGTAGAATTCACCAGTAAAGTGATCTGTTCCTGGACTTTTGTTTGTTGAGAGTGTTTTGTTACCAATTCAAATTTTGTGCTATTAATAGATCTGTTCAAATTTTCTATTTCTCTCTTATTTTGTGGTTAGTATATTCAAATAACAGTAAAGTCAGTATTTGTGAGTTCCTTTGGTATAGGAGTTACCTAATTTTATTCATTTATTCCTGGATATAGGAATGGACCAGGTAATAAAGATAAGCTTGATGAAGTCAATTCCAATTTGGGAAATTACTAATGAAATTCAACTTTTATGATGTAGCTGCAAAGTAAGAATCAATCGGTCACCCCAATTTAATAGGAATTTAAAGCTCAAGAAGGTTGTTACCATCCTCTAATTGATTAATACCTGTCATCTTGATGAATCAGGACATGTCAGAGGAATTATTATTTGCAGCTTTAGGCATATATTTCTTTATTGTAAAAGGAAAAGGGAGAGAGGACAGGGACTTTCTCACATTTGAGACTATTTGCATGGGCACCAAAAACCCTAGATTCAGATGTTCTCTTGGTCATTAATACATACTGCTGTCTTGAGCAGATTCTTTCCTTTTCTGCATTTCAGTTTCATAGAAACAAAGTGAGGCAGTTGGACTAGATCACTTGTTCTCAAAATGTAGTCATTAGATAAGCAACCTTACCACTACCTGGGAATTTATTTGTAATGCAAATTATCATGGTAAATCCCATATCTACTGAATCAGAAACTCTGGGTGGGGCCACAATTGGTATTTTAACAGGTCCCCCAAGTGATTCTGATATATTAAATTTGAGGACCACTGGACTGGAGACAAAATATAAGGATTAAAATTTAAGAGCCAGACAAACCTGGATATGATCCAAGCTCTACCACCTCTAGCTCCATAAGTATTGGAAAGTCACTGAACCACTGGGAGCCTCTGTTTTCTGAACCATTAAATGGGAGCAATAATAGCATCTTTCCTTTTTTTTTTTTTTTAAGATTTTATTTATTCATTTGACAGACAGAGATCACAAGTAGGTAGAGAGGCAGGCAGAGAGAAAGGGGGAAGCAGGCTCCCTCCTGAGCAGAGAGCCCAGAGCAGAGCTTGATCCCAGGACCGTGGGATTATGACCTGAGCTGAAGGCAGAGGCTCAACCCACTGAGCCACCCAGGTGCCACTAGTATCTTTCCTATTGGTCTGTTATGAATGAGATAACACATGTAAACTACACCAGGAAATGCTTGACATTTAAGTGATAATCAACATCATCACTTTTGTGATATTCAACATTTTGACACTAATATTCTAAGATTCTGTCATATTTGAAGATGACATCAAGGATACCTTCTAGTCCAAAATAATGCCCAGGTGATTAAAAAAAAAAAGAAAAAGTTCCCCTTTTAACAATCTAAGTATAGACTAAAACTGTCAAATTGCAGCTACAAATGGTTCTGCTGCAAGAGGTAGTAAGCATTACTATAAACAGATGTTTCATTTTGCATCCAGAGCATTAGCAAGCCATGTCTGTCTGTGTCAAAGCAGCCTGCTCAAATCAGGAGATCCATTGGCTTGCTATCTAGACAAATGGAACCTTGGATGTGAATCCAGACATATATTAGGCTGGTGATGATAAAATGAACTGAACAAAAGGAGAAGAATATCAATCCAGTCAGCAGATAGAAACTGAAGGAGAGATGCCATTTGAAATGTGTGGATGTGGCATCCTCCTCTCCCCTGCTGCCATTCCCTTGTATCCCCTGAACTCTGCAGGCAGCAAGATCTAAGAGAGAACTTTAGGTTCTTCACAAAAGATGTTAAGCCACTGGAGAATGGGAAGAGATGAATGGTGACCTGCCACCCACAAGTAATTGAAAGGTGGGTTTAATGTGGTATAAATCCACCTACCCACAATAAAGGAGTCAAGTTGAAGTTTAAGTCCAGAAGAAGTGAATTCTCCAAGGTATTTTATTTTCCGAGCAAGCCTGATTACAGTAGCTCCGCACACCCAAAAATTTTAGAGATGATACACAGCAGTGACTAAGATCTCAGTCCTTGGAGTTAGGTAGCCACGCACTGAATCTCAACTTTGCCATTTACAAGCTGGATGATCCTGGGCAAGTTTCTTAATAATTATCAGCCTCATTTTTTCCTACTTCAGTTTTGATGAAATCTTTGTGTATCTATGGGTTGCGCATGAAACTGTACCGAGCCAACATGTGGATTTACTAGTTCACAAGACTGAAAAGTCCTGAAGTAGATGGTAATTTCAGGCATGGCTGGCTTCAAAGCTCACACAATAGCTTCAGGTCTTGAATTCTGCCATGATAGCTTTAAGCTTGGTCCCCAAGAATAGGCAAGATGTCTACAGGAACCCCACATCGATGTAACTCTCACCATAGTAGAAGACAAACCACTTCTTGCAGTGGGTCTGGGGGGTCCTGTGCTTTTCTCTGATTGGTACAAGCTGTCCAAAGCAGGTCCAATTATCGCACACAGCAGAAATCTGGTATGTTGATTGGCTTGGTGTTATAACACATGATCACCCCATGGGTGATAGGCAGTGTCACCAGGGACGAGGGTCCCAAAGTGAGGGATGGGTGAATGGGTGCTAGAAAAATTGGCGCTGTTGCAGTGGTGGAGAATAATATGTAGAGAGTCCATTCCTACCCGCCCCCCTTTTTTTTCCACTCAGTTCTTTTGTTCTGCATGCATGTTTAGTCCCTGGCTTTAAGGCATTACTGAACTCCAGATAAGTTTTTCACAAAATGTTGCTAGTGGACAGCTTAAATCAGATTTTTCCATAGTGTTGTTAAAATGAACCCACCACCTGAGAATTATGTCCACATGTCTGCATTTTTAATAAGTTCCAAAGTGATTCTTAGAAATACTAAAGTTTGAGAATCATTGAAACAGATAATGAAGATAATTTCTCCTGTAATAAAGCACTGATTTAATATATTACATTTTACTGTCACTTCCTTATGTCTGTCTGTAAAGTAGAGACAATAATATATGACCTCAGCTATCTCAAAGAGCTCTTTGAGGACCAATAATTTCTTTAATGTAAATTTTTTTTCTGGTTCCTTAGAAATAGTGATAAAATAAGTTTTATTATTTTAGCATGCTAATGATACTAAAGTGATCTCTTAAATAGAGAAGTAATGCATGTCATTTTTTAAAATTATAATATTGAGTTGATAAAATCTGTGTCTGACTTTATTCATCCATAGAGAGGGAAAAAAATCTCTATCAGATTTTAATGAGAATAATATAATTAATACACATAATATCCTTGGGATTTTGACCCATAGTAATGGTTCCATTGATAGTTACTCCTACTAGTCCCTCACCGTGTATTTTCTCACTTAATCTTCATAAATCCTGGTATTTATTACTGAATCTATTTATAAATGAGACTGAAGGCTCAGAGATGTTAGTTCACTTGTTCAAGATCACAGAGCTGGTATGGCAATTAAGTCAAAATAGAATTGAAATTCACAAGTATTTAGTGGGTGCCTTTTAAGAACTACCCCTGATAAATTCATGATTTCTGAGTCATTTATGGGTGTTACAATTTTATTGTGTGAAAGGACCAACCAATAGAGTACTGTAGTTGGAATGTAGACCATAAGTCTTTATTACATCTGAGCATATAATACTACTACTATTACTTTCCATTGTCCATCCTACCAGACTAAGAAAACAATACTGAAACTTCTGATACATAATCTTGACAGGGTATCCATGAGAATTACTTTCTTGAAGACTTAGCTCTCTGAGTTAGGGAGTGAAAGTTACCTAAATTACTCCTAAAGACTCATTTACACAACAGGAAAATTAAGCGCAATATGTTGTTTATTTTTTGCAGGGGAGTTTGTTTATTCTCAGTTGTGTTTTTTGTCAAGATTTATTTGTAGACTGTTTCCATTTTTTATCTAACCAAAATTACTGGCCCAGCTATATTTAAAATATAAGAAATGTGAGCACTTGATAAGCCTGAGATAGCATCTACTCTAGAGTAGGGGTTTTTTTTGTGTTTGCCTGCTCCCCATCTTGACCCTGTGTGCGCAGATAATCACGGATTCCATCTCACCATAACGTGTCATCTTTATCCATGCCGGTCTCCTCTCAGTCTTCCACACAAGTTCACTTTACGCGTAAACTTGCCCAGGCTGCTCCCCCTCCTGGAACACTGGTCGGTCCTCCTCTGCTGCCTGCAGCTCAGCCCCTCCCTCCTGGCTCTGCTCAGGTCTGACCTTCTGTAGGAAGCTTATCTTGACGGCTCCACCCTAAAGTGATCATTCTTCTTTCTCTTACCTTTACTTTCACTTTTTCATAACTTGTGGTTCTCCTGAGAAATTGCTTGGAATTGAGCTGGAAGACACTGTACATTGGGTGAATAAACGGGTTGTTTGCTTTGAATTGCCTGCTAGGAAGCTTAGAACAACTCTCAGGGCTGCCCAGAGCAAGGGAAAAGCCTTCAGAGTAAGCATTCTTACCTGAGCTTGGTTTCTGGCTCTGTTTCACATCCACGTGTTTTCCCTTCACACACACACACACACACACACACACACACACCCTGACCCTTTCTTAATCATATTGGCCTAATCTCTGTTTCATTTTTGTATCCTATGTAATTTACTAAGCTCCTTATGTAATTGTTCCAGGGTGAGTGCAAATTGAAATATAAATGGACAGCTACAAGAGAGATGTCAGAAGTGTTTGTGTTGCAAGTGACAAAACATTACCCATCTTAAACTGTCTCAGCTGATAAAGAAAATTTGTTGGTTCATCTAGAAAAAAAAAATCTAGATGCTTTAGCTGAAACTTGATCTAGAAGTTCAAATTTTGTTACCCAGTGCCTGGCCACCTGGTGAGATATTGAACTCTGCTTCCCGCAGCATGGGCTTTCTTTTCAGACCTCACCATCATGGCGCTGGGAGGTTCCAACCTCTCTCTCCCCTCTCTTGCTCCCCTGGGGAGCAAAATGAAACTAAGCATCCCAAACATCCAAACCTCTAAATTCATAGGAGGAAGGAAGGTTTCTTAGGATTATTTCTATAGGATAGATAAGATGATTTTCTCTTAAAAAATGAAGGTGTCTTATCTCCTCATTTCAGATTGGGACATTTATCTTTTCTTGAGCAAATCATTTACCTCCAAGAGTATATAGGCAGTGTTACAATCGCTGATTGAAAGAAATCTTGTTTAAAGTGGGGGAAGGGTTACTTTAAAAAGGAATCTTGGGGGGTGCCTAGGTGGCTCAGTGGGTTAAAGCCTCTGCCTTTGACTCAGGTCATGATCCCAGGGTCCTGGCATCAAACCCCTTATCAGGCTCTCTGCTCGGCGAGCCTGCTTCCTCCTCTCTTTCTGCCTACCTCTCTGCCTACTTGTGATCTCTGTCTGTCAAATAAATAAATAAAATCTTTTAAAAAAATAAAATAAAAAGGAATTTTGGGGTACTGTCAGGAAGTTGGAGTTAGAAGCCTGGGGGCCAAAAACTTGACAAATACTCTCTACATAAAAAGTTTTGGAGTTTTCCCCATAATTGTTTTAATGATGTCTAGGTGCTAGCATGTCTTCTGCAAGGTGATGGCAGGATCCTTAAGTGTGGGGACGGTCTTGGGCTTTTCTCATAGTTTTCATAGTAGCCAGAGTAAAATCAAGCTTCCAGCTGGTACCCAGCCCACCTGCCTGTGGCCTTAGGTGTAATTTATATTGTAGTTCACTTGTACAGCTGGGCTCTACACTGTATCTCATCACCATGAAAAGAGAGCTAGAGGAATTATCCTTTGGGTTGAATCTATGCGGTGAGGGAACAGGCACAATACAATGGTGACTGTCCCAGGGACCTTTCGGCAGTTCTGGGCTGAGATATAATTCATTAGAGCTTGGATGGAAGATAAACAGTGTTCTCCTTGTACTTTGTCATAATTTCACTAGACATATTTTCTCTTTTCTCTCTCTCTATATCCAGAACCGTGAACTCGGGGATAGGGGATCCAGCGACTGAGACGAGAACTGAATTAAGGCCTCTTCCTGCTTTCCCCGTGCGGATATCCTGCGCAGCATCAGAAACAGGTCATGTTGCCAGATTTAGCACGCCCCGTTGCACTTGAATTTTGGATAAACCACAAATTAATGTTTTTAATACAAGTGTGGCCCTTGCCATAGTTATAGCAGCGATACTCGTAGTGCTAAATCAGGCCATTTAGTCAAGCCTGCCGCTGAGTTTTGCTGCATCTGACTCGCACGATGGCTAGCAGCTTTCGTGGCACGTCAGTGTTTGCGCGAATCGGGTGTGGGGTGGAGTTCTGTTTCCATTGCTTACAGACTACGTTACCTTATGTAAATTTCCCAAGTTCTTTGCACTACAGCTTTATTATCCCCCAAATAGAGAAAATAATTGCCCCTACCTCACAGTGTGGTTGTGAGGATTACGTACCTTGGAATATGTAAAAGTTCAGTTTAGGGTCTGGCATACAGTCCGTCAGCCCTCCGTAAGTAATAGGCAGCCCGTGTGAAGGGGTGTGTTTGCAGTCGCTCCTACAAACCTTTTAAACTCGGTGTAGTAATTCATTTCCCTGCCGGTGCAACTTGGAACAAAAGGATATTGATGCTTAATGAGAAAACGTTTACCTCGTGCTGGGTTACTCACTCCACGAGTATTCACTTAGGGCTCGCCTAGAACACAGGGAGCATGACGGCATGCTGGTAATGGGGGTAAAGTGTGCACCCGGCCGCTGTTCTCATGCAGCTGGTTTCATGGGGAGGGAATACGCAGAAAGACAGGCTGTGCCTGTGGGATTTAAAGATTTCAGACGGAGAGTGAGTTCACATCCACTTTCACAGATGATCTGTCTCCAAATAAACTGGTATCTTCTGAGAAAGCATTTTCTCTTCAGTGGCTTTCACTACACATGGCATATAGAGGGATTCAATAAATATTTGCTAAAACAGAAGTAGTATTAAATGAGAATGGTTTTCCATCCCTTGGTAGGCAGGGGAAAGATTGTGCAGCTTCCAAAGCAAGTAGAAATCCAGAGAATTGGCGTCTGTCTCCTATTAAAAGGTGGCCCACATAATTTTTCATCCAAATGGAGACCCTTCTAGAAAAGTGAAATAGGATGTTGGTAACAACTGGACAGAAACAACCAGCATAATAGTGGGGCTTTCAAGGCAAGGAAGGATATATGTTCACCCTACTACAAACATCACCTAGCAGCCAGTGGCTGAAAAATGTGAAGGGTTTCAGGTAAAAAATATGTGTTCTCCCTTTGAACAAACACATAATTCTGATATGAACAGAGAATGTGGTTTCCCAGGTATATTTTTTTGCCATGGTCTAAGCCATGCCTAGAATTGATATTTAATTGCTTAATTTTTTTCTGGTTGAGAATCACTAAATCATCTTCAGATAATGTACTGGGACTGCAACATAAAATCTTCAACCATCATTTCTGGAAAGAGCCTAGAGGTCACATGATCTCATGGTTCCCAAGGATATAGTAGCAAGGGTGAAGCAGCTGGGATAGAGTGCAAAGAATACTGGACTTTATCAAAAAACTGTTTTCAGTTTGTCAATTACACCTTTAAAAAGCTGAAGGGAAAAAAAAAAGCGTATAAATCTGTCTGCATATAAATTTATAAATCATATAAAGTCTCTGATCCAAGTGCCAAACTCTGGCCCAAGAGACAAATGCTGCCCAGTACTTGTAACTAGAATCTAATCGGAATGCACCCATTCATCTTTGTATTATAGGTGACTACTTGATTAGACAACAATGGCGGAATTGAGTATTTGAGAGAGAACCAAAAAACCTACAATATTTACATTTACTATCCGACCTTTTACATTAAACGTGTGTAACTCCCTGCCCTCATCCGATGATAGTGGTCTGTTTCTTCTACCTCATTGTCTTCTGATTCCTCCTCTTCCTTTTAGCCGCTAGTCATTGAATGCTGCACACATTTAGCAGACTAAATGCCCCACATATGCATGGGTTCGCTAAATTGCTCCAGACTCCTGAAAGGGTAGAGCTATGCCTAGTAGTCGTTAGCACAGACTCTTGAAGCTGACTGTGTGCTTTGCATCCCAGTTCCATCACCAGCCAGCTGCAAGAACTTTATCTGGTTATCTAATCGGCCCGCATCCTCATTGATTTTCATCTTAAACATCTAAAAAGTATGTTCCCTAATTAGCCCATATTTCACAGCTGAGAACATTGAGCTCCCTGAGGTTAAGTTTCAGAGCCCACACTGAACCTCCAAGCAGTCTGGCTTCAGAGCACAAGCTTTTAAACCATGTTATACTGTCAATGTAAAGCTAAAAGAATACACCAGACATTAAACACCATTTCAAAACACAACAAACAGTGCCAACATGAGAATCACACTGTGGTTACTCCTTCATAATTATTATTGTTCTACACTCTACATTTAGGGAAGTCCCACATCTTGGGATTGATTCCCAGCCAAATTAACTCATGATCTTGGGTCATTGTTCATTGTTGCTCAATATGAAGTATTGATGACAATAATGGTAATTAGCGTGACTTGCATCTAGCTCATACTCTTCTTCCTGTCGACCTAATTTTGTTATGAACTTTTCAAGTTGGTTTTCCATCTGCATCTCTTTGCTCTGCCATGAGCCCCTTCCTTGCCTGACTCGGATTTATTTCACCAAGTGGAAAAAATAATCTTACTTGCATTGCTTCAAATTAGCTTCGCACAGCGTTTGGATAACACTAATTGGTACAATTATTTATAATAAGAGTGGATGTGGAGAAGCCACTGAATTTGTTTACCTGTTGGAGAATAATTATGTCATTTACCTTCCCTTAGACCACACTTTCTGAATAATAGGTATCTTGGTTTTAATGATACCCTCTTTTTACTAAATAGATCTTGGTATTTGGGGCAGGGAATTGTAGTTTACGCTGGAAGTAAATCACTAGACACTTTGATCAATCACTTTCCTCCTGGGTGCATAAGAGTAGCTTTCCTTAATTGCAATATGCTTGCACACCTGAGGTGGAGGCTGCATATTGCTTGCCTTCTGCCAGCAATCATCACCGAAATTAAAAATGGAAAAGAACCATGCCATGCCTAATCATTTCATCTCTCCTCTTGTTGAAACAGTGTGTTTCTGGAGGCCAGTCTTCTGTTTTTTTCTCGAATAAAGGAAACTACCAATTCAGTGGGAAAATAAAATTGTTGAGCTTATGAAAACATTGAGCAATTGAGTAAATTTTATAGTTTTCAACTCATCATTTTGGGTCAAGTACCTACAACCCAAGGTTGAATCATCATTATGACAAATAAATTGTAAATAGAGAAGCAAGTAGAGTGTTACTAAAAACCAGTTTTTCAGCTGAACTTTAAACTTGCATGCCTTATACTTAGTAAAAGATACAAGAGTATGCAGATATATGCCACTTTGTTCTTATCCACCCATCTCTCCCTTGAAGCCTCAGCCTCTTTGAAAGTTTACTTCTTCGTCCTTAATTTAGCAATGCATCTTTGCTCTGTTTAGAATACCTCTCCCTACACAAGGGTCAGGAAAAATGTTTCTCAGAAGTTATCTGGGGTCATCAAAGGGCTCATTTTTGTATTGACCTTATTTTAAGGAATTCCTAATGGCTAATATTTTAGAACAATTACTTCATGTATATTGTCCACTTTTTAAACTCTTTATGGTAGAAAGATTAAAAAAACACCCCAAAGTTCAGTATTCCTCATAAGTATAGATCCAGAGACAGGTAACAAAACATTAACAAATTAAGGTTACTAATATGTACAAAAAATATTACATCATAGCCAAAAAAATTATCCCTAGAATACATGGTTGGTTTAACACACAAAAGTCCCTCAGTGTAGCTGACCATATTAAGGGGATAACAGAGAAAAATATACGATAACATTTAATATCGTTTTATTATGAAAAAATTCTCAGCTAATTAGGAACTGAAAGAACTTCCTCAGTCTGATAAAGGACAACTCAAAAAATCTAATACTATACTTTATGGTTAAAACAGGGAAGGTTGCCAGTACTCCTTACTTCTATCGAAATGTTATTGGATGCCCCAGACAAAACAGTAAGACAAGGGGAAAATTATGTAGGGGTGTGTGTGTGTGTGTGTGTGTGTGTGTGTGTATATATATATATATATATATGATAGATATATAATAGGTATTTAAACATTAGCATACATTAAACTGTATATAATTAAGATATATCTTAGATAGACAGACAGACAGACATAGAGCTTGTGACCACAGCTGAGTGTATACTTAATGATACATGATTATTTCACTTAGAGGCAATAAAGTACAAGAGAAAAATGCAGAGAGACAAAATGAGAGAGGATTTTGAAGAATTCCCATAGTTTGCGGGATATGCCCACTCTAGAAAACTGGAAGTAATCATTGCCTCTTCCTCTTGTTTTAGGCATATAACTAATTACAGTAGCAGGGTCCTGGCAATACAATTTTTCCCCCTGGCAATACCATTTTAAAATTGTCCTAATTTGTTAACTTTTCTCCATCACCACTGCAGTCTCCCCATTTGGAATTTCCATCTTCTTTTGCCTTGAGAATTGGAACAGTAGTCTTCAGTATGATGCCATTCCCACATTCACATTATCTGTTACGTATAATTCAGCCTAATCACTCTTTCTAAAAGAAAATATGATCCTATTAATTCATTTTAAGCTCTTGAATAGTTCTCACTTCCCTTTAAGTAGCACCAAACACCTCTGTAACTTTTAGAGCTCTTCAGAACTTGGTCTTATTCTTAAGCTCATCCCATATCTCTTGCCCCTTTCCTGCTAGCACATTACTCCCCACTCACTCTTAGCTCTTTCAGTTCCTTCATAATGCCCTGCACGCCAAAGAGCACTCTCCCTCAAATCCTGTCATCCATCCAGTTTATTTTCCAAATTTATCCTAACCATTGCAATATCAGCTTAGTATGACTTCCTCTGAGACACCGTCCCTGATCACTGAAGTATGGGGCAGGTTTCCTATCCTGTGTTCTTCTAACATTCTGTCGACTTCCCTCCTCTTCAAAGGTACTTTTCGCACCATGACTGATTGTTTCATTGATACTTTCTGCACTGCCACTGAAAACAGGCATTGTCTTTTTTGTTCAGCACAGTGCTTGGACAGAGAATATACTAGTTAAGTAAACGTTAACAGTTGAGAGAATAAACAGGAAGAGAAGTTAGTGAAGGAGTGTTTGGAAAACGAGAACTTAAATCGGTAAGGTAAAAGAAGTGGCCCTTTATAACATTCGTATTTGTGAAATTCTTTAAAATATATATATAAATTGCTTTTCCATGCTTCTTTTTTGCTTTGCAGAACATTTTCATGCTATGAAGTGTCTAGTGTTTACTGTCTCCAGTATACAAATGTTGGAAATAGTGTCTTATCATAACCTATGCCCAGATGTGGTATACCTCAGATTAGAAACACATTTTGATTCTAAATTGATGTATTCTAGGGAGGGTAAGAAACGCTAGCTGCTGTAACAAACAACTCAGAAGTATAGTGCTTTATACAATAAAGGTTTCTTTCTTTTAATGTTAAAGAATCAAGTGTAGGTGGAGGTAAAGGAGGGCTCGGTGACATACATGCTTCAGGGACCTAGACTTTCCATGCTGTGCTTCTTCCATTTCAGGAAATGACTTCAGTAATTTGATGATATATAGGCGTTACCCATTTGGCAGGGTTAAGGGAAAGGTAAGAGACAAGAACAAAGGATAGGTAAAGTGATCATAGCTACTTAAACCATACTGTAAAGCAGCTTTTCCATTTATATGCCATTGATGAGAACTAGTCATATGAACCCCTAAAAGCCAGCTCTGTTGTGAAGTAAAGAGTATATACTTGGAAAGAGAAGATGGGTTTTAGGAGTATCTAGTAAAAAAAAAAAAAAAAGGATTATCTAGTCAGTTGCAGCCAAAATGTATACATAAGATAATCAGTTCATTTATTTTTTCACACACATATATATTTTTATCATTAAAATATGGAATCGTTTCAAAATATGGAGAAACGTTGGTGAAGAAAACATAATCTCAAACCTCTTGAAGCTTGTATCCTAATGAAGATATACGGACTTTAAAAAAAAAAAGGAAAAAATATTTTCTTTAGAGAAAAGCAGTATACAAGGAGGGAGGTATTATTTATACAGAATAGCCACACACAGTATCTCTTAGTAGCTGGTATTTGCAGGCGAAGCTGAAGGAAATAAAGGAACAGGGAAGGTGGTTATAGGAAGATAAGCATCTTGGCAGAGAACAGGAATTGCAAAGGCCCCTTGGTGCTGGGTATGTTCAAAGATCAGTAAGGTGGCTTCTCTGGCTAGAGGCATGAAAGAAGGAGAGGGTTGTAGGTAGAGGATGAGGTCAGCAAAGCACTGGTTTTGCAGTTCAGGTACGTTCTATAGACCTGAGCTGGGAGGACATTGGAGGAATAAAATGATAGGACACATTTTCATAGTGTCACTTAGAGGAAAATAATTAGGCAGCTGGAGAACAGCCTAATAGTTCTTTGAACTATAGTGGCTTCTAATCGCTCACCTTTTTTACTTAAAAAAAAAAAAAGATGTATAATGTACATAGAGGAATAGTCATTGTTTTTGGAGTAGAGTTCTGTGAATTTGGACCAGCACACCTAGTCATGTAACCACCACTACAATCATTACCCACCCACCCCACCCACCAATTCCCTTATAGAAAACTCCTCCTCCATCCCCATGGCCTAGCAATCATGGATTTGTTTTGTGTCCCTGTGGTGTCGTCTTTTCCAGAAGATCCTCTCAGTGGGATCAAGTGTGCAATTTTTTGAGCCTGACTTCTTTATTTAGCGTTATGTGTTTAAGATTCATCTCTGCTATTGTGTGTTTCAATATTTTGTTCCTTTCCATTGCTCTGTAGCATGCTACTAAATGGAGGTACCACAGTTTGTTTTCCCACTCACCAGAATTTTTGTTTCAGTGTTGGGCAGTTATAAGTAAATCCTCTAAAAACATTAATTTTTTGTGTGTTAATGTAAGTTTTCATTTGCCTTGGGTAAACATCAAAGTTAGGGTAATTTACTTTTAAAGATACAGTATAACTAAGCATTAAACTACACAATAAAGTCATTCATTAGTTAACTGAATGCATATGACGTTCCTGCACAAGTATGAAAACTACCACAGTGATGATGCCAGGCAAAGTCCCCTTCTCTGCATAATATGGAGACACAGATATTACTCCTACAATATATCAGGCAATGTTCTAGGCACTAGAAACACAACAAAGGACAAAACTGAATTACCTTTTTCTGTTATATCAGCAAACTAATAATCAAGAGAAGAACAAGCTGTGATAGGTACCAAAAACTCAAATTTAATTTAAATTGGTAGTGGGGAAGAGGGTACCTTTATCAGAGGAGATGTCTCTGAGAAAGGCACCTGTAGATGGATGCTGGAAAGATAAGGAAGAGCCATCAGTCCTAAGATCCAGAACAAGAGTATTTAGGGCAGTGGAACAGTTAGGACAGAGACCTTAGTGTGGGAACAGACAATGGATATTTAAGAATTGGAGTAATTGACAGGTATTAAGCAACTGGATGTCAGTCAAAATGCTAAGTTATTAACTTGAGTTCCAAGTTTTAGCGTAGGCTTCATTTGAATAGAAAACCTGAATTGCTGGTAAAAATGTTAACCTGTAAAATACAGAGTAATAATTAAACCTTATAAAGAAGAACGTCCAGGTATCCACGTATCAAATCTCTCCTAGCATGGGGATCACCACTGCTCTTCTATGCTAGAAACAAAGCTGAATGAAGTAGTAGGAGGAAGCCCACTACATAGCTGTCTGCACATACAGTGGGTATAATTTAACAGTGGTGCCGCGGTGCCTTTCACAATGGCATCTCACTTACTCAAAAAAAAAAAAAAAAAAGGAAAGAAAAGAAAATGGAATAGATAGCAAGTCAGAGGTCTCAAGCAGTATGTCAAGATACTTTATAGAGCCAAAGAAAAGCTGTAAAACAAAGCAAACCAACAACCAAAAATTCACTGACAGCTCAAAGAAATAGGCTGCTTCAAGCAGCATTTTCTCTGGTTCTGTGATTCAATGTCCTTCCTTCCCCAATGTACATTTTGTTTTCTGAGATATTAAAGCCTCATGGAGAAGATGCATGGCATTTTCATTTCGGCACAACTTTGTACCAGACTTCATGATATATCATTATGTCTATTTGTTGTTAGTTTATATAGATGTGGCAATTGTGGGTATAACTTTATAATAGTAGGTTAGAAAAGTCCATCCAGAATGAGAACTTACTTTGGATCAGTCCCATTATCTAAGCGCTCAGAGACATAAGTGACCACAACTCAAAACACTTGTCAAAATATTGCCACCTATCTTCTGCCATTTAACTACATGAAGATCAGAATGAAAATTCTATCTTATACATAGTGATACTTCAGAGTTGCAATCAACCTGAGAACAGAGTAATCAAATACAGGGTTAGGACTTAGGCCAGGAGTATCTTTAAGTTTATGGATGTTGGTGGGTTTAGAGGTTGGTGTATATATGTCTATATGATGCGAATGGGGAGATATATTGAAATTTGGACATGGGGCTTTAGACTGCTAACAGGGATTTATAATCGCTTGTTTAATCTTCTCAGCTACTGAACATGTGAACGGATGATGTAGAATTGGATTAAAGGAGCTCTGGTCAAGTGAGGCAGATTGAATCTACATGTATGTTTATGCTCGTTACCTCTCAAAACACCAGAGGAAAAAAAAAAAGTAGAAGTTAAAAGACAAATAAAGATAAAAGTCTACAAAGACAAACTGAGAGTGACAGAGAAGAGCCTGGATGAAAGAAAATTGGCCACAATTCAGTGTTAGCCCCAGAACCTCAGAATCGTTCCAGATTTGGAGCTGTGGTATAATTCTCCAGGGAGGGGAGAGGCAGGAGGCTGAATTGCAAGGACAGAGAAAGGATGTGAGACCGAGTTACCTCCCTGTTCTGCCCCCGCCCCATAGGCTCCTCCCTCTATCCTCACACACAGGCCGCCACTCTTGGCTCACCCTCCGAGGAGAAGGTTTCATTTGCTGAGTAAGTTGAACCAGATACCTTTGGATTGGCACCAGACCACATGACTACAACTTTCTGTCACATTTATTTGTGTATATTTGTTTGTTTTCATGGCTGCTGATTATAATGCTACACAGATGAGCCATATTTATCTTTTTGTTCCAGTATTATGAAGATAGTTACCTTAAGGTTTGAAATATTTGTTTATAATTGAGAACTAAGGGCAAACTTTCTTTGAGTAATTATTAGAGTTTCTCTCCCATTTTGCAGCTCTTCTCAACATAAGCACTTACTCTTGGGGTTGTCATGAGTGTTAAATGAGAAAATGTGAACAGTGTACGTAAAGTCACCCCAAATGCTACGTAACTACTTGTGTCTATTGTTTCTTTTAAATTTTCTTCCTTCTCCCTTATAATGGGCATCTTATTTTATGCTCACAGGATCTAGTCCCCCATTTTTATGGTAAAAATACCCATAATTTTCTTTCTTTTTTTTTAAAGATTTTATTTATTTATTTGACAGACAGAGATCACAAGTGGGCAGAGAGGCAGGAGAGAGAGAGGAGGAAGCAGGCTCCCCATGGAGCAGAGAGCCCGATGTGCAGCTTGATCCCAGGACCCTGGGATCATGACCTGAGCCGAAAGCAGAGGCTTTAACCCACTGAGCCACTCAGGCGCCCCTACCCATAATTTTCTTACGGATATCTCTGTACTTAATTGGTAATACCTGTGGTTTGAAAAGCGCAGACTTCATGCAGCCACCAAGAGCAAGAGCTAAGACCTAAATCTAGCTATTCTACCCCCACAGTAAATGGTTACTGAGCTATACACAGCACAAGTCAAGCTGATCAGAGCCAATACATAGGGTTTACAAGAACTATTGAGGAAGAGCAGTCCCTTCCACAAGCATTGCTAGACCATGAGAGGCAAGCCTAGAGTCACTGTGACCATCATGACTGGGGAGCTTGACTGAAATTGAAGCCAACAAGGAGACTGCAGAACTGGGAGTTAGAGCTTAACTGAAACCAAATGGTGGCATAAATCACCCTGATGGAGCTATGCCTGAACTTTGCGGTTAGGTTAGCTAAGAAATCTCCCCCACTTCTTTGCTAATTCAGGTTGAATTGAATGTATGGCACTTCAGATGGAAGCGTGGGACGCAATTGCATTCTCACATCCACTCTGTCCTTTTAAGATACACTTGTCAATTAAATCTCTCTCCTTGCCCTTGGTACATTTTTCACTGCCCTCCTGCTTTTTTACTGAATTGTATATTTTATTCAGTTATTATTTGCCATATTTAAAGTTTTCCATTTCTCTAGACCTATACACTGTTAAATACAGCTGGTAAGGGTAAGGAAATGACTAGTTCTGTGACAAAGCTTAGTTGTATGATTTGGGGGAAATTCTTAATCATTCATAAATCCACTCTAATTAGAATTTTCTTATTATCATTACAGTGAAAGTTCTCTTGTCATGGTCGCCGATGCCATCCACATTGTTACAGTCAATGCTCAATTCCCAGGTTTGACAAATCTCATCACTTCCTCCTCACTGAAAGTGTTTCTTTCACCTGGCATCCAAAAATCCATAATTCCTGGTTTTCCTTCTGTGTCTCTGGCTGCTCCATGCCAGTCTCCTTTGTTGGTGACTCATCTTCTGATTGTAAATGTTGGAGGGCTTAGTTCTTGTACCACTTCCCCATTTTCATTTACTCCCTTGGTGCTCTTTGCCTGTCTAATGGCTGTTAGTGCATCCAGCCTTGCACATTCATTGCCTTCTCTAAACCCAGACTTGGGGGACACCTGGGTGGCTCAGTCGGTTAAGCATCTGCCTTTGGCTCAGGTCTTGATCCCAGGATCCTGGAATTGACTCCTGCATCAGGCTCCTGGCTCACCAGGGAGCTTGCTTCTCCCTCTGCCTACTGCTCTCTCTCAAATTCTGACAAATAAACTCTTAAAAATAAAAATAAAACAATAATAAATAAACCAAAAAAATGAACCCAGACTTGGGGCACCTGGGTGGCTCATCGGTTAAGTGTCTGACTTTAGCTCGGGTCATGATCCCAGGGTCTTGGGATTGAGCCCAGTGTTGGACTCCCTGCTAAGCAGGGAGTATGCTTCTCCCTCTGTCCCTCCCTCTGCTCATGCTCTCTCTCTCAAATAAATAAATAAAATCTTTAAAAAAAACCAACTTTATCTAAACCCAGACTTAGCGATCTAACTGGCTACTTAGTATCACCTCTGAACATCTAATAAATGTCTTAAACTTGCCCTGTTTGAAAGTGAATTCCTGACTGTCCCATCAAATGGATATAACCTACATCTTTCCCATTTCAGATTATAGAAACTCTTTCAGTTACTAAGCAAAATTAAAGTTATCCCATACTCCTTTCTCACTCACATAAGCACTCTCTCACCTCAAGGTCTTTGTACTTGCTCTTCCCTCTACTGGAAATGTCATTTTCACAGACACCTGCATGTCTCACTTTTTTGCATTGTTGAAGTCTCTGTGCACAGGTCAACTATGCAAGATAGTCTTTCCTGACCATGATACTGACAGTATCCCAGTACCCCAAATGCTACGTAACTACTTGTGTAGTAGTCTCCGGAGAGTCTCTCTGGAGACTACTACACACAGTCTCTGGAGCCACACAGCCCAGATTTGGATGGCGGCTCTGCCAATTTCTTCACAGACGATGAAACCACCACACTCAGGGGCTCTGCCCATAGGTACATTTCTGATCAATGGAGAGTGCCTGTTCTTTCCTTCCAATTCAGCAATTGAGGAATTACTCCGATAGGAAAAAGATAAAATCAGAATGCTCTTATGATATGCAGCACAGGTGACAACAGTTTCATTTTCATCTTCTAGAAATAGCTGCTGTAATTAAGGAAAGCTCTGCCATGAAAGTGAGCTACCCAAGATGCACACATTATTTATTTAAGGTATAATTTTCTGTCTCTTTCACAAGGAAACATACCATGCTGCTTGTTAGTGACATAGGAGCCATGTCTTTAAAACTCCAAAGTAATTACTGACAAAAGAACACCAGTGGATTTTATCTCACAACCAAACAAACAGTGGCTTAGGCAATTTCTATTCACAAAGTTGATTAAATAAATTTGGCTCTATTCTCTTTTATTTTCCTATTTGGCATTGTAGAACTAAAAGAGGGGAAGGAAAGGGCAAACTTCCAAATAACCCTTAATTTCTGTTTTCTTTATTTTTAAAAATAATTTTAACACACACAGACATGCATTTAGAAAACTGTACAGAAAGTTCATCATGAAAACATAATCTTGAAAGCTGAGTTGTTTTTATTATTTATTAACTATGTAATAGGGGTTAGGGACAATTTTGATGAAAAATGGATATCAAACCAGAGCAGAAGCCAATTTTGTGATTTTAATGTTGAACACAACGGGAGGATGGAGCCATGTGGAAAGATGAGGGAACAGCTCCAACTGCAAATTTGCATCATTTATAATGTCCATCTATTTGACACAGTTGCATTTATTTTGTTTAGTGTGTGCGTGGTGTCCTGCTGCAGAGAAATTAGTGGTTTTTCTAGCTCCTTTCTAAGCCAGGCAGGCCATATCCTGCTCTAAATGCGTTATTTACCCAGGAACTACCCCCACCTACAGATTCCAAAACCACTGACCTCCTTAGACCTGTCAGAGAGTAATCTCCTTTGCTGAGCAGTGCCATTTTGTAAAAAATAGAAACAATCATTTATTTAATGGCTTTCATTTATTATTTAAAACATAGATGAAAAGTTTCCTAAATAAGAAAATAGCCCTTTCTATAGAATGTTTCATTTTAACCTTCTTTGTCTCTTGGCATTTATTTCAGTTCTTTAAAATTGTAAATATTACTTTTCCATCTAGAGGTGAAGAAACTTAGACACAAGTAATTCAATAGTGACTAATTATTTTTTTAATAGAGAAAGAGGGCAGGGGTGAGGGTGGGCCAAAGGGAGAGGGAGAGAGAGAGAATCTCAAGTAGGCTCCATGCTCAATGCAGAGCCCCACGTGGGAATCAGTCTCGTGACCCTGATATCATGACCTGAGCCAAAATCAAGAGTCAGACTCAACTAAGTCATGCAGGTGCCCCAATAGTGATGAATTCTTAAAGCCAAACTCTGAGGCATCTGCTGTTGTATCTCAATATTTGTCCTTAGAAAAAAGTTTTAATTTAAAAATCCTGTCTTAGAGGGTTTGAACCTGCTTTATGTAGTTTCCATTGAAGTTCACCCCTATATCTGGCCTTCTTGTTGATTTTGCTTGTAGTGCGTTTCGATACTGACTTTTAATTTATTCTGTTATATAACAGATGCTTTGAACATCAACTTTGCTTCCACAGAAGTTTGAACATCAACTTTGCAAAAGACACTGTACTCAACATCGAGAGGGCTTTTTATAAAGCAGTAAAACATGGGCCCTTGTTAGCTGTTTCCCTTCTGGTGGTTTTATACTATGTATGTGTTCAAATAGGGAGACTCTGTTTGATCTAGGTTCTGTTTAAACCCCTTAGAATAATAAGCTGGGATCGTGGGTTGTACAGACCGAGAAGGCAGGCTACATACCTTGTATCCGTTCATTTAATACATAGTTCAGAGTACCTTCTATGTGCCGTACAGTGTCCTAGACACTGCGAATGCATGGATAAAGGCCTGAAATGCCTTGCAGAATTCACATCACAGTTCATATTAGCATCTGCTCCAAACGGACCTGACGGGTGGGTTCTGACCTGCAGTCCACACAGATGCTGTAGATAAACGTTCTCAAACTAGGAGGCTGATAAAGCTCAGCTCCTTTCACTCCAGTTTATGAACTCAAATGTACTTAAAGAGCAGAGTCTGCAGTTAGAAAGCTTAATAGCTTCCAAAGTAATGGTAAAAAAATAATCAAGATCTCAACTAGAATTTAACTAATCAGTTATGCCCAAGTATTGACTTTTAAAACATTTTCTCTTCTGTCTTAAACATCAGGTAGTATGATATTCTATGGGATCTATTTTTACTACACAATTTTTTGTCTTTACTCCAGAACGTCTCAAATATTTAGTAAAGGTGATAGCAGTGGAATTCACGCATGTTAATGTTTTTATTTCATTAGTAGCATGGTAATTATGTTTACTCAAGTCACAAACTGGGCTTTGTTGAAGCAGTGAACTGTGGAAGACCTTACCAACAGGTGTTGAAACTCTGCCATATGTGCAGAAGGAGACTTGGTAATGTTTCAACATGATACCATTACATCACCAGAATAAATGATGTTTGGTCGGGTTGCCTGGGTGGCTCAGTCGGTTAAGCATCTGCCTTTGGCTCAGGTCATGATCCCAGGGTCCTGGGATTGAGCCCTGCATTGGGCTCTCTGTTCAGTGGGGAGTCTGCTTCGCCCTTTCCCTGTATTCTTCCTCTTCCCTTGTGTGCTTTCTCTCCTCTCTCTCTTTCAAATACATAAAATCTTAAAAGAGAATGATGTTAGGTGGATTCTATTTTTAAATTCTATTTTATAGGGGCATCTGAGTGGTACAGTCTGTTTAGGGTCCAACTCTTGGCTTCAGCTCAGGCTGTGATCTCAGGGTCGTGGGATCAAGCCACGTGTCAGGCTCCACTCACAGTGGGGAATCCGCTTGGGTTTCTCTCTCCCTTTCCCCTACCCTCTTCCACTCTCACACATGCTTGTATGCTCTCAGTCTCTCAAATAAACAGATCTTAAAAAGTTCTATTTATAAATAAAAAAGATTGGTTAGGTAACATTATCAAAGTCCTATATGCTCAAAATGGAAAGGCCAGGTCCAGTCCTGCACCTTTCTAAAATTAACCATGATAAGCATTTCCTGAGCACTTATTATATGCTTAGCACAGGGATGAGATGCTTTTCACTAATGAACTTCATTATCCCTATAATAGTTTAGGAAAATTAACATACCTCTCCCAGTTTTATATTCTTAGAATCTGAAACTCAAAGATATTAACTAATTTTCATAATCTTACAGATCTGATGAAAAGTAGGGGGAATTTAAACTCAGGGAGTCTGACGCAGAAGTCCTTGCTTTCAAACATTATGATATATTGATCCTGATAACCACTGAGAAATATATCTGGGTCCAGTACTTAATAGCCTGCGGTCCCAGACAGGTATAAATAGTGGTACTACAAGTTGAGAGTGGGTTTTGTTTTTATTTACTACAGAGCAGTGCTCATGAGAAAGCAAAGGAAGAGAACCAGTTTGAGGGGGAAGGAGATTATGTACTAATTCTGAGATGTGATGAATGAGAAGTAGCTGTGACACTTAGGAAAAATGTTGGATAGGAAGCTGGACAGATGGAATGCAACCCAGAGGAGGGGAGAAATGTGAGAAATGTACTTAGAAGTGAAGCCAAGGTCATAAGTGGTACCATGTAAGAAAAGAATAGAGAGTAAGAGAAGAAGAGTCAGGACCAAACCTTAAAGAGTCCACCTTTAAAGTCCTCGGAGAGGAAGCTGAACCAGCAGTGCCTCTGGGTACTGTTATGGATATTGGTTCCCGTTTAAATAAAACGGAAGGGAGGTTTGGCTAACCATGCAAGTATTATTTTAAGATAAGACAGTGGAGGCTCTGAGAGTTGAAGTTATTTTCCTGAAGGAAGAACTAATAACTGGTACAGATATATTTGTGATCCAGCCCATTTATGTCTAAAGCATATACTATTCCTAATAAATCATGCAGAAAGAGCTGATATTTGTAAAAGTGCTTTGTAAGCTGTCAAAAGCTACACAAATACAGATCGCGGTTACAGTAAATTAGTTATTTTAACCATAGCCTATAAAGTTGATGTTATCTTTACTTCCTGACTATAATGTTAAAATGGAAGTCTGATGTAACAGTGAAGCAAAATTAACTGCACACACTAGCTTAGCAAATAGATCTTGTTTGCTAAATCCTGGGTACATCTTTTACCATAACCCACTGAGAATCTTCCCTTCTTGCCAATTAATAGGCTTTTGATGAGACCATTTTAGATACATCCAGAGACGTATTATAAATTTTAATTTGTTCTATTTATTTAATGAAAGTTACTGAGACTAATTCTCATTTTCTCGCAAGTGAAAACAAAAAAAGATTTCTGTTTAATTAAAATTAATGACCTTACATTAACAAAGATTCTTGAGTTCAGAGATGAGATTTAAGATTTAGTGTAAAAGGGTTTCCCAGCACAAGTGTAATAAATTTGAAGCCCATTTTGGCAGTATGATGATAATTTTCTTGGCAAATTTCAGTTCTTTTATCCCTAGAAGCAGTGAGGAGAGACTGCAGTATGCTAGCACAGAATATGGGACTCTTTGTAGCCAGTGACACTGCTTTGGTTTTGGTCTCCTGCCTCATTTATGCCTAACCATAATATATTACTTATTTTGAAATCTTCGCCTTAATGTGAATGGGTAAAAAAGGAGGGGAATATGGAATTTAAATACCATAAAATCCACCCTTAATATTGTGTCATTTTGCGCACAGTCAAGCTTTGGATATTAATGGGAAAATTAAATTAAAGGTTTTAACATAAAACCAGAAGATTAAGCAAACAGCAAAATATATTTTCCTGTGCATGCCTATTGAGTATACCCCTCATGTAAAGCCTCCCTGGCATCCTTAAAGCTCTATGTATAATTTATTAGAAAAGCAAAAGTAAAATCTCCTTGGTGCTAAATTGCAGAAATTACTTTTTCTTAAAGTCAATGGACACAGTAAGATTTTTTTTTTTTTTTTAAGATAGCTGAGATTCTAGGACAAATCCTCTTTCTTAAGCCTCTCTTCTAATCTAAGGTCAAATTTCACTTCACAGATACCATAAAAATTAAAAGGCAAACAAGTGAGAGCAGGCCCTGTTTTTTTGTTTTTGTTTTTGTTTTTTCCCTAAAATAAGAGGTCACCTGGTTTGGCAGGCTGCAAGGCAGGCCTCAGTCTATGTTCCAGTCCAATACAGCAATTTTGTTTGTAAAGAAATATTCTGCCTAGAAGTGGCATATGAAGGAAAATACCCACAAAGTGAAGTCAGAGACCATATTCCCAAGAACTTCATGCACTTGGCTCTTAGGTGACTTGAAAATAAGAATTAAAAAAAAAAAAAAAAAAAAAAGTTACTGCAATGCAGGAAGAAGAATGGGTTGAGATGGTCTGTTGAAGAACTATAATACCCGTTCAGTCAGGAAATACTGCTTTAAGGGGACTCTCTGGGGAAGTCCTCTGGGAGGAGTGGGTGATTTCTTGCTCCAGAGCACAGAAAGAGGGAAAGGGGCAGTGTTCTGTTCTCACTTGTCCGTTGGGCACGGTATTTGAGCCTCATTGTCATAGTGGTGGTGTTGGACCAGGACACAGAAAGGTGGGTTGGCCCAAGGCTGACTGGTTTTATTCACAAGCAGCAAGTTTTATTTAAAAGAATTTTTTTTTTAAAGAATGTCTGAGATAATGCCTCTGGTGTTGGGAGGAGAGACGGGGGAGGGCTGTGCTAAGAGTAATCACGCACCAAAGCTTGCCAAAGCTGCCAACATTTAGGGAGCTCTGTGACAGGGATGACCGCGGACAACAGTATCCAGGCTTGTTTTGATCTTCCAGGACTCATCAGGCTTCACAGCTGTGCTTTCTCAGAAGCCCTCGGACAGGAAGAGAATAGTTAATTTACCCTGAGCACACAAGTCAGGTTCAGAAAGCAACAGTGGAAAGGCTAAGGGCAGGGCTTCTAGGTTGCTGGTTCCTCCCATGCTGCCCCAGGAGCCCTTTCAAAATCAGGAAAACCGCGCGTGGTGTTGCCGTGTGTGCTCAGAGTGACTGTGGAAAGAAAAAGCTCACTTGCTATGAAAGCTCTAGTTTGTATTCACGTAGTTCTTAATCCAGCCTTTTCCTAGAGGACGGAATGAGGAGTGTGTAATTATTTCTTTGGAAAAAAGAAACCATTTACTTCACATCTGCTCGGCACCAGGCACTGTGCTAGACTTGTGAGAAATAGCAAAAAAAACAAATGCGTAGAGTCCTTGCCCTTGATAAGATTAATTTATGGTATTCTGCAAGGCATCAGACAATGACATGCCTGTCCGTGTCAGTAAACACAAAATATGATAGGGCCTCTGAACAAAAAGTACGAGTGCAGTGACTGATGATAGCAAGGACACTTGATTTAGCTGAGGAAGGGTCCTTTCAGCAGAGACAGAAACATAAGGAAGCATCAACAAGGCCCAGGCTATACGGAGAAGCCCAGGTAATATGAGGAGCCTAAGAAGAGGGGAGACCTCTAGAACCAAGAGGAAACAGAAACGATGAAAGAGCAAGAAGTTGAAAGGAAAGGTGATAGGTGTTAGCGTGGCTTATGGGAACTAATAAGCAGAGGATGGAAGGGAGTTGCCTTGTGAGGAATTAATAAGAAAATCTTCTCATATCGCCCTTTCCTGTGACATGGGAACAGAGGAAGCAGGCCAGGGAAGATGTAGACTTCATCACTCTGATGCCAAAGGAGCTCAAACTCTAAAATAATGGTTAAAGCGATTGTCCCTGTGGACTTACTCATGTAGCGATTCCATTTCTCTGTGCCCTGATTGACCTTAAGGCATCACAGTTAATCAGTAGTCATATTTCTAATACATGTGTCTTCATCTTGCACCTATCTATCCTGAATCACCTGGACCCATCTCACAGTTGACTGGTTGAGAGACTTGGCACAAATGACCCTTTTGAGACACAAATCAAATAGAACTTATCTGTTATTGTGATTACTTAATTGATGCATTCTCTCTAGAGCATAGTATAAAATGTTAGAACAAGCAATACGCAAGGTATCTGGAGTTTCCCAGCTCTTCACAGGAGGTGCTTTTGATAATCTGTCTGTCTAGACTGAAGTCCTGCCAGGAAGCTCTAAGACTTACCAAGCCTCTACTACCATCTGGCAATGGTTATTCAAAACTCACCTTTCACATGGTGTTAAGTAGATCTCATACTTGGGGTCTTGGTAAAGTTCCTTAGGAGCACAAATGCATTTTTGACATGTTTTTGAGCATTACACAAGTCCAGTTTCATAGCAATATACTGCAGACTGGTGTAGTCAGCTCTCCATAAGACCTGAGAAGGGCTGAATACGGTAGACCAGGATGGGGCTTGCCATAGTCACTTCTTATGGCAACAGACAGAAAAATGTACTCAGTCAGCTTTTCAAAAGTCTTTGTCGGCTCTCCTAGTTGAAAAACGTGGAAACTGGTATAGGTATTGCTTGATTCTGAACTCAAACTTGACCGCATATCTCAATTAATGTTTCCTCTAATCTCCTTGCCGTCTGGTAGGAAAAGGACTGTAGCAGTTTCAAACCTCCTGTCATCCATCTACAAAGCCCTGAAGAAAATATGGAAGGTTTCTTTTTAACCCCTACATTATGGTAAAGAAGAATTTTTCTTTCTCAGGATTTTTAGTGTTTCTTTTAACATTTTTAGGGGTGCTTGGGTGGCTCAGTCAGTTAAGCATCTGTCTTTGGCTCAGGTCCTGATCCCAGGGTCATGGGATTGAGCCCTGCAATGGGCTCCCTGCTCAGCTGGGAATCTGCTTCTCCTTCTCCCTCTGCCTCCCCCATTCATGCTCTGTCTCTGTCTCTCTCAAATAAATAAACAAAATATCAAAGAAAAGGGAAAGAAAACAAGTATTTTTATAAATGGGGAAAAAATAAGAAGAAATGAAAGAAAGAAATTCAGGAGAAGCAACCAAAAAATGTCTGCTTCACTCCCATTTTAACTCTGTCAAAGAAGGAGGTTGATTTCTTGTTTGTTATTTCTGAGGGGATGAAGTGTAGCAGAGATGCTAAATGGAATAAAAGTCATTCTGTTGCTTCCTAGTTTGGAATTTGGGCTACCTTATTTGTTACCTCTTCTCTCTCTCTGCCCCCATGGTCTTCTCCGTCTTGGATATGTGGCCTCCAGAATTCAGCCAAAAAAGGAAATCGGAAGTTAGGGTCCCCATTAGCAGGAAGACATGTGAATCTACTTCCTGATCCTGGTCAGAATTCCATAAGTCCACTTGTATGACACAGGCTAGCTAGAGATACCCATTCAATATGGCTGCCAGTCTTTTTATCCATTGGATGGTCTGGGTAGGAAATTAAGTAATAGATTGGCAGGACTGTGAGGTATAGGGGCTTTCTGGCCATAGCGATTGCCCTGGCAGACCTGAGAGTACACAGGGAGATTCAGAAGGAGAGAGATGACACTAAGAATCAGTACTTTCTAAGGCAGTAACTTCCTTCTTATCTCCTATAATGCATGTCTTCTATTAGGGACAATCTTAAGGACTGTGGACCAAGACTTTTCTCTGGTTATAAAATCCAGTAATTAAACCAAGGGATGGATAAATATCTAAAGCTTCTATAATTTGTCCCAAGGTTATCTTCTGGTGATTGCTGATACAATACCAACTTGTCTCCTCAAAATATGTCCTACAATATTGTAAAATCTCTGCATGAACATTTCCCTCCTCCATAACTACCATCTTTACCTATTTTCAACTAGTTTTTCAAGAGTAAAATCATTTTCTCCTTCCTTCTAGAATCCTGTTGATAATATTGAATCTCTTCTTATGGAAAGAGATTGGGGGCGCCTTGGTGGCTCAGTCAATTAAATGTCTGACCATGGATTTCAGCTTAGGTCATGATCTCAGGGTCATGGAATCGAACCCCTTGTCAGGCTCTATGCTCAGCAGGGAGTCTGCCTGAGATTCTCTCTCCCTAACCCTCTGCCCCTTTCACTGATCTGGTGCACGTGCTGTCACTCTCAAATAAATAAATCAGTCTATAAAAAAAGAAAGAGAAAAGAAACTAGAGTAGACAGTGTATAGCAGAATAGTTTAAATTTCAAATTCTGCTATCAGACCATAGTTCTGGTCTCTCTTAGCAACTTGCAAGCTCATATCCTTAAGCAAGTTACTTAATGTTCCTGAGTGTTAGCTTTTTTTTTTTCTTTTTTGGGAATGTTAGTTTTTTTATCCATAAATAAAAATAATTATAAGCTCATTACCAAAGGACTATTGTGAGAGTTTAAAAAGATTTGTGGAACCTCTAGTCTGTGATATATGTTCAAAATATGTTAGCTGTTATTAACTTTGTGTCTTCAGTGGCAGCAAGCAAAGGACCAGAAAAATAAATACGTATTTGATTGTATAGAACCAAGTAAGAGATCTGCAGCTGTCTAGGTATTTAGAACATAATGCAAGGAAAGCATCAAGAAACAAGTAAACCACTGCATTCAGATAACATGTTTTTAAAAAGGTGTGTCTCTAGAGAAACTTTCACATCTTCAACTAGTCGTGAAGAAGTGTGGTCTTTCCTTCGACCATTCCCTTGACTAGCTCCTTTTCCTTATCTGCACTGGTTTCTGTGAATGCTTAGGAAATCTCTAGACATTTTCTTTTCCTGTATAAATGTGCTAAATTTCTTTGAATAAAATCCATTCTCTTTCGTCTGTTTCCTTTATATTTTACAGAAAAACCTATAGGAATTTTTGGCTCAACCATGGTATCTGTTTGATTTGGGAGGGGAGGGATGTATTTTATTTCTGTCATGGCTTATTAGAATGATGAAAGAGTGCTAAGTGTGGTTTGCACATCCTTTATTCCCTAATTGCTAGAGAGAAAACAGTTAAGGACAAGCAGAAAATCCCCTTAGACTCACCCTGCTGCTGCTCAGAATCCACACGGGTTTCATGCCCTTGTGCTCACTGTTGTGGGGATGAAGAGTGTCATCAGCCTTTGACCATGGTCCTAGCCTGTTCAGTCAGTCACCAACTTTACAAAATGATAGGAAACGATAAAATCAAATTAGAGGAGAGGAAGAGAGAGAACAGGAGAGAGACAGAAACAGAGACAGGGGTGGGGGGGAGACAGGCAGGGAGGGAGGGGGAGAGAGAGAGGGAGACACACATATCCAGAAAACTTTTATTCCCACATTTTTTTTACTCTTGAAGCTTATTTTATTTGGACTTCAGTTGCATCAATCTTCATTTTTAATTACTTTGTAGAAGATAGTCAATTTTTTTTTTCATGGTCCAGGTGTTAAATCTTCACAGTCTGTTGGGTTTTGCAAAGTTGTAAATGGCTAATTTATTTTACATTTATTTTTCTGCCAGGGTTGAAGGGCCATATCTGACTTTGCATTTGGCACGAACTTTTAGCGCCTTTTCTGCGACAGCATTTATTCTCTTCACTGACGTTGACTCCCTCAGAAAGCTCATGAATATTAAAAGCTAGCATCTGGTAGTTGACTTTATCTTCTTGTTGTGTCCTATGTGCAGAGGTACCCCTCCCCAGCCCTCTGTGAGAACTGAGGAGCTTCCCCCAGATCCTGAGGATATTGGGGGCTCACGGCACTTAGCAGAATCCCTCTGTGAGTGATGTTAGCAGCCGGAGTTTCTTCCAAGGGGAGGTCAAGCCCTGTCTTCCATCTGGACACACCCTACCCTGATCAGCACAGGCTTGTGAAAGTCAGGCCCTTTGCCTCAAAGGGAATGCTTTAGAAGAACATCCCATTTCTGTGGGGTTGACTGAGGCCTTTCTTGGGACTAACTATTTCTATATCTTTTTCAAATGTGTTGATCTTGAGAGCATTCTTCAAGGAACTACTGTCTTTATAGGTTTTGTTATTATTTAGGTGTGAAGGAGATGATTGCCACTGAGAAGATAGTTACTCAGTTCTCAAGAAGTGGGGTCCCACTACACAATGGTGGGCAGCCCAGGGAGGCACTGGGGTCAGTGAGGAGGCAGTGGGAGAGGGAGGTCCCATGAGCAAGAAGGGTTAATGGGATTTTCAAGCAAAGGGACAAATGAGGCAAGTTTTGTAAAAAAAAAAAAAAAATGTCTGCCCTTACTTGCCTGTTACCTGGACCTAGGGTAGTGAGGACAGGTGATTTGGGGTGTGGACTCTGGATTGTTAGGTTTGTCTTTAAAAAGCACACTTGTGGGGACACCTGGGTGGTTCAGTGGGTTGAGCCTCTGTCTTCAGCTCAGGGCATGATCTCAGGGTCCTGGGATCGAGCCCTGCATCTGGCTCTCTGCTCAGCAAGGCGCCTGCTCCCCCCTCTCTCTATCTGCCTACCTCTCTGTCAAGTAAAATTTTTAAAAAATCTTTAAAAAGAACACTTGTAGTCAGAGTAGTAACTATCTCTAGAAATTGGGCAGCCCCCCTAGTGTTGGCCAGGCCCCAAATGGCAAAGCATCAGAATACAGAAAATGAAAGTCAGGTCTGAGACAACTTCCTATGCATATATCTTCATCTCAGATTCTGTCTCCCCGGGAACCATATCTACGGTGTCTTTCATCTTGATACCCACAATGCACGATGTATAGGCTCATAGTCCTCCGAATGTTGTAAGGGCAAATGCTTAATAACTGAGTTTTCAAAAGGAAAAAAAATAAAAGCCTTAATCAGTGGCAGTTGCCAGTTTGCATGGTGTAATGCTTCTGTCATGGGTGGTTTCAAGCCATTATTGATGTCACTGCAAGTGGAGCTGGGAAGAGACGCATTCAGTCGGTCCTGAGGAGCCCATGGGAGCTGGCTTCAGCATCTCACTGGCACATCCTCAGAGAGAAGCAAGACGTTTTTATGAAGCATTTTCACCAGCTAGGTGATAGCAAAACACTACATCACTAGGACTTCATGAGTTTTCCTGCTAATTCCTTGCATACTGTTTCCCACATGTTGTAGGTTTATAACCCAGTTTTCTCCAGGGTTTGTTCTAACATAATTTGGAAACTGTTTTTGGGAAGGCCATACTTTATTTCATGATTAATGAGAAAAAGACAATGTAATTTGTTTTCACGTATTTCTTTAGAAGTCTGCACTCAAAAATCATGAAGGGTAAGGAAGACTCTTAAATCACTAAAGCTTTAAATATACCTTACCCAATCTTGTTTGTACAAAAATACAAGTTAAATATAAACATAAAGCAATCATGGTAATTTTATTCAAATCTGTTTCATGTGATCTCCAGTTCTATATAAAAGTTTCTCAGTTCTGTTATTTGTGAGGAGATCAGTACCAGATTGAATTACTATCTCTTGGCATTAGGCCCTTAAAAGCTTAGTTCAACATTAATCTTTCACACGACTAAATGCATTTCCTAATTAGAGGTTACCTAAATGTTGGAGAAAACAAATGAGAAGGGCAGAATGTTCATAAACCAACAAATAGCATGGCTATAACGTATCATAGAATATGAATACATCTTGTATTGCATACACACATGGATGCCTGCTTACACGTGAGCCCAAACACCCACGAGTGCTCACATACCTAGTCATAAAGCAAGGCCTAATGGGATGCAGTTTCTGGATCATTCTTTTAGTTGTGCATTTTTTTCCTCCCTTGCCATCCTACCCCTCTTGAAGACAGTATGGAGAAGACGATGACCAAAATCTTCAAGGTAGTAAATTTCTCTGCCATGTCCTATGTCAAGATAATCAGCCTTTTCTGCGCCTATGTTGTAATCAGAACTTGAATCCTTGAAGACATTAATCCCAAGGCTATTCAGTACCTGAAGGGAAAATTCAAGAGATGCCTTATTAATTTCTGAAACAGGGCTCCACCAGCACCGAAGGAAATACTTTAATACACCATGTTTTTGTTTTTGTTTTGGCTTTGGTTTATACCCTGTGCAATCTTACATGAGGTCTATCTGTACCATCCCCTTGACTAACTCTAAGATAACATGGCAGCAGCTTGTTGCCCTTTGAATTCTCAGTAACCAGGAATTTCTTACCTAAAATATCTAAACTCCTTAATATAGTGTTAAGAGGATTTCCAGAATCAGGTCTCATTAGTGGTGCCTCTGTACAGTTTGATACCATTAAATGTCTTAGATCTTCATCCCCTATTGTCTCACACATATATTATAAATGGTACAGCTATCCTTGACTACAAATACAGGCACCAATGAAAGCTATGTTACTCTGTGCAAAAACATCTTTGTCATGGTCTTTCCCTCAAGCTGCTGTGATACTCTTCTCTGCCAATGGAACAGAATAGCCTGGAACAGGATCTTTTGTTCCCTATTTTTAATTAGAGCAGTCCCTGCTACTGTATGTGTTCTTGTGAAGTTAACCAAGTGAGCAGGTGCTCCAAGCTGGTGGTGTCTTAGGAGGGGACTCCTCTGTAGCCAAAACCCTGTAACTTGTATACCATCTAGGTGATCATAATTTTCTAAGAAATACTTTACCAATATTGTCTTTTGCTTTCTAGAATTTGTAGCCACTGTGATTGGATACCAGGACTGAACAAGAATAGTCTCAATCCACCTTGTAAGCCAGTAACACTCTGATTCTGTGTTTTCTACTATAAAGAGACTATTTCCTCTGGCAGTGGCAGAACCCTCAGGAACAACTTTTATTTCTCTTGGAAGATGTCTGTCATGTTTCTTAAGAATGTAGTTCCATCCCTTTTCATTAAAGACACCATCTTGGGGCACCTGGGTGGCTCAGTAGGTTAAGCCTCTGCCTTTGGCTTAGGTCATGATCTCAGGGTCCTGGGATCAAGTCCCGTATCGGGCTCTCTGCTCAGCAGGGAGCCTGCTTCCTCCTCTCTCTCTCTGCCTGCCTCTTTGCCTACTTGTGATCTCTCTCTGTCAAATAAGTAAATCAAATATTTTTAAAAATAAAAATTAAAAAAAAAAACCACCATCTTGGAAAGTTCACTAATCTTTTATTTTGCAGTGTCTCTTCTGCTGTGCATCCTACCTAGTGAAATTTTTATTTCAGACTCCGTCCTTTTCACTTCTGTAAGTATGATTGGGTCTCTTTCAGATCTCATGAGCTTGTACTTAACTCAGTCTTTCTTCCAGCTTATTGAGTGGATCAGCTGGAGCGCTGTCCATGTTTTATTTCTTACTCTGGATGGTGGATACATGGTGTCTTCTTTATATTACATATATTATATGACATTGGTAAATTTTACATTTCTATTTGATGCACTTTTCTATGTGTGTATTGTATTTCAAAATGAAATGTTAGATGGTTCAAGAAATCATACGAGCTCCACATTTGAAACATCCCCAATTCAGATATTTCTCATCATTTCCACCATTTCTATCCCCATCCAACCCTTCATCGTTCCTTAACCTGACAGTAGTCAGCACCATCCCACTGGACTTGCTTCTTCTGTCCTTGTCCCTCCAGTCCACTTTGAGCTCATAGGCTAATGACCTTGTTTTCAAATCCAAGTTGGATCATGTCATTCCTCTGCTCAAACCCCGATGGCCTCCCATCTAATTGGAGTCAAAGTCAAAGACTTTTTGTATCTTCTATAGCATTAAAAGTGATAATTTCTATAGCAAAAAAAATGATCCAACATCCTCTTATCTCGAACTTTTTTCTTCCAACTTGTTCCCTCTACATTAGCTACACTAGCCTCCCTTGTGTACTCCTAAATTCCTGCTTGCTCACCTTCCTCAGAGGCTTTGCACCCCAAATAGCCTATGTCCCAAATACTCTTCCCATGTGGCTCCCTTCCATATCCCCATCAATTCTATATTCACATTTTATCTTCTTTGTCAGACGATCCTCATTTCCTGGGTTAAATTAGTGCCCTCTCATAGGCAGCCATATTTGCTTTTTTATTTTTTTTCTGTTTTTTAATTTTTTTGCGTAGTACTTGCCACCATCAGTCATACTGTGTATTTTATACTCATTTGTTCTTTGTCTTCCTCAACCTGAACATAAACTTTGTAAGGGAAATGATTTTGATCACTTTTAAAAAATTAATAGCTTGATGCTTTAGTGTCTAAATCATGGTCTCATGTGAAGTATGTACTCAGTAAATATTTGTTGAATGAATACACTTAAATCATTATTCTCTACTTTCAGGTAATTTGTCTTCTTTGAAATTAAAAAAAAAAAGCCTCTATTGTTTATTTCAGTGGCTTGTACATAATGTGCAATTAATAGCTGTTTGTTGAATGAATGACTCCTTGCCTAGCTAGTGGCAATGTAGTCCTGTTTTCCTAATGGTTACAGATGGGGAGTAGGAGTATGCACTCTGATGTTCTATTCTTGGCTTTTTCTCTGACTGCATTCAATATGCATGAATATTCATTAGCTGTTTATTTTGGGACTGAAAGATCAAACACTCATTTAGTAAACATGTTGGTATGGAAAACACTGGACAAGCCACTGCCGATTAAAACAAAGACCACATATTCTTGCAGGCTCCCAAAATATGCCTATAAAATGAAATGTGTCCCTGCATTCTAGGGCATGCTGCTAAATGTGCATTTGCATATGCAGATACCGGATTCTGCCCACAGATCAGTTAATTGCCAATACAAAGCAGCCGCTGAGGACATATTTGCTTCTCTTGTAAAGGCCAATACAGTTGTGTGGGCCACAAATGAAATGCATGCTGTTGGATCTGCAGGAATAGTTTCAGAGACTGGACACAATTACCTCTTTGTCAAAATAAATTAGGGAGCTCTTGGTGTCAGTTCTAAAATCCCCCTGACTTCTCAAACAGGAAACACTGCTTGTTTTCTATGAAAATATCCTGCTGGCCAGAGAAAAACCAAAAAACTACCTTTCTACCTCAACCCTGGCACATTTGGAATGACAGCCATCATTCACCTATCTTCATTTGTGCCTGCAAGAGCCACAGAGTCCTCAGAAGAAGTCATGTGATCTTGCTGCCGGGTTGCAGTGTTCTGTGGCAATGGCAAAATCTGCCACTGGGAAAAATCTCTCTGAAATGCAATGGTTGGCCCTACAAAGAGGACTTAGAAGCCAACTGATCAGTACAGACAGTCATAGAACTCTTTCCTATTTTGTGAGGATCTACTTTAAATATTTAAGAAATGTTAGAGTAGGTGTCTGATCTACCACCATCAGCAGGCCCAGAAAAGTGAAGGAAGGGACTTGTCCAAAGCCACAGAACTAGTTACTCAAAGGGTGGGATTATAACCCAGGTCATCTGACTTCTCTTACCATGGTCTTTCCACTGTGTTACTGTCACAGTCAGGGGCCTGCCTGTTAACCACCCTGGCTCTCTGATGTTCACATTTTTAAGAAGTCACCCAAGAAGCAAATTAAAAATGTAGATCTTTGGAACTTGCTTTTCAGGAACTCTAATTTGGAAAGTCAGAGGTAGAGCCTAGGAATTGTGCTTACACATGTACCTTGGGTGAATTTAGTGTAGGTAATATCAGGCCATAACTTGAGAAATTCTGGTACCTGGCAGAATACCATCAGGGAAGATAGATGGTGCATAGATTAGACCTGTGCTTACCATCTTGGCCTTGCCACTTCCTGACCAGGTGTATTTGGATGGTTTTATTTCACAGCTTCTCTGAATCTCAGTTACCTGACCTGTAAAATGAGAACTCACTAGGCTCTTGGGAGAATTGTATACATATAAGTATGTGTGTGTATGTGTAAAACACAGTGTGCCTTGTGCACAGTACATGCTTAATAGATGCTAGTTACTGTTGTTATTGATTTTCTATCATGCAGTTTTTTCTTTAAGTAGCAAGTGTTATTATTGGTATTTTGGGAGAGCAACTAAATCATGTAACAATTTCATTTACACATGTAAGTAATATAGTGTATGTAAAAATATAATATAAATATATTTCCCTTTGGCTCTACCCTAGTCTCTATTGTTTTTCCCGCAGCCCCACCAAATCTATAACAGAAAATACCTGTGTGGGAGAGCAGCTATGATATCAATGAGATTGTTCATCTGTTCTTAAAAATGTTATGTTCTCTTTCCTTCCAGTGGGGCCCTAACTAGAATGGCCAATGGCATTCAGCAGGCCTGGTGAGAACTCTCATTTCTGATGGAGAGGAGATATGTTTAAGTAATTTAGACATTTCAGCATGTTTATTCTCACCTACACTGGAGGTCTTTCGGTCCAGCGAGCTTGTCAAGTGCAGTGAAAATAGACTCAACCTAGGTTTTCATTTCTATGTATAAGGCTACAGGATCCCGAAAAAGTTGACCGAGAGAGAAAGTAAATAAGGGTCTCAGATCATCCAAAATGGTGACTTGAGTGCTACTTTATCATTGGTTGTCTAAAATAACTTGATTGCAAAGAGTCTGAGGCTAGACGGTAGAAATAAACTCAAGTGGGACATGACATGTATGCCAGGGGAAGTGGAGATGGATGTCTGAGAATTTTGAGCAACGTTGGGGCTCTCTGAGTGCTTTGATAGCACACATCATCTGGGCATCAGACACTCTGTGATTGACCTTCCAATACCCAACTTTTGTAGCAACATGGACGGGACTGGAAGAGATTATGCTGAGTGAAATAAGTCAAGCAGAGAGAGTCAATTATCATATGGTTTCACTTATTTGTGGAGCATAACAAATAGCATGGAGGACAAGGGGTGTTAAAGAGGAGAAGGGAGTTGGGGTAAATTGGAAGGGGAGGTGAATCATGAGATACTATGGACTCTGAAAAACAATCTAAGGGGTTTGAAGTGGCGGCGGGCGGGGGGAGGTTGGGGTACCAGGTGGTGGGTATTATAGAGGGCACGGATTGCATGGAGCACTGGGTGTGGTGAAAAAATAATGAATACTGTTTTTCTGAGAATAAATAAATTGGAAAAAAAAAGTCTGGAGGGAAGCTTGGCTAGAGGGATGCATTTTATTACTGAAAATGCGCCCTAAAGATCCTGTTCTGGCTGATGCTAACAGTAGTGGTGATTTCAGCGTTTGCAGAGCAGGAAAGGGTCTCTCTTTTTCTTCTTCTAAAAATCCAGGTAGGGAGCATAGCAGGGGAATGCAGGACCATGGAGTTGAAGAAGGCCGGAATTTCAATACAGTTCCGTACTTTCCCCATGTGTGAAGTTGGGCAGGTTTCTTGTGATTTTGAAGGTTCATTTCCTCATCTGTAAAACAAAAGCCGGTCACTGTCTTTAAAGGGTGGTTTAGAATAATGTATGAAATACATTATTATGTATGAAATACATACATATAAATATATGTCTATATGTATATACATATATTACATATACATATATGTAAACTATTTAATGTGTAATTTAATTATGTAAAGCACCTGAATCATAGGAGATGATCATCAGTAAATGCTTTCTGCTTCACAGCAGGATCACTGGTAATAAAAGTATCAGAAGAAGCAGGGCACTTTTCATAACGATGTGGCCTAATTCTACTTTAATCTTCTGTCTAAACTTTATATGTAGGTTGTTTGAATGGTAGCCTACTCAAAAATGCATTTTCCCAACAGAAATAAATAAATGATGAAAATGTCAAAGAGAAGGAAGAGATTCAAAATAGTCTAGGATATTTTAAACACATGAAGACCAACAGAACTACCAGGCCAGAATATATGCTGTCTATGCAGGTGCCTCAGACCTGTAGTTATTACTACACTTTTCGGTCAGTAGGTAGGGTCTCCATCTGAATCTGCTTTAAAAACAGATAATAAACCCCAAATGCTTTTATCCATTGCTAGAAGTGTCGGATGCCAAGGCCCTGAGCAAAGTGCTTAGATGACTAGATTGCTATCGCTCCCTCCCCAGATGGGGGTAGGATAGAAATGAGTTCCAGGTTTCCACGGGCCAGCTGAGCCTTTCTGAGTGCACCTCACCTTCCTCTCCGGGGCCCAGTTGTCCTATTGTTCATCCTCCTTTGGAACCATCAAACGTTGCTCGCTGGAAGGACGTAAAAAGTTTAGGGTCTAAGTGTTTGATGCAATCTTGTACATCTTCTCAAGTCAGTATTTTTGCGGGATTGAAGAAGAGTAAATCTCTGTATATTTAACACTCAGGCTTAAGTAATGAAGAATTTAATGCATACAGTTGCAAATTTCTTTAAATAAATAGCCATTTTCACACACACACCCAAAACTGCTACACTGTATACTTATTTGTAAACTGCTTTTACATACTGATCAATTCATTTCATTATATTTTTACATCATAATTTTAATAGCTATAAGTTATTATATCATGTTACCCTTCTGAACTTGGGTCTCCTATTTGGAAGGCAATTGTTCCTAAGACTTGGCTTCTGAACGCTAAATAGAGATTAATATTTTCATAGAGTAATACTTTGAGAATTTCATGACAAATTTCTTAATGTTATAGAAGTAAAATTGCCAGGTCATACGGTATGCAAATTTTTGAGAAATGGTGACATATTATCAAAGTGAAGGTTCCCATCCAAGTTAAAGAGAATGAACACATTCCCCCTGTTCCTGTCACGGGGTATCATTATTAGAAGCAATCTAGAGGCCATGTGGACTCACAGCACGTTTTTTTACCCGATTATGCGGCCAATCCGTTGTAATGATGGAATATCATTGCCTACTCTGTTGAAAGGCTATTTTGTCCTTTGTTTTGTTGCCAGTGCTGTCCCCTCTCACAGCTAGAGAGGGCAGCTGTGGATATCTGCAAGCTTGGTAAGAGTGCCGTGAGCGTATGGTGAAGGAGCAGGTTTCTCTTTCCCTCTGTACTAACGAAGACATAATTTAACAGTTTCTGAGGGCCAACGCAGTGACGCAACCCCAGTGGGTTTCCTTTAAGAAGGAAACTGCATGTGTTCACGTCTTTCTATTTTAGCAGTGCAATAAACACTTACAAATAATGTTGCGATGCTGCTAGAAATAGAAGGATTCAAAGATAGGGCCTGTACCAAATGTCAGTGTGTACAAAAAATCCAATCACCATTATGATCAGATAAGGCCTCTTTCTCCCTGTGGGCAATAGGTTGTTTTTCAAAATACCTTTTTTTTTTTTTTTAAAGCTATGAAAAGCAAAATCAATTCTTGCTTTATTTTTATCTGAAATACTTACAACATTTTTTTTCCCTTCTGTAATCTGAAGTGGGAAAACCAAACTGAAATTGCCTTTTTTTTTTTTTTTAATGGAAGTGCATATAATTAACAGTTGCCCCAGGTGGTCCTGTAACTTGGAGATACACGGTTTGCTTCGGAGGCCTCCGTTTTTACAGAAATGATCTGACAGGGGTAATTAGATACAAACTCTAACATCATTTCCTCATGAAGTAATAGGAAAATAAGACAAAAATCATCTAAGTATTGAAGGCGTTCGGTCTCCATTCTAGGCTCTTGTCTCTTCATATGCAGAACCCTCTTCCTTAACCATCTCCGTCCCACACACTGCTTCAGTCACCATGGATTTGACAATGACTGCAAATGTGTATCTCTCAAGCAGAAATTCTCTTTTTAGCTCCCCATAAATCTTAACGTCTCATCTGGTAGTTCCCTAGTGCCCATAGAACACAACAAGTCTGAAATCCATAAGCTTCTCCCTTAAAATGGGTCTTCTCCTACCCTGCCTGAGTGTAGCAAAGAGCAGTAGCCACCCCATCAGGAAATCTCATCCTTTTCTCTGTCTACATCTCTTAAATGCATCCATTTCTTCACTGCTGGCCCTTGTCTGGATTCAGCTGCTTCTTCTGGTACCTGCATGGGCCTCCTCCCTACAAGTCACAAGCCATCATAGTTAGTACCCTTAACTCCCAGTCTCCCTCCCCTGCCCCTTTCCTGCCCTTTCCAGGGTCTTCTCCTAAGAACAGTGGGAGTAGTCTTCTTAGACCTCAAACATGATCACGTCACTTCCTACTTAAAGTGTTCTAAGGAATACTCATTCATTGGTGTTATTGAAAAATGTCTTGACAAGACCTGCTCAGGCATGGGCTTTTCTGCCTATTTTACCATTCTTATTTTTCACTATTCTCTGTTCATTTCTTGTGCTAAAGCCACACTCTTCCTTCTTTTGGTTTCTTGATCGCATCATGCTATCACCTGATAGAGGCCTTTGCACACCTGCCACCCAACTCCCCCCCTCCACACACACACCCCTCTCCCGCTAACCAGTACATGCTTGTCTTACTTTCTCTTCGGTTTATCTCTTACCACTTTTCATCTCTCACCTCCAGCATCACTTCCTTGGGAAAACTTCGACCAATCATTCTAGGAAAGATTTCTCTAGTCTCTGTTTTCACAGAATTGCATTTCCTTCCCTCATATTACTTAGGCCAATTTTATAATTACACACGTGTTATTTGGAATTATTTGATTAATGTCTGCCTGTGAGGCAGAAGCTCTGTGAGAAGGTGGCCTGTATTAGTTTACTAGGGCCCCTGTAACAATTTAACACCACATGAGTGGCTTAAACAACAGATGCTCATTGTCTTACTGTTCCAGAGGCTAGAAGTCTGAAATCAAGGCGTTGCTAAGGCTGGTTCTTTCTGAACTCTGTGACGACAGGACCTCTTCCTGGCCTCTGTCCTTGGCTTAGAGTTGGTCACCTTCTCCTTGCATCTTCACGTCGTCTTCCCTCTGTGTATATCTGCCCAATGTCCAAATTTCTCCTTTCTGTGAGGATACCGGTTATATATGATTAAGACTTACCCTAATGACCTCATCTTAACTAATTACACATGCAGTGGCCCTATTTCTAAATAAGGTCACACTCTGATGTACTGGGGATTAGGACTTCAGTACCTAAATTTGGGGAGATAGAACTCAACCAGCAGCAGGGGCCACGTCTGTCTTGTCCAGCTGCATGTCCCTAGTGCTCAGCGGTCTCTGAATCATAAGTGAACAGACAAAGGGTATTTCTTAGCATTCATGCAGTGACAATTATCAGAAGCAGGGATTAGATCCCTAACATGGCAGGATAATTTCTGTATTATTTCTCCTCTTCCATCTTTACCATGAATTTTTCTTTAAAAAATTCAAAGGGATACATTCAAAGACAGTTTTTTAGTACAACATCATGTAGCTAAGATGGTTATCTGAACTCAGTGATGTGACTGTACCAGAGAGACTGGCCCTTTTGTAGGAACTCAGTACATTTTTATGTAAGAGAAATGGGTGGATGGAGACAATGGCAGAGATGGGGAGGAGACACTATTCCCAACGGCTTTATGGACTTGAAAACACAGCCTGGCGAATGACCAGAGATGCCTGCTGTTCTTCATGCCTGAGACACCAAATGTGACATCGCATTTTCCAAAGAGAGCTGCTGCAAATCTCCCTCCCTGCGCTCTTCAGCACTGTGGTTTTGTCATTCCCACACTGTCTGTCACTCCATACCATAGAAACTGGGCAGGCCTGTGATACCTTGAACACAATGTCGCCAAACGGACACTGTGCCAGTTTGTGCCTTCACCTGGCCCAGCAGTTTTCATTATTTTCTCTTGAAAGTCAAGCACATGTAAGAAGTGTGACTCTCCTAAGATCACCTGTTGTCAGAAGACCAAGCCTCATGGAAGAGGCCAGACTATGTGGAGAGAGGAGGAGGACAGGAACGGTGGGAGGGCCAGATCTGAGTAATGAGGCCATTGGGGATTCCAGCCTCACTGGGCCTGCCCCATGACTCCATCCCCAGCTGCTGTCTGACTGAAACCTCACCAGAAACTGTGGGGGCAAAGAGCCCTGCTGACCTGAGTCTACCCTCAGGGCTGGGGCACAGAATAATACATTGTTGTTTTAGGAGAGTCAGTTTGGTGGGGGGTGTTTGTTATGCAGCTGTAAGTAAGCAAAAGTGTCCAGTAAATATAAAAGCCTTGCATATAGCAGGTCCTAAATGCCTTCTTTTTGGTGAATGTGTGCATTTGTCTCCAGGGTCCAAAAAGAATGGAAGGAAAGAAAACAAAGAAAGGGATCTTTTGTGCAAGATGTGAAAAACCTCCTAGTGCAAGTTTCCTGTCAGAATGTTTTTCTTTGAAAAGCCTCCTCTACTGGAAAGCTTTCAAGACTCTAAGAGAGCTGACCTTAAATGTTTCTTTCCACTGTCAGGTCAGGCAACCAGCTCAGACCCCGGGGACTGCCGAGTCTTTATGAGGGAGTTCTGGGTAGTGAGAACGAGACGTGTGAGATAATTTCTTGGTTGGCAGCTGGAAACTGAGAATTTTATTCCTAGAAAGTGTTAAGATTTGAAGAGAAGGCATTTAGGCACTTGAATTCAGTGTCTCATTAAAGTGGTACCCTCTTCATTGCCCCACCCCTACCCGAAACCAAACCTCCCTCTGGATCATTTCGCTAAGTGCAATGTTTTTATATAACTAATCCGAGTGATGAACAATCTGTAGTTGGAGACTGACCACAGGCAAATGAGTCAGCATCGAGTTGCCTTAATTTTCACTTGCCGAAAAGGCCGGGATGATAAAGAGAGGTAGTCATTCCTTTATCGATCAGTTTTACATAGGATTAAGAGAGTTTTATGCATCAAAGCAGACCCTTGCTTGTAGAAATAAGCAAATCTCAGATTTTAAAATTAAACAACAACAAAAAAAACCAAAACACCTACTTTGACACCAAAATGCATAATTGTCCAGGTATGGGAAAAATCGTTAGGTTAGAGCTCTCGAAATATAATGCTCCATACTTATGTGTAGGGACACACCACCACACTTCATTGTACATCCATACCCTTACTCATACCCTGTGCACACACACATACACATCCACACACAAGTGCACACATACACACATCTTTTCAGAGGTTAGACCTCAACTTTTCTAACCCTCACATAATCCACTTCCAATCTCTTTTTTGTATTTTAAAAATTAGACCAGGAGGCGCTTGGGTGGCTCAGTGGGTTGAAGCCTCTGCCTTCCGCCTGGGTCATCATCCCAGGGTCAAGCCCCACATCTGGCTCTCTGCTCACTGGGAAGCCTGCTTCCCCTCTCCCCCCGCCCTCTCTGTCTGCCTCTCTGCCTACTGGTGATCTCTGTCTGTCAAATAAATAAATAAAATCTTTTAAAAATAAATAAATAAATAAAATAAAAATTAGACCAGTGCACCTGTTGGTAGTCAAGAGCCATGTAATTTACATTATTTACATCCAGACTGGATAGTGTTCAAAGGCTATACCACATGTAAACATTTACAGCATTATGTCTGGAGAAGTGTAGAAGAGCTCATAATTTCACACACACACATTTTACTTTTGAAAACCTGGTAGACTAAGCATAAACTGATCAACTATAGTCCTTTATCATCTAAGCCTCGTCGTCAACCAGACCATTTTATTACTGTTGTTTGTATCTCAGAAATCACCAACATGCAGGGGCGCCTGGGTGGCTCAGTGGGTTGGGCCGCTGCCTTCGGCTCAGGTCATGATCTCAGGGTCCTGGGATCGAGTCCCGCGTCGGGCTCTCTGCTCAGCGGGGAGCCTGCCTCCCTCTCTCTCTCTAGGCCTGCCTCTCCGTCTACTTGTGCTATCTCTCTGTCAAATTAAAAAAAAAAAAAAAAAACTTAAAAAAAAAAAAGAAATCACCAACATGCAAATGTCTACCCTAGGAAAATACTTAGAATTGTCTGATATTTCTTCACTATAAATGTGTAATCCTTTAAATGTTTTGGACTAGTGGAACACCAAGGCCCAATGGGAGTTTTGTCATACCACATGTGAGTGATAAAGAAAATGAGCTTATTTAAAAGAAATAAGGGTTATGAGTGGACAAATCAGTGGCGGTTTCATAGGCAGGTATTCTGCAAACTTTCTGCCTGCATCTTTCTATGGCTGAATATGTATTCTCTTTACACTAAGCAGTACATCAGCAAAATGTACATGCATACCTATGTGTGTACACATATACATATTACTATCTGTATTACTAATATTATTATATTACCACATATATTACTATATAAGTAATATATAGTATATATGCTATATACTATATATAGTATATATAATCTATATAACAGATTACTGTAGTAATCTATTACCATACATATACATATATATGTATACCTTTGCAACACATTCTTGGTCATTTTCTGGTACTCTGTGTCTCTCGTTGCCAAGCTTTAGAAGTACTTTTTCTTTGTGCTTTAGACATTAGGTGATTCTGGACTCTAAGGGGTGTGAGGGGTCCTGAGAAGACCTTCTATAGAACTATTAGACATTATCACCCACCTGTCTGGGAAAGTTTTGTTCTAAGATTGTCCCATGTTCCTCGTCTGCATTTCTTGCATTCTAGTGCTATGTAAACTAACCTGGGCTGCACCATGCATTCTGAGGGACCTGGTGCCTGGGCAGTTTCTTCTTACACTTAGCTGCGTAAATAATCCATCTCAGACATGACGGTCAAGGAGAAGACTCATGACCAAACCACTGAAAATCAGACCTCTTCGTCAGAGGCTCCCAGGCAGTTAAAGAAGATGGAGCAGTCTCTAAGAGGTCTTTCTGTTGTTGTCTTTCAAAGAGAATGGGAGACAGGGTGGTCTAGCCCAAGAGTGTAACTGTGGTATCCAGCATAGCCTGTAGGAGGGTGGGAGGCCTTGGGTAGATAGATACGGTGCTCTGCACCTTATCATTTTCATCAAGGAAACAGATCTCAGTGCTGCAGACCTGAACAAACAGGAACTCTCATCCTATATCGGTCAAGCCCTCTTCTCCTTCTGACCATTTGTTGGTCCTAGTAAATGTATCCAAAAGAAGTAGCAGAAGTTTATGGACTTAAAAAACTAGAAAGTTGTTCTTGGTTTTACATTTCTTAACTTCGCTGTGCACATCACCTTAATGAGATAGTAGAGAGGAAGCCGTGAGTTTTGACATCAAAGAGAGTAAGATTTGAATCTCAACTGTGTCCTACTTGCAAAATATGGATAATAATGTTTTCCCTAAAGTAATGTGCTTTTTGTACTGAATGTGATGATACCCAGAGGGCTCAGCACATATTATAGTTTAATGAATTACTGGAATTGTTGATTTTCACTGGTCTTACTATCGTAGGGCTTATAATGTTCTCGTAACAGAAAAAAATATTTCTATGGTATCAACAACACCAAATTACCTGTAAAAACATAAAAATTTCAGTAGTAAGAGATACTACTTTTAAAAAAAGAAGTAAAACTACAGTTTTCCCAAATATAAAAGTCTGTATTGTTTTCTAATTATAAAGCTAACATATGCTCATCATAAAATTTAAAATGGTAAATAGTTAATATGGTAGAAAGTAAACATCTCTTAATTTTATACCTTCAAGACTTGGGTTTAATCTTTCAGATTTATATAAATGTACATTCACACATACATGCAGGTATGTGAACTGAGATTTTTTACTCTTCTTTGGCTGATCAGGTTTGGCTCTACAGTATGACCTAGAGATTTTTATATGTCATCACACAGAGCTCATTATTCTTAAATCTTGCATAGTCTCCCAGTACTTTGATAAACTATAATTTCATATATTATAATGCTGGACATGAAGATTATTTCAAATTTGTAGCAATCAGAAATTATGATAAAATGAAAGGTACATGCTAAAGAATGGCTACCCGTTTTTCTAATCTTTTAACAGAATTAATAAAGTAGTTTCAGCTGGATTGATATTAAAATTCTTTTTATATTAATAATGAACAAGATAACATTTTAAACATTTAAAGCCACTTAAATGCTAACACATATTTTAAAGGCCAGAGTGTTCTTTGCCCACATCACAGCAAAAGTTTAAGCACATATTTGCAGGATATATCTTGAAAGAGAGAAATGTGTCAAAATGAGATAAATGAAGATATTTCAATGACATTTACCATCAGATGAAGTAGACATTACCATGATGTGGGGAAAATGGAGGCACTCGAGGCATATATTTTGGGGATTTGAGGAGAAAAAGTGACTCTAGCCAGTTTTAATGATAATCAAAAGAAGAATGTGGTATGAGAAGTAAAAAAGAGTTGCATTGTGAGAAATGGTTTTGTTTGCTTTTAATTCTCACAAATAGTGAAATACATCAGAATGCATGACAAATCTTACAAAAAAGGCAAGGTATCAGAAACTAACTATAGATAAATATTGTGCCAGTTTTCATTTTAAAAAATAATCACTTTAAAACTATAAATTAGGGGCGCCTGGGTGGCTCAGTGGGTTAGGCCTCTGCCTTCAGCTCAGGTCATGATCTCAGGTCCTGGGATTGAGCCCCGCATCGGGCTGTCTGCTCAGCAGGGAGCCTGCTTCCCCCTCTCTCTTTGCCTGCCTCTCTGCCTCCTTGTGATCTTTCTCTCTGTCAAATAAATAAAACCTTTAAAAAAAAATAAAAATAGGGAGGAGTCAAGATGGCGGAGAAGTAGCAGGCTGAGACTACTTCAGCTAGCAGGAGATCAGCTAGATATCTTATCTGAATATTGCAAACACCTGCAAATCCATCGGCAGATCAAAGAGAAGAAGAACAGCAATTCTAGAAACAGAAAAACAACCACTTTCTGAAAGGTAGGACTGGCGGAGAAGTGAATCCAAAGCGACGGGAAGATAGACCCCGGGGGGAGGGTCCGGCTCCCGGCAAGCGGCGGAGCAACGGAGCACAAAATGAGGACTTTTAAAAGTCTGTTCCGCTGAGGGACATCACTCCAGAGGCTAAACCAGGGCGAAGCCCATGCGGAGTCAGCGTGGCCTCAGGTCCTGCAGGGTCACAGAAGGATCGGGGGTGTCTGAGTGTCGCAGAGCTTGCAGGTACTGGAACAGGAATGCCGGCTACAGAGATAGAGCCGACAGTAAGCTCACAGCTCAGGGTTACCTTGAACTGGTCGCAGGCTCGGTGAGCTCGGAGCATGGCCAGAGGTCAGGCAGATGGGAGTTACTGGGCGCTGTTCTCTGAGGGCGCACTGAGGAGCGGGGCCCTGGGCTCTCGGCTCCTCCAGGCCGGAGAACAGGAGGCCGCCATTTGTATTCCCGTCCTCCGGAACTCTAGGGAAAGCGCTCAGGGAACAAAAGCTCCTGAAAGCAAAGCCGAGTGGATCACTCAGCCTGGCCCCTGGTAAGGGCGGTGCAATTCTGCCTGGAGCAAAGACACTTGAGAATCACTACACCAGGCCCCTCCCCCAGAAGATCAACAAGAAATCCAGGCAAGACCAAGTTCACCTACCAAGGAGTGCAGTTTCAATACCGAGGAGAGCATCAGAATTCCAGAGGAGGAGAAAGCAAAGCACGGAACTCATGGTGTTCTCCCTGTGATTTTTTTAGTCTTGCAGTTAACTTAATTTTTTTCTTTTTCATTTTTTTTCTTCTTCTTCTGCTAAAACTTTTTTCAAATTTTACCCTTTTCTTTTTAAACGTTTTTTTAAATAGTTTACCTAATATATATATTTTTGCTTTTTTATACTTTTCTTTATTCGTTTTCTTTTTTAAATGCTTTCTTTCTTTTTTTTTCTTTCTTTTTCTTCCTTTCTTTTTGAACCTCTTTTTATCCCCTTTTTTCCCCTCACGATTTGGGATCTCTTCTGATTTGGTTAAAGCATATTTTCCTGGGGTTGTTGCCACCCTTTTAGTATTTTACTTGCTCCTTCATATACTCTTAGCTGGACAAAATGACAAGGCGGAAACATTCACCACAAAAAAAGAACAAGAGGCAGTACCAAAGGCTAGGGACCCAATCAATACAGACTTTGGTAATATGTCAGATCTAGAGTTCAGAATGACAATTCTCAAGGTTCTAGCTGGGATCGAAAAAGGCATGGGAGATATTAGAGAAACCATCTCGAAAGATATAAAACGCCTTTCTGGAGAAATAAAAGAACTAAAATCTAACCAAGTTGAAATCAAAATAGCTATTAATGAGGTGCAATCAAAAATGGAGGCTCTCACTGCTAGGATAAATGAGGCGGAAGAAAGAATTAGCGATATAGAAGACCAAATGACAGAGAATAAAGAAGCTGAGCAAAAGAGGGACAAACAGCTACTGGACCACAAGGGGAGAATTCGAGAGATAAGTGACACCATAAGACGAAACAACATTAGAATAATTGGGATTCCAGAAGAAGAAGAAAGAGAGAGGGGAGCAGAAGGTATATGGAGAGAATTATTGGGGAGAACTTTCCCAATATGGCAAAGGGAATGAGCATCAAAATTCAGGAGGTTCAGAGAACGCCCCTCAAAATCAATAAGAATAGGCCCACACCCTGTCACCTAATAGTAAAATTTACAAGTCTTAGTGACAAAGAGAAAATCCTGAAAGCAGCCTGGGAAAAGAAGTCTGTAACATACAATGGTAAAAATATTAGATTGGCAGCAGACTTATTCACAGAGACCTGGCAGGCCAGAAAGAGCTGGCATGATATATTCAGAGCACTAAACGAGAAAAACATGCAGCCAAGAATACTATATCCAGCTAGGTTATCATTGAAAATAGAAGGAGAGATTAAAAGCTTCCAGGACAAACAAAAACTGAAAGAATTTGCAAACATCAAACCAGCTCTACAGGAAATATTGAAAGGGGTCCTCTAAGCAAAGAGAGAGCCTACAAGTGGTAGATCAGAAAGGAACAGAGACAATATACAGTAACAGGAACCTTACAGGCAACACAATGGCACTAAATTCATATCTCTCAAGAGTTACCCTGAATGTTAATGGGCTAAATGCCCCAATCAAAAGACACAGGATATCAGAATGGATAAAAAAACAAAACCCATCTATATGTTGCCTCCACGAAACTCATTTTAAGCTCGAAGACACCTCCAGATTGAAAGTCAGGGTGTGGAAAAGAATTTTCCATGCTAATGGACATCAGAAGAAAGCACCGGTGGCAATCCTTATATCAGATCAATTAGATATTAAGCCAAAGACTATAATAAGAGATGAGGAAGAACACTATATCATACTCAAAGGGTCTGTCCAACAAGATGATCTAACAATTTTAAATATCTATGCCCCCAACGTGGGAGCAGCCAACTATATAAACCAATTAATAACAAAATCAAAGAAACACATCAACAATAATACAATAATAGTAGGGGACTTTAACACTCCCCTCACTGAAATGGACAGATCATCCAAGTAAAAGATCAACAAGGAAATCAAGGCCTTAAACAACACACTGGACCAGATGGACATCACAGATATATTCAGAACATTTCATCCCAAAGCAACAGAATACACATTCTTCTCTAGTGCACATGGAACATTCTCCAGAATAGATCACATCCTTGGTCCTAAATCAGGACTCAACCAGTATCAAAAGATTGGGATCATTTCCTGCATATTTTCAGACCACAATGCTCTGAAGCTAGAACTCAACCACAAGAGGAAGTTTGGAAAGAACACAAATACATGGAGACTAAACAGCATCCTTCTAAAGAATGAATGGGTCAACCGGGAAATTAAAGAAGAATTGAAAAAAATCATGGAAACAAATGATAATGAAAATACAACGGTTCAAAATCTGTGGGACACAATAAAGGCAGTCCTGAGAGGAAAATATATAGCGGTACAAGCCTTTCTCAAGAAACAAGAAAGGTCTCAGGTACACAACCTAACCCTACATGTAAAGGAGCTGGAGAAAGAACAAGAAAGAAACCCTAAACCCAGCAGGAGAAGAGAAATCATAAAGATCAGAGCAGAAATCAATGAAATAGAAACCAAAAAAACAATAGAGCAAATCAATGAAACTAGGAGCTGGTTCTTTGAAAGAATTAATAAAATTGATAAACCCCTGGCCAGACTTATCAAAAAGAAAAGAGAGAGGACCCAAATAAATAAAATCATGAATGAAAGAGGAGAGATCACAACTAACACCAAAGAAATAAAAACCATTATAAGAACATACTATGAGCAACTCTACGCTAACAAATCTGACAATCTGGAAGAAATGGATGCATTCCTAGAAACATATAAACTACCACAACTGAACCAGGAAGAAATAGAAAGCCTGAACAGACCCATAACCAGTAAGGAGATTGAAACAGTCATTAAAAATCTCCAAACAAACAAAAGCCCAGGGCCACACGGCTTCCCGGGGGAATTCTACCAAACATTTAAAGAAGAACTAATTCTTATTCTCCTGAAACTGTTCCAAAAAATAGAAATGGAAGGAAAACTTCCAGACTCATTTTATGAGGCCAGCATCACCTTGATCCCAAAACCAGACAAGGATCCCATCAAAAAAGAGAGCTATAGACCAATATCCTTGATGAACACAGATGCGAAAATTCTCACCAAAATACTAGCCAATAGGATTCAACAGTACATTAAAAGGATTATTCACCAACCAAGTGGGATTTATTCCAGGGCTGCAAGGTTGGTTCAACATCCGCAAATCAGTCAATGTGATACAACACATCAATAAAAGAAAGAACAAGAACCATATGATACTCTCAATAGATGCTGAAAAAGCATTTGACAAAGTACAGCATCCCTTCCTGATCAAAACTCTTCAAAGTGTAGGGATAGAGGGCACATAACTCAATATCATCAAAGCCATCTATGAAAAACCCACCGCAAACATCATTCTCAATGGAGAAAAACTGAAAGCTTTTCCATTAAGGTCAGGAACACGGCAGGGATGTCCATGATCACCACTGCTATTCAACATAGTACTAGAAGTCCTAGCCTCAGCAATCAGACAACAAAAGGAAATTAAAGGCATCCAAATCAGCAAAGAAGAAGTCAAACTATCACTCTTCACAGATGACATGATACTATATGTGGAAAACCCAAAGGACTCCACTCCAAAACTGCTAGAACTTGTACGGGAATTCAGTAAAGTGTCGGGATATAAAATCAATGCACAGAAATCAGTTGCATTTCTCTACACCAACAACAAGACAGAAGAAAGAGAAATTAAGGAGTCCATCCCATTTACAATTGCACCCCAAACCATAAGATACCTAGGAATAAACCTAAAGAAAGAGGCAAAGAATCTATACTCAGAAAACTATAAAGTACTCATGAAAGAAACTGAGGAAGACACAAAGAAATGGAAAAATGTTCCATGCTCCTGGATTAGAAGAATAAATATTGTGAAAATGTCTATGCCACCTAAAGCAATCTACACATTTAATGCAATTCCTATCAAAGTACCATCCATCTTTTTCAAAGAAATGAAACAAATAATTCTAAAATTTATATGGAACCAGAAAAGACCTCGAATAGCCAAAGGGATATTGAAAAAGAAAGCCAAAGTTGGTGGCATCACAATTCCGGACTTAAGCTCTATTACAAAGCTGTCATCATCAAGACAGCATGGTACTGGCACAAAAACAGACACATAGATCAATGGAACAGAATAGAAAGCCCAGAAATAGACCCTGAACTCTATGGTCAACTAATCTTCGACAAAGCAGGAAAGAATTTCCAATGGAAAAAAGACAGCCTCTTCAATAAATGGTGTTGGGAAAATTGGACAGCCACATGCAGAAAAATGAAATTGGATCATTTCCTTACACCACACACAAAAATAGACTCAAAATGGATGAAGGACCTCCATGTGAGAAAGGAATCCATCAAAATCCTTGAGGAGAACACAGGCAGCAACCTCTACGACCTCAGCTGTAGCAACATCTTCCTAGGAACATCGCCAAAGGCAAGGGAAGCAAGGGCAAAAATGAACTATTGGGATTTCATCAAGATCAAAAGCTTTTGCACAGTAAAGGAAACAGTTAACAAAATCAAAAGACAACTGACAGAATGGGAGAAGATATTTGCAAACGACCTATCAGATAAAGGACTAGTGTCCAAAATCTATAAAGAACTTAGCAAACTCAACACCCAACGAACAAATAATCCAATCAAGAAATGGGCAGAGGACATGAACAGACGTTTCTGCAAAGAAGACATCCAGATGACCAACAGACACATGAAAAAGTGCTCCATATCACTCGGCATCAGGGAAATACAAATCAAAACCACAATGAGATATCACCTCACACCAGTCAGAATGGCTAAAATCAACAAGTCAGGAAATGACAGATGCTGGCGAGGATGTGGAGAAAGGGGAACCCTCCTACACTGTTGGTGGGAATACAAGCTGGTGCAACCACTCTGGAAAACAGCATGGAGGTTCCTCAAAGTGTTGAAAATAGAATTGCCCTATGACCCAGCAATTGCACTACTGGGTATTTACCCTAGATACAAACGTGGTGAACCAAAGGGGCACGTGCACCCGAATGTTTTAGCAGCAATGTCCAAAATAGCTAAACTATGGAAAGAACCTAGATGTCCATCAACAGATGAATGGATCAAGAAGATGTGGTATATATACACATGGATGGAACTAGAGCGTATCATGCTTAGCGAAATAAGTCAAGTGGAGAAAGACAACTATCATATGATCTCCCTGATATGAGGAAGTGGTGATGCAACATGGGGGCTTAAGTGGGTAGGAGAAGAATAAATAAACAAGATGGGATTGGGAGGGAGACAAACCATAAGTGACTCTTAATCTCACAAAACAAACTGAGGGTTGCTGGAGTTGGTAGAAGAGGGGTGGGGTTATGGACATTGGGGAGGGTATGTGCTTTGGTGAGTGCTGTGAAGTGTGTAAACCTGGTGATTCACATACCTGTACCCAGGGGGATAAAAATATATGTTTATAAAAAATAAAAAATTTAAAAAAAAAAGAAAGAAAGAAAGAAATTCAAATTAAAAAAAAAGAAAACCTATAAATTAGCAAACCTAATTCTGATCACAAAGAAAAATTCATGGATAGCTTACTCACTGCCAGACTCGTGAGTGTACAGAAAACAAAATGGTGTCCACTAGACACCCATGGCACCCATAATGAACAAATCATATTTTTAATAGTCTAGTTTTTAAGTTTTTCCTAATAGGCAGATGATAGGGATTTCATCAATACAGCTTAGCAGAAATATCACCAAAAACTTTTGACAAAGTCATGCTTGCTTTGCTGTGGGTAAGATGATGTGTGAATGACCAGATTTTTAAGCTCTTTAGAAGAATGACTCTAAAGTTATTCCTTAATGATTTTTCTTTATAAAGCTTTCTTCAGTTACTTGGATAAAACCAAAAGTGAGCTCTATTTTGTTCAGATGACTCAAGCCTAGGGAGAACAAATGGGTGCAGAAACAAAACTTTTACAGAGTGATTTGAAACATGATTAGGAATTAAAAGCAGAAATCATAACCTTGAAATCTCACAGTTGACTCTTACAACCAGCTTCCCCTTGTTTCCATCATGCTGTTGAATTCAATGAAGGACATAGTTCTTGTTCATATAATCACACAAAATTTGAAATAACTGGGCTACAGTTTTAAATTCATTAAAAATAAACTGTTCAGCCTTGGGCAGGTTAATTAATAATTTATCTTGGAAATAAGATTGAATTCCCAGTAATACTGTTTATATAAAATAAAATGCTGACTTCTCTTCATTTTTCTTCTCCCTTGTTCCCATCAGAGTATTTATTGAAAGCCAACTTTAAGACAGGTGCTATGCCAGATGCTATAGATATATTTTTCAAAGAAAAGTTAGACAGGTGCCCTGCCACCAAAGTTTAGAATTACATAATTTTGATTATATGGTATACTGTATAGATGAAAGACTTAAGCATAAAAGAAGATTTTTTATTTTCCATTTTTCTACTTCCCCTAATAGGTCTTTTTGGTAAGTTACCGAGACTGTTTTGTTTTGAATATTTATTTATTTTATAGAGACAGAATGAGAGAGAGAAATGATTTTCAATTCTTTCATCTCCATTCTTCTAGTTATAACTTTATATCATGGAAATTTTCAAACATACACAGAAATAGACAAACATTAAAATAAACTCTTATGTGTCCATTGTATACCTTCAACAATTATCAACAGGTTTTGCTTATAAGTAATTCTTGTTGGTTTTCTTAGCTTGTTTATATTACCATTGTTTTCCCCTCTAAATACTTTTATGCTTTTGATTACGTCTTTGACCCAAAAACTACTGAGGAGACGCAGAATAGTAAAGTGGTCAAACATACACACACACACACACACACACACACACACACCCCGCCACCCACTAACCCACCTACCCTTCTCCCCTCCACACACACATTGTAATTAGACAGCTTGGTTTAAATCCCACATATACAAATTACTAGCTAAGTAGTTTGGCACATCTTATGTAATCTCTTTCTTGCCATAAGCTTATTGGCCTGTAAAATGGTAATAATAACAGTATCTATTTAATAAAGACTTTGTAAGGATTAAATGAGCTGATTAAGACAAAAATCTCAGCATGCTGAAAGTATGTAGTAAACATTCAGTAAATGTTAGCTATCATTATTCTGATTTCTAAGTTGTTCGAATTGATTTGTTTGTGCTGGTGTTATTAATTTGTGGCTTTACGGCATTGATTATGGAGAAAGTAAGCTGCAGCATGACTTTTCTTGATTCTTGATTTATTGATTGAAATTATGCTTCTGGAATAACACAAGGCAGTGTTTTGCAAATATTCTATGGGTCCCTGAAAAGAGGGTCTATTCTTGGTTTATAGAGTGGAGAAATTCACTGGATAGCTATAAATCAGCCTCATTAATTATTTTATTTCCTACTTCCACATTTATTTACAGCCTATTTGATCTTTAAAAAATTAAAGAGTCTTGGGACCTTCGGACGCCTGGGTGGCTCAGTGGGTTAAAGCCTCTGCCTTTGGCTCAGATCATGATCCCAGGGTCCAGGGATTAAACCCGCCTCAGGATCTCTGCTCAGTGGGGAGCCTGCTTCCTCCTTTCTCTCTCTCTGCCTGCTTCTCTGCCTACTTGTGATCTCTGTCAAATAAATAAATAAAATCTTTTTAAAAAAAAATTGAAGAGCCTTTTAAAGTCTCCCCTAATATACTTCATATACCTTTTGACACCTGCTTTCTTTTTTCAAGTAACCAACTAAATTATCTCAAGGGTGAAGACAAGTCACTTTCCTGTGTGCCCTGTTCTTATCTGTTGGGTGACACTGGTTACATGCTGCAGGGATTTGCCAATGCCATTCCATTCGTCCGAAGCTCCCTTCCTGATTCCCTTGGATAAAGGTGACACATCCTTAAAGTCTTAAGTTCCCTAATGCCCTTGTATATTAGGTCTTGGTTTTAAGTGTTCCCCATAGCATCCTGTGCTTTCCTTTCTTATCACTTCTATGATGATAGTTCTATAGTTCTTACTGATGACATGTAGAAGTCTAGCTACCTCCAAGTACTGTACTGTACTGTAAGTTCATGAATGGTGGCATTGTCTCTCTTGTTCCATGCCAAGCACTCTGCACAGAATCTAGCCCCAGAAATTTAGCACCCTGGCTTTGAAGCTGAACAGCGGCATCAGAATTCCTCTGTTTAAATACTAACTTTGCCAATTGCTAACTGTGTGTCTTTGGACAAGGCAGTTAGCTTTTCTGGCATTGGTTTTCTTACATATAAAATGGAGATGGTTAACAATCATCTTATGGGATCGTTATGAAGGTTGGAAGAGATGCATTTATAAAACAAAGCATTGGCAGCCATGTTCCTAGGTCCTGGGGATATCGTGATAAATGAGACAGACGAGGTCTTTGCTATCATATGTTTATATCCCAAGGGGTGAGTCAACAGAGGGAAAAAAATGAGACAAATATTTCAGTTAAGGAGTGGTAAGTGAAATCAAAAGTAGAAGGCCAAGAAGAGGAGGAAGAAGAGAAAAAGTTAGCATGTCAAGAGCCCGAGTGGGTTTAGATCAGTGGTTAACATACGTTGAATATTTGGGGATGTCCTTTCTGCAGATCTGGTATTTAAGCTGAGATTTGAATGGCAAAAAGGAACTAGTTATATGAAAACTGAGGGAAGAACATTCTAATCAGAGGGTTCAGTAAGCCTCTGCCATAGAAATGAGCTTTGGGTACCTGGGGACAGCAAGAAAGCTGGTGTAGATGGAGTACAATAAGCCACAGGGAAATTATCATCAATTTTGCACTGTAAACAATACAGTGGGCAAGAGAGGGGAGGCACTTAAAATCCTGACCGGCCCATAGCAGGCACTCAGCAAATGGGAGCTGCTAGTGTTGTCATGGTCCTGGTTTTAGTTATTGGGAACAACAAACAATGGCTGAATGAATAAATGAACGTTTGAATGGAAATGAGTATGATTGTGCTCAGGGAGGATGGAAAAACTGGGTCACAGGATCATTAAGGAACTTAACAAAGCCCACGGACCCTTTGCCTACTGGAAACAGGTCAAGCTTGGGGATAGAAAGGTAAACCTGATTTTGCTTTGAGGAACCAGCAGTGAACCATCACATGAAGTCAGAAGAACCACCTGCTTTGAAGGAAGTACAGCTAAATTGGTGTATTTGTTGAGTGAATGCAGGATGTATTGTTAGTCATTGAAGTTCACTGTAAACATTTCTAGTGGAAGTTTGTTGGGGTAGCCTAACTGTTAACAGTCTTCAACTCTTCTCTGTTGGGTAACATACCCCGCTTTTCTTCGGAGTTACCCTCTTTCTGTACTCAGAGTACTTGTGATGTTAGTGGGACAGTGTCTGGTGGGGGTCTGGCCATTTCACACATTTGCATGTCTTATGGACCAGGTCGAAGACTATATGATACGAACTTATTTTTTATCATAAGCCAATTCTGAACCTTTAGATGCAACATTTGAGGGAAATATTCTTTTCCACTGGGTATTGTTAAAGTTTTGTGTCCCCTTACAGCCCACTATTCCTGGTCACGCTGCTTGGAGGAATGAATAGATAAGATGGAGAGTGGTGGGCAGCAAAGCAAAGTCTATTGAGCAAGAGTACAAAGCTCCCAGAGAGGGAGGGGGCCCAAAAGGGTTGCCCCCAGAGTTTCTAAGTTTAGGGGTTTTTATGAGCTCTTTTTGCAGAACTTTCTTAAGCAATCAGGTGTGCTGAGTCGTGCCCATGAGGGCTCTGGTCACGTATCTGTCTACCTATTAGGTCAATGTCCACAAGCTGATTATATATATATATATATATATATATATATATATCTCCTGGATGCTGACATCCAGGAGCTTAGGTCTTAACTGCTCCCCTTACCCATGATATTGACAAATGCTTTTGTCATGTATTGTCTTATTTTAGGACTTTCTGAAGAGGTAATCTCTGCAAAGGCTACAAAGCAGAATGTCAGTGCAGTCCTCTCTAAGCTGCAAAATAGGAGGATGTCAGTGCTATTTTTTTTTTTTTTTTAGCTTCCTGGCTCCATATTTCCTTGTTGGGAACCCTGGTCCTGACTACCTAACCTTCCAACTAACTCCTGACAATATGATATAATCGTGAAATTGGCAACGACTCTGTGGCCTCAAAAGGAGCTTCAGCTTAAAAATGGAGGCAGGAATAAAGTCAAGGCCTAAACATGGAAGGACCACTGAACATGTTGGTGAGCACCTATGCACCACCTTGCCTAAATGCCCCTAAACACTCGTGTATTATTGATACAATAAATTCTACTTAAGCTCTTCTGTCACTTACAACAGAACAAGTGTCTGTTGGAAGAGAGGTTTTAAAAGACGGGTAATATTTAGACATTGAAACAAATATTAGGAAAAGTGTGAAAAATACCTAAATCATGCTAAATGCTGAACAAATGTAGAATGGCTTTTTCTATAACCTGTCAGATGTGGCTTTCCAGATATGGGCTTTGGGAGTTGATTATTAGTTTCTCTTAACAGAAAAGGTATGGGTGGGCCTTCTACAAGTTAACTCTTTTATCCTTTCCCTTAAGTGCTTTTCCTTAATATGCCTCTCTGCTTACCCTAGTCACTTAAAAACTTCAAGAGATCATGTCCACCCAAAACTTGAATCCAGCTGAAACAGGCAGGGTAGGCTTTATTCAAGCTGATTGCATTAGGTGGGAGAGGACAGAGCTGGGTTTGAAATAAACTCCAGTCAAACAAAACAAAAGGGTTTTGAAAACTAAGATGGGGGGGTGGTTGTTTTAGGCCACCTGCATTTGCTAATTGGCCTTACCAGAGGAGAAGTAAACATGATTGTATCTTCATGTATCTTTTAAGCTAGAGGGAGGGTTGCATCACAGTTGGACTCCTCCCCCACCATGGACACTCCCCAGATGCCCAAGCAAATTCCCTCTGTGTTTACATTTCAAAGGCTCCTAGGTCCCTGTGAAAAACAATCCTAAGCAGCAACATACAAAAGATTTGTTCCTTTGAAGGAACAAAGAAAGAATTAGAATTACAAGTTTTCTAAAGAAACTGCTTCAGGAAAAGGGAGGTCAGCAAGAAAACGCCTGTTTGATTGAGTTGAGGGAAATGTTCAGGCAGTCTTGGTCCACCAAAATGAGATGCCCTGAACATTTCCCCTGAGCAACATCTTTGTGTGCTCAGCTAAAGCAGCTGCATAAATGAATTTAGCATCTTTTTGGATTTGCTCACGTTAAAGCTATTGAAACTGGTTCCATTTTCCTCGGAACATAAATTGAATCCCATCCTGGATGCAGCTCTCTTGCAGGATTAGACTGGTTACAGAGACATTTTGTCCTCCCTGGACAGAAATTTCCATACCATCCCTACTTGTGAAGTTGAGAAAGTAACTATTTTGCATTGCAATTGCAAGGACAAGAAAAAAATAAATAAAAACATGCGCACCCACACACACACACACACACACACACACGTGTATAAAACACCTGACAGTAACTGACACCTAGATATTCATTATTTATTTTAAAGAGTTACATTTTGAATTAAAGAGTATAAAGAACTGTGTGATTATTGAAGCAGAGGTTATGTTCAGAGGTCCCTGGGCTGAATTTTGCTTTGCTCATTGTATGGATGCATGTTTTTTGGTTTTATAGATTTAGATTAGTTGATAATATTTTTAAATTAGAGGATCCCACAATCTAAATTGAACTATTTCCTTTTTGATGGATGTTTAGATTGTCTCCACATTTTTGTTAATGTAAACAGTGTTTGAACATGACTTCCTTTGGAGACCATTGAGTGTCTCCCGGGTAGATTCTGTGATGTCAAACTGCTAGACAACAGGGAACAGGCATTTAACATTTTAAGGGATATGACCAAATTGCCCTCCAAAGCACTTAAATTGATCTATAGTCCCACCAGCTCATATAATGGTTCCTAGTTCCTTGTAACTCCTTTTGGGTTTTATACTGTTTTTTCCCCAATTTAATATATTAAAATTTTATTTCATTGCTTTGTTTTATCCTTTCTTTAGGACTTGTGAGGCACACTTCTTTATTTAGACTTTTTGGTGGTTTGTGTCTCCTTTTCTGTGAATTCTCTGAATCTATTCTTCTTCAACCTTTCTGTGGAAAACTCCAGATTTTTGAAATGCTCTTCTCTTGTGAAATATTCCCCATCTTCCCACCTAGGTCCTCCCCAGCATGGTCCTCGTTAATGACTTACATCGTTGTTTTAGTCAGTTTCTTCCCTAGATCTGTAAGGACCTATTTAAGCCAGAGTGGCCCCACCTCAGTTGAACAGCCATTTTGTTGTTTATGTAGTCAAACTTAAACTGACCCTGCCCCCGCAGGGGAACTTATTTAAACACAAGTCCAGGAAACCAGCCCAGGTACCAAAGCCCAAATACAAGGGTGTGTCAGGTCAGGTGGAGATAACAGCCAGAATGCAGGGATAAGTCCGGTCAGGGGGAGACAGCCAATCAGTAGAGCGCGCATACGGTCTCCCTAGCTACCAAGGAGTGTGGGCCCCGCCTTTTGGGCACCAGTTCTCACCAAGGTGATAGGCGAGTTCAAATGTCTACTATAGGGTAAATTGTAATTCAATTGGTCACTTCTGTGTGGCCTAGCATGACTGTGCAGCTTTCTCTGTGTGTTACAATCTCATTCGGCACCTGTGTGTGGCCAGGCTCAACCGCATGGCCTTTGCTCTATAAAAGTTAGTCTGTGAGGCTGGGAGGGGTCGCTCTCTCTGTAAGAGGCGTGGCGCCGGGCAGTCGGTTTGATTCTCGATGGTTGGCGGGAAATAAAGCTTTGCTTGACCTTCGCTTTCTATCAGTCTCGCTCCTTTAATCGCCGACTCATTATCGGGGGACCCAACATTGGGGACCCAACAGATCCGCACGAATCTGGAACCTGTTTCATCCTTAACACATTTATCAGATGACTTTCATACATGTCAGTGACACCTGCTAGCGCAAGAATGCCAAAAAGAATGAAGTTCCTGGATTTGAGGGACTAGGTTAATAAAACAGAAGAGGTGGGGGATATGTGGGAAAGAAGCATTGCTGTCCTCTCCATTTTGAGGAGAATAAATCTGAGGTATAGTAAATGTTTGTTCAGTGACTGAGTACAGGGCAGCTTTGGATAATGGATTATTACAAATATAATCAGTCCACATTCTTGTATGCCTCTAATCAAATTTGCCCTTAATGACAATGAGCTGATTCCAGGGGCCTGCTTGCTCTCATTATGTTAATCCTCTAGGAGAACGTGTATTTGATGGAGCACTTCAAAGTTTTTTGTAAGCTTTTTACAAAGGTTTTTGTAAGCTTTTTCCTTGGTCACCCTTAATGCCTTGGCTGATGAAATGAGGGAGAGGGGCTTTGCTTGCTTGCTTTTCGTTTGTTAGTTTGTTTGGTTTTCCACCTCCATTCCCAAGCCAAGCCAGTTATTTTCCTTTCCCCATTTTGCACTTTCCAATTCAAAGAGAAGAGAGGGAAAAAAATAGAATATCGAGTTGTCAGCAAACACTCTGTCTTAAATAATTGAATAACAAGCACTATTATCCCAAAATACCTCCAAAAAAAGATGTGCAGCAGATAAAGAGGAGAACAAAAATCTCTGCCTTTTACAGGGCAAACTAGGTGACAGCCTGAAACTTCACATTCACAACAACGTGCAAAGCACAATATCCACATCCATGCTTTATATATGCTTATTTAACACTGATGGCAGGTGCAAAATAGACCGTGGTTTCTGAGATGCTTCATGTCTGCATTCAACTAATAGGCCTGGAGAATACATGCGAACATAGCTCGACTCTATCTGTCCTCCATCCCAGGATTTAATCTTTTCCATTGCTTATTCAATTGGAAACTAAGTCAATTTACAAAGTGAAGGGAAAGAAATACCCCGTCCTTGAGTGGATAGCTCTGGTTTAAGTGAGAATTGTTTATCCTGGGTTATCAAATGCTCTGTTCCGCCCTATTTTAAATAACTTTCTGGGACTTCTCCTGGGACAGCATGCCAGTTTCAAGACTTGCCTATTAGGAAAACCTTGCTGATATTCAGCCTAAGTCAACAATTTCTCTTTTTCTCTAATTGTTCCTTCTCTCTCTCTCTCTCTCTCTTTCTCTCTCTCTCTCTCTCTCTCTCTCTCTCGGGCTCCTTGATGTCCCGCAGTGAGTGTAAACCAGCGAGGCTCCTGCTGCCTTTCACTTTCTACCACTTCCCGTCTGTTGATTTCCATCGGAAGATTCACCCTTCTTCCCATGAAACTGTCCTTTCCTCATGAGATGTCTCATAACATATACTCTCTTGTTAATGTCTTTAGAACTACAGAATGGTAGCGTTGGAAAACCCTCCAAAGACTTACCGATCTCCCCTTTTTCTATTTGTAAATGAGACAGCTGTAGTCCAGGTATGCCACATGACTGACCAGTCACATGAGTAGCTGTTGAGAGGAGAGCCAGAGCTGAAGCCTGAAACCCTGGGCTAGAACCAAAAAAATGCCCACAGGGTTCAGGCACGTGGTATAAATAAGTGAAGTGAGTTGGGAATATGACCATAGTTGGGTCTGCTGAAGCAGGGATGGCCTGGAGAGCTATGCCCCGTGGGAAGGAGGCAGCTATTAGTTAAAAATCACTTTTGTCAAGTATTCTGAGCCTGCAGGAGAAAGCTAGATTCGGGATTGTTGTGTGAAACACCCTGACTTTAAAAATATTTTCAACTAATTAAGATCACATTTGACCTTGAGCAACATGGATTTGAACTGAGTGGGTCCACTTACATGCAGATGTTTTTCAGTAAATATACATACAGTATTGTGAATGTATTTTCTCTTCCTTATGATATTTTTTTCTTTTTTAAATATTTTGTTTACTTATTTGTCAGAGAGAGAGAGCACACAAGCAGACAGAGCAGCAGGCAGAGGCAGAGAGAGAAGCAGGCTCCCTACAGAGCAAGGAGCCCAATGCGGGACTCGATCCAGGACCCTGGGACCATGACCTGAGCCAAAGGCAGCGGCTTACCCAACTGAGCCACTCAGGCATCCCTAATTTTCTTAATAATGTTTTCTCCATATGCTTTATCATAAGAATACCCTATGTAATATGTACACAAAACATATGTTAATTGACTATTTATGTTGTCTGTAAGTCTCCCAGTCACCAATAGGCCAGTAATAGTTATGTTTTGGGGGAGTAAAAAGTTACATGCAGATTTTCGTCTGAGCAGAGAGTTGGTGCCCCAGTTCCTGCTATCGTTCATGATCAAACATACTTTAAAATACTCTTCAGATAAAGTAAGTTGACTGAATCCAGCCTGCAGGGTTTGTAGTTTACAAATAACACTATTTCTGTAGTTTATTATGTAGTTTACTGTATTTTGTAGTTTACAAATAATACTATAGAATTTCATAGGATTTCTACATTTGTAAAATGATATTAAGAACTAGAAGTATCCTGATAACTTACAAAATCCACCTATCTGAGTTTATGGCTGTGGAAATTAAAAACAAAAGGAAAAATATAATAGCTTAAATTATTGGTCTTCCAACCCCATGTTATGGCCACATAATGACAAAGTAGACTTCCCTCCCCTCTCACTTTAGCCTTGGTTCGTGTTCTGCTTTGGCTGATGACTTGTCAGGCAGACATGACACTGTCTGAACTGGAAAGAACTTGTGTGATTGAGCCTGGTCTTTTGCATTGCAACTGTTGGCAATGGGTAAGATGTGCCTTAGCTAACCCTGGCTCAGGGAAGATGAGTGACCTCTGGAACAGACCTAGAATCACACAGTAGCTTAGAGCCAAACCAGGTGAGGTCAGCCAAGATCAGCCAAACCCCAGCCAACTGCTCAGACGTGTTCTTAAGGAAGAAAGAAATACTTGTTTTAACCTATTGCAAGTGTATGGTTTTGTATCACACAGTGATAGCTAAGTCATAGATTCTCAGTAACTCATTACACAGTTGAAGATACACAGTAAGTAGATGGCAGAATCAGAATTAGGTCAGGGCTCCAGAATGTGGATCCAGTGTATTTTCTACTCTGATCTCTGATCTTTCTACTCTTAAACTCTCTGATCTCTCTGTCACTTCCCCCGTATTTCCTACACTCTATTTGTCACACTAAAGCTGGCTAAATGGGGCTGATCTTTGAGTTGTCTTTGCACAATTTTCTTGCAGGAATGATTTCAGTCTTTGTATACACCTACCAGAGCTTTGAATGGAGTTTTGAGATTTCCAGAGAGATAAATGAAAATAATCTAGCTTGAATGCTGCTAGACAATTAAGTTTTGCACAACCAGAATTTGAATTTACATGAAATTAAACCAATCTCTGTGCAAGATGGAGTAGTTTAGAATTAGCACTAATTTAATTGAGGTTGCTTAAATGGCTTGTAATCGGTATGATTGTTGCCAATTGCTTGCATCTTCAGCAAGGTAATCAGAACCCACTCAGCAATTTCTACCTCCAAATCAATTAAACTGTAAAACATATTCCTTTTATTTTAAGAAAGTTTTATGGTTTGGATTTTACTTTATTTACAATTAAGTCTTTATTGCATTCTAATTTACTTGCCTTGAAACATTCATATAGTTTTTTGGGTTTCTTTTCCCCCCTTCAACTCTTCATTCATTTTTCCCAGTAATAGATTCTGTGAAGATTATGCCCTCTTTGGGGCTACCAAAAATAATACCGGCCTCTTAGGGTTGTGACCAGGTATAGATTGTTAGACATAGATATACTCACAACAACAGTAGGCATATTGTGAAAGCTCACTAGTTCTCAACAACATTTTTTTCTTACTGTTGTCATAATCTGCTATTAGGCTTACCTTTCTGGTTCCACCTACCTGTCTTGAAAGTAGCATTGAGGAGAGCCTGGGTGGCTCAGCCAGTTAACCATCTGACTTTGGCTCTAGTGGTGAATCCAGATTCTTGGGATCAAGCCCCACATGGGCTCCCAGCTTAGTGGGGCAGCTGCTTCTTTCTCTGTCATTCCCCTTCTTGTGCTCTCTCTTGTTTTTCTTTCTCTCTCTCTCTCTGTCAAATAAATTTTAAAAATTAAAAAAAAAAAGTAACTTTGCTAAGATTTAATAAAGATGAGCTTGGGTACATGGCTGTGGAATAAATTTCCTACTGTCACACCACATGGGCATGAAAAGCTCCTTGACTGTGATTCTAAGTGACATCTGTGGCCCCTGAAATGTGAGTGATGACATTTACCTATCAGAGGTGATAGGAGTGACAAGAAAGTTCCATGAGAATTAGAAGATTCTGTTTTGAAGAATTTGAGAAATAAAATATTCCCCTGAGAGAGCTTAATATTGTTCAGGACAGTGCTTCTCAGACTTGGATGTGCATACAAACTCTCTGATGATCTTGTCAAAGTACAGGTTCTGAGTCATTTTTTTGCAATGGGGCTCAAGAGTCTTCATTTCTAAAAAGTTCTGATGATGCCAGTGCTGATGGTCTGTGGCCCAGGTTTTGAGGAGGTAGTTCTCAAACCCCAGCGTACATAAAAATCACCAGGGGCACTCAGCAAATGCAAATTTCGTGGACTCTCCCCCAGGGACTTTTACACAGTGGATCTAGGAATCTGCATATCAAACAAGTCCCTGAGCTCAAGAGAGCACATTCTGAGAAATGGTCTCAAGCCCTTGAATCTGTGGAGGGGCAGGTGCCTCCAGGATTGTCACCTTCTAAGTCCTGAAGTTGATCTTCAGAAGAATGCTTTTACAGATGGCTAATCTGTTGTACTAAATTAACAAAAAGAGGGAGAGAGAGAGAGAGAGGAATTGTGGTTTCATGTGTAAGCAGTTTTAGAACACTAAGTCAGTAGTGTGAAAATCTCTCTTTACTGCAGGCCTTTCAGCCTCTCGCATGTGATCGTGTATATAAAGACATTCCCCACTTGTTATTTCTGAGATGCCAAACATCATTTCCCAGAAGAGTGTTTTTAGAAACACGACTTGGGAAGTGCCACCCTTAACTGGTTTGGCTCTGCTGCTCCTTCCTGAAGGGAGAATAAAATGAGCAGTGGCTGTTCAAATGTTGGGCTCCAAATCTGGGAAGATTCCTGGCCCGTAGAGTTGCTGCTGAAATGAAACGATTTTCTTTCAGGGCAGTGGACTCTCACGGACAGGATTCTCTGAAACACTCTCAGCTTTCTCAGGAATGTTGTTGAGGACGTTTGTGTCATACATTAATGTTTAAATTAATAATCTAGAAGGTGTTTTCCTAAGTGGGGCCCTGTGTATTCCTCTCAGTGTCAAATAGGCATATCAAATCAAATAATGTCAACAGGAGGGACAGAGACTGTGTGAATGTACAGGGTTCCGTGTGGGTAAGCAACTTTTTAAATGATTTCTAAATCAGAATGTATAAAGATTCAGTGGATTTATTTATACACCTATCTAGTAGCACCCACACACTTATTCCACCATCTGCTTGTTAACAAGGTGATGTCTCCATGTTTCTTTTTAAAGCTAATCCCTTCACTATGTACTAGACTCCAGCCCTGTGACCTCCTTGAGGGCGGAGTTCCAGAAATTGTCCTCTCTCATTCCTACATCATTGTTTTCATTGGCTCCTAAACACATTGTTATTTCTTTTACCTTGAAAAATAAAAACTTATTTGCTGTTTCCCTGTGTTTTAAAATATTCCTAAAAAGTCACCTATACTACCTCTGTCTCCAACGTCTTTCCTCAATTGTTTCCTAAGCTCACTCTAACTGTGCTTTTCCTCACCATGCAACTGAAGCTACTTTTACCAAGATCACCACTGGTCTACACTTTGCTAATGACAGCAGACAGGCATATTCTCATTTATCAGAAGCATTGGATATATTTGATTGCTCTCCACTTCTTGACATAGTATTCAGAACATCACATTCTGGATTTACCTCCTATTCCACTGGTGACTTACTTGCAGTTCCTTGGAGAATTTTTCTCCTTTTTCTAATCATTTTAATGTTGAGTGTCCAGAATCTAACTTTCCCTTCTTCCTTCTCTCTTCATTTCCTTTTTTTCAGCTTCCCTTCTCTTTCCTTTCATTCCTTTCCTCCTCTTCTGTATATATTCTCTCTCTTGGTGATTCTTATCCTGTCTCACAACTTCCAATATTTTCGGTATATTGCCATTGTCAAAATTATATCTCTGTCCCAGACCTTTCTCTTCAACTTCTCAAGCTTGTATCTAATTGCTCTTCATCTACACACGGTCACATAGTTCAACCTATCGAACCGAATGCATCCCAAACCTAACACCTCACCATCCCCTTCAAATCCACTCCACCCATAGCCCGCCACATCTTAATTGCCTCCAGTGGCTTCAGCCAAAATGCTTGATGAATCTTGACTCCTTTTCTGCCTCTCATACCCAACATCCACTCCCCCAGAAAATCCTAATGGCTCTAACTGAAAAATATCCACAAAATGGCTACTTCTCCACACTCTCATTCTCTCTCACCGACACTTTTTCTTTAGGTTCCTAACTGGTCTCCTTGCTTCTCTCCTTGTCTCTTCTAGTCTAGATTCAACACAGCAGCTACAGTTATACTGCTAATCTGGAAGTTAACTTGTGTAGCTCCTGTGTTTAAAATTTTCCAATAGCTTCTGATTTTACAGAGTAAAATGAAATGGCCTGAAAGACTCCATGTGGTCTCATTCCCACATCATTCTTTTCTGAACTGATCTCATAATGCTGGCACTTTGGACTTCTTGGTATCCTTCAAACACGCTGCACACATATCTGTCTTAAAGTTGCCACACCAGCTTTTTCCCCAGTCTGGAACATCCTTTTCCTAAATGTCCACAAAACTAACTTCCTCATGTATTTTATGTCTTTATTAAAAGATTGCTTTGTTATTAAGAACACTATTACCTACTCTGTTTATTGTTGCAAAACATTCACCATCTGTGGGACTCTTGGTCAGCCTTAGCATTATATACTTTTCCTCATTTCTATTCCATTCATCACCGTATGCTCTACAATCTAAATCTTATTCATTGTTTTCTTTTTTTTTAAGATTTTATTTGTTTGTTTGTTTATTTATTTGTTTATTTGGCAGAGAGAGAGAGAGAGACCACAAGTAGGCAGAGAGGCAGGTAGAGAGAGAGGAGGAAGCAGACTCCCGGCTGAGCAGGGAGCCTGATGTGGGGCTCAATTCCAGGACCCTGAGATCATGACCTGAGCCGAAGCAGACGCTTAACCAACTCAGCCACCCAGGTGCCCCTTATTCCTTGTTTTAAATAAGCATTATTGAGTTATAATTTACATACAAAAAATAACCATTTTAGTGTGCATGTTATTGAGTTGAAACAAATGTATATGTGCAGTCATATATATATATATATATATATATACATATACACATATGTGTGTGTATGTGTATATATATATGTGTATATATATACACCATCTCTGTCAGATTTAAAACTCTTCCATGTTTCCCCCCAAAATTCTCTTTGCCTTTTCCCAATTTCATCTCACATCTCCCACCAGAGTCAATGTTTGATCTGTTTGATAGAGTTGATTTTGTTTTTTCTATAGTTTAATATAAATGAAATAGCACAGTATGTGGTCCTTTGTGTCTAGTTTCTTTAATTCACCATGATGTTTATGAGAAGTATTCCTGTTTTGTATATCAGTAGTTTATTCATTTATGCTATTGAGTAATATTCCATTGTGTGAATTTTTAACAGTTTATTTATACATTCATTTGTTTTCACCATTTGGAGTGTTGCCAGGTCAAAGCTATTATGAATAAAACTGCTATGAATGTTTTTGTACAAGTGTTTCTGTAGAGGTACATTTGCATTTCTCTTGTGTAAATGCCAAGTATGGGAATGCTGGTTCATAATATAAGTACGTATTTACTTTTTTAAGAAATTGCCAAGTTGTTTCAAAAGTGATTAGACCATTTTACATTTCTACTGGCAATGTATAAGAGTTCCAGTTGCTCTATATTTTCACCTTTACTTGATATTATCATTTATTATCACTACCGTTTTGTTACTCTAATGGCATGCAGGGATATCTCTTTGTGGTTTTGTTTGTTTGTTTGTTTGTTTTTAAAGATTTTATTTATTTATTTGACAGACAGAGATCACAAGTAGGCAAAGAGGCAGGCAGAGAGAGGAGGAAGCAGGCTCCCTGCTGTGCAGAGAGCCCGATGTGGGACTTGATTCCAGGACCCTGGGATCGTGACCTGAGCCGAAGGCAGAGGCTTTAACCCACTGAAACACTCAGGCGCCCCTCTTTGTGGTTTTAATTTACATTCTCCTTCTAACTAATGATGTTGAACATCTTTCCATGTGCTTAGTGTGTATTCATTTATCTTCTCATATGGGGTGTCCAACTCTTCTGTCCATTTTTAAAATTAGGTTGTTTGTCTTTGAGCTGTGAGAGCTATTTATAAATCTTGGGTGCAAGCCCTCTGCCAGACAGATACATTTGTCATTATTTTCTCCTAGAAATGAGTTGGAAGACAGCTGAATGGCTCAGTCTGTAAAGTGTTTGCCTTCAGTTTAGGTGATGATTCCAGGGTCCTGGGATTGAGCCCTGCATTGCAGGGGATGGGGAAGGGGGTCCCTGCTCAGTGGGGAGTCTGCTTCTCTCTCTCCCTCTGCCCTCTGGCTCATGCTCTCCCCTCTCACTCTCTATCTCAAATAAATAAGTAAAATATTTTTTAAAAAAAGTGTTGTGAAGAGTAATGCAGTCTGGGATAGAATTGAGGAAACATAAGGTCACTATCTTAAACTAAAGACCTATGATCTTAAAGCCTTTCCTTGAGTGATGAGTTTTAAAAACCAGTATTTTACTTCCCTGTCAGAAAGCCTTGTTCATTTGTTTGCTCGTTTTGGCCACTTTGATTCTTCTGCTCAGCAAGGCAGTATGTAATTATGTCAGTGCAAGTGTGCTGGTGATGCCTTCAAGCCAGTCTACCCTAATATTCCCTTACAAAGCCTCTTCATTAAAAAGTAAGTTATCTCAGAGATGATGGCGTCTCCTCAGGGTGTAGAATATCCATCTTCTTTTAACTTTTGCAGAATTGCAGAATAAGGAAGAAATCTTCAGGACAGTGAATCCATTTCATAAAATGGCTCCCACAACACCTTCCCTTCAGAGGCTCTAGGCAATGTCAGCTTTCCATGGAGGCTTCAGGTCACTAGCAGTATCCCCAATAGGACATGATTCTCCGCCGAATGAATGTGGAAATAGACAGTAGCCAAACCATACTGAGTTTGTCTCCATATGAGAGTAACATACGAGATTTGTTTTCTAAGTTGAATTTCTTCAGTTGGATTGAGTTGTCAGAGTGGAAAAGGAAGGAAAAGATACAATTCAAAAGTTATGAAAAGAGAGTAACTGCTAATTATAGCATTGAACGAAAACAATAGTAAGTGCAGAGAACATGCCAGCTCTGTATCACTATATTCAAAACTAAAGACAGTGCCAAATAGTTAATAGATACATATATAATGTTTGTTGAATGTCATCAAGTTAAATTTTGACTAGGCACCAGTCACTGTAGGATCTTTACAGATACTATTCCATTTAGTTCTTACTCCCCTGAACAAAGTGTACATTAGGCAATGTTACTTTAGTTTTACAAATAAGAAACTTGAAGTTCATAAGGTCAAATTACCTTCCCTAGTTCACACAGCTGTAGAGTCGAAATCAAAACCCAGACCCTCTAACGTGTAAGCACCATGCAAAATTACCCAAAAAGTGAAAGGGTAACATTAACATTCTTATTTACTGCACTTAACAGGAATTCTACACACTTATAAGTGCATATACACACAGGGTTCCTGGGTGGTTCAGTTGGTTAATAAGCAGCTGCCTTTGGCTTAGGTTACGATTCCAGGGTCCTGGGATCAAGCCCCACATCGTGTTCCGTGCTTAGCAGGGAGCCTGCTTCTCTCTCTCCCTCTGCCTGCCTCTCTGCCTACTTGTGATCTCTCTCTATCTCTCTGTCAAAATAAATAAATAAAAATCTTTTTTTTAAAAAGTGCATATACACATAATACAGCACTATTAAGTTTTGTACATAAAACCTGTAAAGTACCTAACTTTCTGAGTTTCTTTGTATACAGTCCAACTTAACAAGTAGTAAGAGCGTATTTTTAATCATGAGTCAGTCAAAAACGTTTATTAAGTACCTATTTTACTCTTTGCTTTTGGAGTAGCTATTAGAAGGAATGTATATACATAGATATATATACACATACAGGGAGACAAGGTCTGCTACACCCACAATGACATTTTCATATTACACGCTTAGGGTCTGGCTTCTTTCTTAGTACATTGTAGTGCCCAATAACTTATAGCTACCACAGTTTTATTGTTTGCTTAATGATTTTATTGCATATTACTAATGCATTGTGATAACTCAGTACCATTACATGTGTATATGTGCATGAACTTGTTTGGGGGGCACAAAATAGCTAAAAATCTCTGATTTTCAGTACCTTACATTATAGTTGGGGAAGAAGATAATATACAGAATGAATTAGTAGATAGATGGCATTTTTACATGAATAAAATAAAAGGAGTGGGAATATATAAGAAGTAATGAAGAGGAGGGTTTCATTTTAGTCTAAGGTCAGAGAAGACCTTACTAAGAAAGTGATGTTTCAAGATTTAAAAGAGATGAGAAAAGAAATGGTATGCATTCATAGAAAGCAACATTCCAGACAGAAGAATTCAGACTTCAAAAAAGAGGTCCCTCTGGTGATAAATGCTTGGAATTGTCAGCATATAAACAATATTTCAAACCAAAGGATGGAATGAGGTTGAACAAGAAATGAGTGAGATGGAGAAGTCCAAGAACAGCCATGGGGGCTTTCCAATGATGAAAGGGCCCGAGAACAGAGCAGCAGGAGTGGCCAGTGAGAGAGGTGGAAAATTAGGTGATAAGGGTGGCCTGGAATCCACAGAACAAAGTGGTTTGGGGAGAAAGAGATGATGGAACACGGTTACTGTCTCCAATCTCCCCTTTCTAACCCATTCTCCATAATGTAGTGAGAATGGTCTTCTTAAGTGAAAGTCTTATTGTATTACATTCTTTCTTAAAATAATCTGTGAATCCACATTGCCTATAAAATAAGGTTTAGTCTGCCTAACCTGTCTTATAAAGAGCTTCAAAAACCCAATTCATTACTTCTCCAATTTCCTCTCTTACAACATCTCTCTTTAATTTGTTCATTCAGCAAACTTTCTAAGTACCTCTTACATTCTAAGCACTCTTCTGGATACTAGGCAGAGAATAATATGGAAGGCAGACAGGATCTCTACCCACGTGGAATGGACATTTTATAGGGTGTGGAATGAACAGATAGTAAGTAAATAAATGAGTAAATGAGGTAGATGGTATCCTCCATGAGAACAGAAATGGGATTCGTTTTGTTCCCTGCTCTCTCCCCCACAACAGTGGAGCTTGAGAAGTTGACCAAAGTGCTCAGTTGGTATTTGTTGAATGAATGACTGAGTAAAGGTGATTTCAGATGGCAATTGGTACTATAAAGGAATTTGGTAGGGAAACTCATTGGCGACTGAAAGCAGGCTACTCAGTATGATCATATAAGACATAAGACCTCTTATTTTAATCTCTAGCCATATGGAACTTCTTTCAGTTTGTTGAGGATACCCATGTTCTGTTCAGTCCCTGGGGTTTTGAAGATCCTATTCTTTTTGTCAAGGAATACTCTTCCCCTCCTTGTTCTCATAGCTGGTCTTTGCCTAGTTAATTCTGACCTTTTCTAGTTGAGCATGAAGCTTATAACTCCTCTACAAAGGCTTTCTATATCCATCAACTCCTTAAACTAGGTTAGGTGCTTCTTGTAGTTGCTTGAAACATTCCGTCCTTAACTTGATGGTAGCTCTTACCTTGCTGTATTTTCACTGATATCCACATATAAGAGGACATCGTAGAGAGGGAAGGAAACTGCTATGATTAATTATGGCAAGCTTTTGGATGTGGTGTTTTTCTATGGTTTGACAGCAGAAGAAGTCAATGCAGGCTGGTTTCTGTTGTTCAGTCTTATTCCTTTCATGGTACTTTGTGTATTGGAGGATTTTTTTTCCCCTTAACTGCCAATTACAGGCAACTAATTTATCTATTGGCTTCTTTTTTTTGTTTACTTGTTTATAGCTGGCTTTATTCCAAATGATCTCTGACATAGAACAAGCATCAATGCCCATCAGTACCGATCAAAGCAGAACTGTAACATTAGTACGCCTAGGATTTACATTTTGATTTTAGAGAAGGAAAACCCTTAATCCTTTGTCTTTCCAAGTGGTTTTAGACTTGTATAGGACCATGAGACCTTTTTGTTTGTTTTGTTTTGTTTTAAATCTGATGAATTCTTCTCCCTAAAAGAAAAAAATGCATATTTCTCTCTTTCCACACAAAATTTTATATGCAAGTTTTAGGGATTTACCGACCCCAGAAGCTGTTTATGTTTAAGATCCCCTGATAGATCTCAACCTTTAAGCTTGAAAGGCAAGGAAACTTGGTTTTGCAAATTAGGGTCATTAAAGAAGGAACAGACTTTCGAACTGAAAGGTCATGCTGTCATTCTGGTTTGGGAAAGGAGATGGACATCCCAGCTCTACCTGGATGGTAGAACCCGTGAGTTATGTATGTGCTAACGGAGCCTATCCTCATGTCCTCTAGTGGGAGGAAAGATGAAATTGGTTCTCTGCAGAAGAAGACAAGGGGTCTCATCCACCCAACTGCTGAAAGACAGGCAAGGTGATGCAGGTTATAGCCAGAAGTGCAGCTTCCAGGACCCTCTGGGAGTTCAGCCAGTAAAGACAAGTTGATTTGACTGCTGACCCACTTACGGTATCAAACCACCCAGATTCATTCAGGCAGCTCATGAGATAATGAAGTGTGAGTTTAAAATAGCCTGAAATACATGAGAACCTGACACTACATTTACTAATGGAGATGATTTATGGTGTCACATTTAGCAATGTTTTGGTCCTGACAGCACCGTTTATATTCATCTTCTTAGCATAAGAAGATCAGAGAGCAGGTATGTAACCAGAACCTCAAGTATTCTGAATGTTTGCATTTGTCTGTGGTTGAGATTTTTAAAGTGGCTTGCCTCTGAGATGCAGGAGAAGGAGAAATGTGCTTTTTATTAAGATTTTTGGCAAATAATTGCATTATAGGAGCACAGTCTTTTAGGGTCAGCACTTCGTATCCAATTACCAGTGAACATAACGGATGGTTCCTCTGACTTGTCATTTCTGCTCTGCAGGCACTTAAGATAATCCTCTGTAACTTTTCCGGTTAAAGTGAATTTATTGCTGGGAAAAATATTCCTGGAATTGGATGCTGTCTCTGAAGGAAGAACACAGTGAACTTGCCCACCGGAAATTGGCTTTTCCCAAACTACTTATTTACGAAGGAGCGCTCTCCATAGCAGAAGAGGCCCTTAAACAAACGAACAAACATGCTTCATCAGCATAATTTTTATCTTTTTGCCTGATCAGTGACAAAAACGACTGGATTGGATTTGAGGCTTGTAAATGCCAGATGTGTTTCTGCTACTGTCTTAATGGATTCCCCATGGAGAGTCATTTAAACCTCTTTGGGCTTTCTTGCTTCAGTTCAGATGCCCATTCTGTGTCTTACTGGGGCAGACAAGTCAGTCTGAGCCTCAGTTAGATTGTCTGTAAGAAGGAAATGCCATCTCTCTCGAAATGCTATGAGAGATTAAATGAATCCTGTGGTAGAGTACTTAGAACTGAGCTCAGCACGAAGCAGGGACTCAGCTGATTGCTGTTATTACTATTATCTCAAAGAAATGAATATATAGAGAAGTAAATGAATTGACCAAAGAAGAGATAAATTGAAATGTTACTTGATTTTTATGATTGAAGTCCTGAAAACTTGGTGTTGGAACACATTCCATGTCAAAATAGGATTTTTTTTCTTTGATTGATTTTTTTTTTTAAGATTTTATTTATTTACTTGACAGAGATCACAAGTAGGCAGAGAGGCAGGCAGAGAGAGAGAGAGGAGGAAGCAGGCTCCCCGCTGAGCAGAGAGCCCGACGCGGGACTCAATTCCAGGACCCCGAGATCATGACCTGAGCCGAAGGCAGCGGCTTAACCCACTGAGCCACCCAGGCGCCCTTTGATTGATTTTTTTAATGAAAGAATTTTCCCATGAAAGACTGTTGAGCTTAAACTTCAGTATTTCATTTATGATAAATTATTCTCCTTTCTTGTTTTCTGGTGTAAACATATAATGTGAATTGTTTGCTCTAATTAAATTAAGTTGGAGAAGCTAAGCAGCAAGGATCACAACTTTAGCCCTGGAGCAGAAAGAGTTCTAACTAATGTGGTAATAAGAAAAATGCCCCCCCACCGCCCACTGTGGCCACAGGTATCCTGTGCTAGTTTCCAGAACCTGGGAATATGCAAAGTTCCATGGCAGAGAGAAATTAAGAATGCATAGGGAGTTAAGATTGCTAATCAACTGATAAGGAATTTTTCCTGAATTATCTCAGTTGGTCCAGTGTAATCACTAGGGTCCTTGAAAGTAGGGAAAGGAAGTGGGTGTGGAGATTAATGGAATATGTGGAAGACTGGACTCACCTCTGCAGGCTTTGACGATGCAAAAAGGGAGCCGCAGATCAAGAAATGCAAAATAGCTCCAGAATCTGGGAAAGGATAAGGAACTGATTTTGCCCAGAAAATCCTTTCCTCCAGAAAGGAATACAGCTTTGAGGACACCTTGATTTAAGTCCAGTGAGACCTCTATTAAATTTCTGAACCTTCAGAATTGTAAGAAAATAGACTAGTGTTGTGTAAGTCACCATTTGCTGGCATTTGTTAAATCAGTAAAAGAAGATGGTTAAAATTCACAACAGTAATTATGTCTGATTTATAAATAACAGAGTGGTCTATGACTTATATGTGTAAGTCTTCAAACATGATTTCACATATTTTTGAAAACGGGGAGATCTTTGGTTGTTGACCTCATTGACCGCATTGCACAGAGCAGTGGTCCAGAGCTGTGAGGATGTTCTTAGAGTAACTAAGGCAACACATCAAGGTGGCTTGATTTTGAGTTCTGTAGTCTGAATGTTGCTGTCACCCTAAAATTCATGTCGGCATCTTTTTTTTTCTAAAGATTTTATTTATTCATTTGCCAGAAAGAGCGAGAGTACAAGCAGGGGGACCAACAACAGAGTGAGAGGGAGGAGCAGGCTCGATCCCAGGAACCCAGGATCATGACCTGAGCCGAAGGCAACCACTTAACGAACTGAGCCACCCAGACGTTCCCTCGTGTAGACTCCTTAACACCCAGTGTGATGGTGTTAGAAGGTGGGGCCCTTGGGAGGTACATGGGTCATGAGGGTAAGCCTCCCATGAATGGGATTGGTGCTATTACAAAAAAGATGCCGTCAGCTCCCTCGCCCCTCCCACCACATCCAGATACGCTGAGGAGTGAGCAGCCCTCAACCATGCCGGTGCTCACATCTCAGACTTCTAACTTCTAGAACTCTAAGGAATAACTGTCTGTTGGGTCTGACCTTCCCAGTCTGTTGTATTTTGTTCTAGGAGCTTAAATGGATTAAGACACTAGGCCAGTGGAAGTAATAAGAATGGATCAGGTTCTAGATATGTTTTGAAGTTGAAGCTATCACTTTTGGTGGGCAAATGAAACGTGGGCCTGAGACAAAGGAAGATCAAATGTGACTGCAATATTTTGGACTTGACCTTCAGCTGAGTTACTGTGGGTGGAGCAGCTTTCCCAAGTAGAGAGAAGTAAAAGAAGTTAACGTAATTTACTTCATTTTCATTTTTATTTCTATGAGTTTCATTTTACTTCTCTTAGCCAGTAAGAAGCTACGAAGGTTTTATTTTATTCTTATTTTTTATTGCAGTAGAGTTGAGATGAATTTTTATGCTAGATTCAGGTGTACAAACATAGTGATTTGACAATCACATACATTATAAACGCTCACCGCAGTAAGAGTAGTTACCATCTGTCACCATACGGTTATTACAGTATCGTTGGCTATATTCCCTAGCTTGTACTTTTAAAACTGCAACCTATTTATTGTACAGCTGGAGGTTTATACCTCCTAATCCCCTTTGCCAATTTTGTAATCTCTCAACCCCCTTCCCGTCTGTATTTATGAGTCTGTTTCTTTTTTGGTTGGTTGGTTGGATGGTTACTTGGTTTTGATTTTTCGGTTCCATATATATATAAGTGAAATCATCTGGTGTTTTGGTTTGTTTGACTTATTTCCCTTAGTATAATACCCCTGGGTCCATCATGTTGTCACAAATGGCAAGATCTCATTCCTTTTATGGCTCGTTAATATTCCATTGTATATAAATACCACATCTTCATTATCCATTTATCTGTTGAGGGACACTTGCATGGCTCCCATAATCTGGCTGTTGTAAATAATGCTACAGTAAACATAGGGATACCTTTGTCTTCTCCAATTAGACTTTTCATTTTCCTGAAGTAAATACCCATAGTGGTATTATCTGTTACTTTTATTTTTAATTTTTTTTAAATATTTTATTTATTTATTTGACAGACAGAGATCACAAGTAGGCAGAGAGACAGGCAGAGAGAGAGGGGGAAGCAGGCTCCCTACTGAGCAGAGAGCCTGATGTGGGGCTCGATCCCAGGACCCTGAGATCATGACCTGAACTGAAGGTAGAGGCTTAATCCACTGAGCCACCCAGGCGCCCTTATCTTTAATTTTTTTGAGGAAAGTCTATACTGTTTTCCATAGTGGCCATACCAGTTTACACTCACACCAATGGTGCCTGAGGGTTCCCTTTTTTCCACATCCTCACCAACATTTGATATTTCTTATATTTTTGGTACTAGCCATTCTGACTGGTGTAAGCTGACATCTCATTATAGTTTAGACTTACATTTCCCTGATGATTAGTGATGTTGAACCTCTTTTCATGTGTCTGTTGGCCATTGTGTGTCTTCTTTGGAAAAATGTCTATCCAGGTCCTCTGCTCATTTTTAACTGGATTAGTGGGAGATTTTTTGGCATTTTGTGAATTCTTTATTTGTTTTGGATATCTTCTCACATTCAGCAGGTTGCCTTTCCATTTTGTTATGGTTTCCTTTGCTCTGCAGAAGCTTTTTAGTTTGATGTAATCCCAGTTGTTTATTTTTGCTTTTGTTTACCTTGCCTAGAGAGACATATCCATAAGGATGTTGCTAAGGGGAATATCCAGTAGAGTACTGTCTGTATTTTTCTTTAGGAGTTTTATGATTTCTAGTCTCAAATTTGGGTCTTCAATCCATTTTGAGTTTATTTTTGTATAAAAGTAAAAAAATGGTCCACTTTCACCCTTTTGCATGTAGCTGTCCATTTTCCCAGTTCTATGTATTAAAATGACTGTTCTCTCCCCATTGTATACTCCTACCTCTGTTGTCATAAACGACTTATTTAATCAAGAAGAGGATGGTAATTATACCACATTTGCTCAACGAGTTCGTATTGAGTACCTCCTGGAGTGGTTCTTACTGCCTAGCTCTGTTCCAAGTGCTTGAGAATATAGTAGTACATAAAATAGAAAAATAAATCCCAACCTCCGGATGCTTTCATTCTAGTAGAAGAGGCAACAAATTAAGATAGGTCATGGTCTTAGTCTATTTAGGTTGCTGTAACAGAATACCATCAACTAGGATGGCTCATGAACAATAGAACTGTATTTCTCACAATTCTGGAGGAGGGGTAGTCCAAAATCAAAGCACTGGTTGATTCATTATTCTGGAGAATAATCAAGCATGGCTTTATTTCTGGGATCTCAATTCTGTTCTACTACTATATTGTTTAGAGGACTATAGTTTTTTATTGCAGTTTAAAATCTGGAATTGTTATACCTCCATATTTGTTCTCCAATTGTCCATTAAACCAGTGCGTGTTTTGGTCTGGTTTGATTTGGTTTGGTTTTTTGTTTTAGGTTTTTTGGTTTTGTTTTGTTTTTTAGTTTTTGATTCCACCCCAGGTTGGCCAAATCTTTCTGGGCCCTCAGTGGTATCCCTCCCAACTACAATTTGTAACATTGGAGTGGAGTTTCCATCATTCCTGTGTCTCCATTTCTCCTGCCATTCTCTATCTAGTTCTATCCTTCACTGTGCAAACATAGGTATAGGTTTTGTATGTCCATGGAAGGAAGTGAGTTTAGATCTTTTTTCACTCCTGTCTTGGGTCTCTCCTCTGGAAATATAATTTTAGAATTATTGGGCTTGAAATATCTAATAAGACCATAATAGAGAGTTGGTTATGCATGTCTGTAGTTCTAAATCTGAAATAGTATGGACTTGGGAGTGTATAACATGTTGTTAATGTTTTAAGTCCTAAGACTAGATCACCTAAGATTAGGTAATGCAAAAAGATTCCAGAATTTATTCCTGAGTCATGACAACTTTAAAGTTCTGGGAAATAAGGAGAAATAGCCAAGGAGACTCAGAAAGTTCGCTGAAAGAGATAAAAGAAGCAGCAGGAAGGTGTGTGATCCCTGAATCCAAGTGAAGACAGTGGTGATTCTTTTTCTTATACACTGCTTATAAGTCAAGTGATAGGAGTCCTACTTGTAGACTCAGGTATGATTCTTCGATAACAGTGTTTCTCTACCAAACCACTACTGACATTTTGGACTAGGTAAAAATTTTTTAAATAATTTTTTATTTTTTTATTAACATATAATGTATTATTAGTCCCAGGAGGACTAGGTAACGTTTTGTTGTGGGGGTTTATCCTGTGCACTGTAGAGTGTTTAGCAGCATCGCAGGTAACTATGCACTAGATATCAGTAGCACACCCCAGGCTGTGACAACCAAGAACGTCTGCAGACTTTGCTTGTTTACTTTTCCAGACCAAGTTTGTCCCAGTTGAGAACCGCTGTCATATATCATACATTCTAACTTACATTATTCTCATTTATTATCCCTTGCCAAGTTGGAGGCCTACAGAGGAAAATCTTGGGGTTAAGGCAGAGCTGATCCTCTATCAGAAACACTGCAAATCATCAACAGAAAGCCAGCAGCCTTTACTCTAGACAGAAGGGCAGACCATCCATTTCATGGCTGAATTGCCTTTCAATGATAGCTTGATTAGGATCATTTTCTACCAGGGCATCTTGGAAGCACTTCTCACAGTCACTAACTCAACCAACCTTCAGGGTAAAATGGAAATCTTCTGGCTTGATTTTGTCATGCAATTGTCTAGACTCGAAGTGCCTAATTAACTTTGTTTTCTTGGCGTTTCTGTGCCTGGAGGACCAGAAACAGAAGCAGCTCTGCACCCTAAAGAAGAAATTTCTAGTAGGTAATTAGAGCTACTACTATCATACGAGTGACCACCAAGGTAGAAAAAAACTGAGGACACAGAAGCTCTTAAGGATTGTCGTCAACCCATTTCTGAAAAGGATAACCTCTAAAATGGAAAGAGAAGCAGATATATAATAAGGAGGGAGGCACCACATAGCTGCACATCAAAGAAAAATTCTCATATGCATAGGATAAAATGAATACGAAGAGGAGGAGGGTGGTAATTGTACCACATTTCCTCAATGAGTTCATACTGAGTACCTCCTGGAGTGGTTGTTACTGCCTAGCTCTGTTCCAGGCATTTGAGAATATAGTAGTGCCTAAAATAGAAAAATAAATCCCGCCCTCAGTATGCTTTCATTCTAGTAGAAGAGGCAACAAATAAGATAGGTCATGGTCTTAGTCTATTTGGTTGCTGGAACAGAATACCATAAACTAGATGGCTCCGGAAAAAGAAAACTGTGTTTCTCACAGTTCTGGAGGAGGGGTAGCCCCAAATCAAAGCACTGGTAGATTCATTTTGGTGAGTCTGGTGAGTCTGCTATCTGCTTTATAATTGGGTGTGTTCTCACTGTGTTTTCTCGTGGCAAAAGGAGTGAGGAGGGGTGCCTGGGTGCCTCAGTGGGTTAAGCCTCTGCCTTCAGCTCAGGTGATGATCTCAGGTCCTGGGATCAAGCCCCACATCAGACACCCTGCTCAGTGGGGACCCTGCTTCCCCCTCTCTCTCTGCCTGCCTCTCGCCTACTTGTGATCTCTGTCTGTCAAATAAATAAATAAAACCTTTTAAAAGAAAAAGAGTGAGGGATCTCTGTGCGATCTATTTTATGAGGGCACTAATCCCGTTCACGTGGGCTCCACCCTCTTGACCTCAGTGCCTGCCCCAAGCCCCACAGATAAACACCATCACATTTGGCATTAGGTTTCAACATATTAACGTTGAGGTGACACAAATATTCAGACCAGAGCAGTTATAGACTGATAATGCTAAAGAAAAAAAACAGTCAGCACGGGAAAATATCAAATATTGAAGGAGTGAATATTTTAATAAGGATTATCAAAAGGGTTAGGGGATAGCATTTGAGGCAGAGGCAATAACGAGTCCCCACATGAGCATGCCTAGGATGGTGGAGGAAGAACAGGAAAAGCAGAGTTGTTGAAGAGAAAAATGGACAAAAGGCAATAGAACATGAGATAAAGTCAGAAAGTTAGTGGGAGGCTGGGGAATGTAAAGCTTGTAGCTCTTGGTACTTCACAGTAAGAACAGGAGCTTTCATGCTGAGTGAGATGGGAAGCCAACAAAAGGTAGTGAGCAGAGCAGTAACCTGATTAGGTTTATAAATATTTAAAAATTTTTTTTAAATTTTATTTATTTTTAAAGTCTCCATTCTGGGAGTGGAACCCAACATGAGGCTTGAACTCTTGACCCCGAGATCACGACCTGAGCTGAGATCAAAAGCCAGATGTTTAACCTCCTGAGCCACCCAGGGGCCCCTTGGTTTCTATTTTAATAAGATAGTTCTGACAGTTGTTTTGAGAAAAGATGCCCAAGGAAGGACAGAAGTGAAGAGATTAATTGGGACGAGTCCAGGAAGGAGATGGTGGTGCCTTGAATCAGACTGATGGCGGGGGGTCGGTATGAAGTGGTCAGTGTTGTGTATATCTGAAGGTACAATAAATAATGTTTTGCTGTAGGAAGATATATAGGTTTGGGTAAAAGGAGGTAAGGATGATGCCAAGTATTTGAAAAATTGGGCTCTGTTCTAGACCTGTAAAGAAAGAGAATTTTCAAGTAAGCAGTGAGATAAAGGGGTCTGAAGTTCAATGGACATGTCTGAGCTGAAAATAAGATTTGAGAATCATTGGTATACAATGATGATGAGAAATACAGGGTCTTTCTTCTTCATGTTTGGACCTCTTTGGGTAGGCTTAAGCTACTGTGCCAGGCAGGTACCACAATAGCCAAAAACCCAGGCTGCTTTCAGAATGGGAAACAGTACAGAACAAAAGAAGCAGGTTCTCCATTAGAAAAGGGAGAGGTCTGTATATGAAAGGAAAAAGACTTCTAAGACGTAATAATCAAATGCAACCTAGGGAAGTTGTTGAGACGCTGAATAGAGCAAACCAACTGCTAAAAACAGGCCTTTTTGAAAAGATTTTTGGGGGATTTTGAAAGTGGACTGGGTATTTGGCGATTTATGGAATTATTGCATATGTGGTTATACTTGGTGTATTATGCGTATCTGTGCACTGCACATATGATCCATTGTCCCATCCAACTTACAGAACACAAATTCAAAAACCAAAATATTATTAAGAATTTGAAGACAGTGACTGAAAAGCATTAAACCCCAGGAGCAGGACGCGTCTGGATGTGGGCCCTGTGTGATGTCTCAGCCCAGGAAGCAGCCCCTGCTCGCATGTTCTAGAGCTTGTGCTGACATGTCTGGCTCTCTGAGCCTGGGCTAGACCTCCATTTTCTCATTTGTCACATGGAGACAGAGCCCAGCACTGACCCAGGCCCTGTACTCAACAAGGACCATGTGGATTTAACAAGCCTAAGTGAGAAACTGACAGTTTTTTGAAGGAGGAAGTAGTCAGCAGGTTTTAAACTTGTAACCAGCACTGGACTGTTCAATGTCTAGAACTTTGTACATTAATATCAGGAAAAAAAAACCCTGTAATTATAAATAATATATCACCTCAGAGTCTTAATGATGTTGAAGTGTTAATTTAAGTATAAATATTTAAAATATGTTAGACTTTTGTCTTTGTTTTGGGACTGCCTGAGCTTCTGTTATCCTCCAGGAAGATCTGAAGGGAAGAATTCCCATTGACCTTTCCTAGCTGGGACAGTGTTAGCACCTGGCATTCACTGAGCATCTACTGTGTGCCAAGCCCAGCATGCGCTCACTTCCATGGGTGTTCTCTCACCCACCTTGTGCATGGCTGTTTCAAATACTGTGGTTCCGTTCTTTCTTAAATTCCAAGTGAGAGCTGCCAGATGAACTCTATATGGGATGTATTTTACTGAATATAGGCTGTACCTTTACACTAAGACAATTGCTTATTGTTTATCTCGAACTCAAATCCAATTAGGCATCCTCCTCCCAGTACAGTGCCCACTGTACTTCCCAGACAAGAGTAAAGGCATTTTTCTTCCCTGTTGATTCATGCTTTCCTTAAGAGTTTATCACCCATTTATATACAGTTGTGTGGATATGTTTGCACATGTGTGTATGTTGAAAGAAGAGAGAAATAGAGCATAACATCTTACAAATGTTTTATATACCAGTCATGCTGCATAAGAGTATCAGAACACTTTTCATTTTACTAAAATGGTTTCATTTTTTCCAAATGATTGCATAGAGTCTACCGCTAACATCAATTGTGTATCAAAAACATCACCAAAATTGCTAGAAAAAAAAGTAATTTTCTCTATTGCCTCTGTCGGCATCCTTGCAAAGTAAGGCAGTGTAACTAACCTACGAGGTTGTTTAGCAACCTTCCATGAAGTTATATTATTTGTTCTTAGAATCTTTATGGAGAAATAACTGTATGAAAAACACAAGCTTGAAGTGAAGGGTCCTATCCCAGGAATGGACATCTGACACATAAAGGAGCTTACTTTCCTGACAAATCTTTTTTTTTTTTTTTTTAAGTTTAATTATTTATTTGAGAGAGAGTGAGTTTGAGCAGGGGGAGGGATGGAGTTGCAGGGAGAGAGCATGTCAAGCAGACTCCTCTGTGAGTGTGAAGCCCGATGCCAGGCTTGATCTTAAGACCCTGAGATCACGACTTGACCAAAACCAAGAGTCAGACCCTTAGCCAACTAGGCTACCCAGGTCCCCTAACCAATTTCCTATTTGAAAAGGGCTGTAGTAGGACCACAGACCATCTCCCAGATGAAGAGATGTGCAGGTCAACTCACTTATTTAATTAATCTGGTATATTAAAAAAAAAAAATTGAAAAATTAAAGAAATCCCAAAATAGAGTTTCACAAATTACAATTAAATGTTTACATTTTATAATTTAACCCTGAAAATGATAACTTGATATCGTTGCATTATTCCCCACTCAAAAATGCAGGATTATTTTTACAACATTAATTCATATTTTATTAAGAATTCTGAGGTCCTGGAGAGTAAAAGCGCTCATCTGGCCCTGGTACCTGAAATTTCCAGCTTGAACTCTGATGTGAACTGGTAACATAGAGTCCCTGCTAGCACTTTAGTAAATCCCCTATTCCCTGGGGTGGTGGGGAGAGCATGCACTGGGTCATCAGGGGATTCGAGCAAGATGATGAGAGAGTACAGATGGGCTTGAGATTGCCTCCAGATGAGCCTTTTCTTCCTTGGACCCCGTGCGGATGGTGTCTAGTGAGCCATCCTGAAACTAGCATTCTATTGACTTTGGTGCAAGAAATTTCCCACAGTCATCCTTAAAAAGAAACAGATAATAACCATTTATCTTTCAAACATTCCTATGTTTTCTGTCTTGCTAGCTTGATTAATAACAAAAGTGGAATAATTAGCAAGAGTTGTTACGCCACTACTGTATTTCAGGGTGCAGTGTGAAGTACCTTATCGTAATCTCTTTAATTTTCACAAAAAAACTCCACAGCAGCTGGTTAATGAATGAATCTTGTGACATCAAGAGTTACAGGTCTAATCCTGATAAGAGTCAATCTTTCATTTTTATTTGATTAAACATATTTAGGTAGAAGATGAAACTCTTTGCTTTAGTCCCTGAAAACTGTGTTGAATTAAGCTACTGATCTGGATTCATGAGATCAGTTCTCAAGGGTGACATTGGGGTGTTGCTGTCACTTGTTTTTTTTTCTTATTTCTGATTTTTGTGAAATTGTAGAAAGCTGCTAACCCTGTGCTTAGTAAGCTAGTTCACCATCCATGTTGCATCAGCCCTCAGGCACCTCCAGGTCATTTCCTACACACACGCGCACACACACACACACACACACGGTGCCTACGTAAGACCCCCTTGCAGAATCTCATAGGCTTTATAGAATAAGAAATGCAAATGTAGAATCACACTGTAACTCCTTGAATACTCTTCCTTAATAACTAACCTTACAGACTGTCAGACTCCAGAGTGGCATGGACCCTCCAGGAAGATCATGTCTCCTGAAATACTTAGTGTCTTTGACTAAGCTACCCAAGACAGACGGAGAAGTAGCCCTCTCCAGGCCATTCCAGGGTCTAGTTTCCTTGGTTTTATTAAAGGTCTTTCACATGTTTCCCTAGGTGGCCAACAGGGGTAGCAGAATCTTTCATTACTAGGTATGCAGAAATAACACCGGTGTGCCAGGAATTACAGATCAAAGACCTGCTAGCCAGATTTGACCTCCAGATAGACTTTTGTTTCAGTTTTTTTGACTTGCAAAGTGACTTTTGAAAATGAATTGGGATCTAAACATCAGGTGGTATCACACAGACACAAATGCATGTATGGATGGATGAATAAATGAGTTTGTATTTCTGCTTCTTTTGATTGAATTAGAGGTTTTGGCATCCCAGGGTTTGCTTTCTGGCTTACCGGCAGTTGATAAGAACTCATGAGTCAGATCCACTTTATCCTGGGCAGGCTTTCTCTATTTTCCACAGACCTCCATCTTTCTTGTCCCTTGACACTGGGGACAAGTGCCAGCTACCAGATATCGCAGTACTAACATGCTTCCTTTGTCTTCCAATATACCCAAGTGTTTGTATATCTATGGCTCCAACTTTTATTTAATAATATTAGGTATTTACTCGTGCCAGATACAGATAATGATAAAAAGACTCCTCTTCCCCCTTTGGGACAGATTACATACATAAATACTTCAGTTATGATAACACATGATCTGTCTTCAGTTAAAGCTCATTTAAAGAGTTGCGGGACTTTGTCCAGGACACAGAGGTGATTTGGGGCTACACGGAGTTGGTGGTATTTAAACAAGATTTTATAGAAGAAGTAAGACAGCAAATGAAGAAGGCGAGATAATGAAGTGGGAGAGCTAGGTTCTCTTCTCACAGAGTCCAAGAATGAATCCCACAAAGGAGAGTGAGTAAAGTGATCGAGTTTTATTAAGCAGGAATACAGGAAAAAGTCTCGGAGGATTGAGAGAAGTCCCGACAGGGTTGCCAACATGGGCCTCCCCTGATAGTCTTTTATTTGGGACTGGCCAGGGAGCTTGTGGCCTTGACATTCTTGTGATGTCTTGGTTTGCTGGTGATCAAATCTTTAATGGCTTACTTCTGGTCTGGTTATTCTTTTTTGGTCACAGGTGACTATCAAAAAACAAACAAACAGGGGCGCCTGGGTGGCTCAGTGGGTTAAGCCGCTGCCTTCGGCTCAGGTCATGATCTCAGGGTCCTGGGATCGAGTCCCGCATCGGGCTCTCTGCTCAGCAGGGAGCCTGCTTCCCTCTCTCTCTCTCTGCCTGCCTCTCTGTCTACTTGTAATCTCTGTCTGTTAAATAAACAAATAAAATCTTTAAAAAAACAAACAAACAAACAAACAAAACACCCTCTGCCCCCCACCAACATCTAGGGCAGGGTGGTCTGGTTTGTTCCCTTGTCTCTGGTTTCCTTATACTTCTGCATTTCTGGGATTTCTGTGAGCCTGATCACTTAGCCCCCTATCCGTGTCTCCCTACCTAGCCCCACCTGTCTTTTTTCCACCAACACACTTTGTATACAGAAAGTCAGACATGGAAGGGCATTTGTGACCCAGATGTTTGCTGGGCTCTTACAGGAGGTTGAAAGGAATACTGAGTAGTAAGGTAATGGGATTAGATTTTGAATGCCATGCTCAGTAATTTTTGAATTGCTGTCAACCATTACCAGGGAAGTTACTGTTAATAAGTAAAATCTGCCATGCTTCAATATGCATCCATTTCTCTATCTTTGGGTTTCCAAGAATTTTTCTTTTCTTTCTTTTTTTTTTTTTTAAAGATTTTATTTATTTATTTGACAGACAGAGATCACAAGTAGGCAGAGAAGCAGGCAGAGAAAGGAGGAAGCAGTCTCCCTGCTGAGCAGAGAGCCCGATTTGGGGCTTGATCCCAGGACCCTGGGATCATGACCTGAGCCAAAGGCAGAGGCTTTAACCCACTGAGGCACCCAGGTGTCCCTCCAAGGATTTTTCTTCCCTAAAAGATCTTTTTGTGCTTAAAAGCATTAATTTAGATAAAACTTTTCTTCTTCAAGATAAATAACATTAATTGTATTTAACATTTTTCTTTTAGGACACTCTTCTATCTCTTAAAGCTCTTTTGTTTGTTAGTGGTTCTATGTATTCGAAAGACTGGCTGATCTTTTTCTATAATATTGTATTAATCACCCAGTTTACAGAGTCAACAGTCCTTAGTCCCAGTGTATGACCCTAAGCAAATTTGCCTCGGTTTCCTCCCTTAGAACTTAATACATTATCTCCCCCGCAGAATTGGAAGAATTAAATATGATAGGTACAAAGCACTTATCATAGTGCCTAGTATTCACTGAAAATTAGTGCTTATTATTAAAGAATTTTTAGAATAGAGATACATCCAATTTTTAGTACTATCCATATGCTAAGTGACTGTAACCACTGTAACTTCAGAATATTTTTCTACTTCTAAATTGCCTCCCTCATTTTTTTAACTCTACTTACTAATTTTTGAGATGACTTCTTAGTTTTGAAATTTTCTTTTCTTTTCTTTTTTTTAAAGATTTTATTTATTTGTTTCACAGACAGAGATCACAAGTAGGCAGGAGAGGCAGGCGGGGGTGGGGAGGCACGCTCCCTGCTGAGTAGAGAACCTGATGTGGGACTCCATCCCAGGACCCTGGGATCATGACCTGAGCTGAAGGCAGAGACTTCAACCCACTGAGACACCCAGGTGCCCCCTCTTCTTTTTTTTTTTTTTTAAAGATTTTATTTATTTATATGACAGACACAGATCACAAGTAGGCAGAGAGGTAGGCAGCAAGAGAGGGGGAAGCAGGCTCCCTGCTGAACAAAGGGCCCAATGCGGGGTTTGATCCCAGTACCCCGAGATCATGACCTGAGCTGAAGGCACAGGCTTAACCCACTGAGCCACCCAGGTGCCCCTGAAATTTTCTTAATGTCTTCTCAAACTATATCTATCAGACTCATTATTTACATATTTTATTTAACTTTAAAAAATAATAGCATATTCAGAATATGGGCAGAGTTTATATTAATTAATAAGACAGACACTCCAGTAGAAAAGTGGACCAAAAAAAAATAAATAACTCAAACATATAGTTCATAATTCACAAAGAGAAAAATCCTAGTTGTCAATAAAAATGTGAAAATGAAAATGTGGTCAACTTTTGTTAGTCATCAGAGAAATGCAAATGAGAGACAAAATGCAGTACTTTCCTGAACACACACAAGAATGACAAATGAAAAAGACAAAAAACACCAATTATCAGTGAAGACATGGAACATCCAGTTTTCATAAACTTTTGTTGGGAGTGTAAATTGGGACAACAACTTGAGAAAACCATTAAGCTGTATCCACTAATGCTAAACATACGCATAACTTGACCAGCAATTCCACACCTATGTATGTATCTAACACGAATGTGTAAAGACAAGAATTTTCATCCAAACACATGAATACACTGTACTAGTGTACAGTTTACAATACCACAAACTGGAAATTACCTAAATGTCTATCAACATAAAATGAGCAAATACATTTTGGTGTATATACCCAGTGGAACAACAGGTTGTTATATAACATTCAGCAAATAACAATGAGTATCGACTAATTGTGGAGGGCATGGGTGTGGCTGCAGGGGGCAGAGGGTAGAGTTCCAGAAGGGTGAAGTAAGGAGCTGGATGGAATCTATTCCAGCAAAACAACAATTTAATTAATGAAGCATTTTAAAAACAAGCAATCTTTAAAGTCTTGGGGAAATGTGCAAGGGCACACAGTAAATGGAAAAACAAAATCCATTCATGAAGATCTACAAAATCTCAGAACAATCAGAGCCTATAACATTTAAGCCTTTTCTTGACACGCTCTCCAGCTAGTGTTGAGGAAGCTACCTCAGGTGCTCTATTTCAGGCAGGTAGAGGCTGAAAGACCTGAGTTTTCTTTCCTCCTCCCAGCCTTGCTGGTCCCCATCAGTGCTCCATTGCAGAAGCTCTGTTACAGGCAAACATGGCAGAGGTGATAGGGTGTTACCCAACCCAAGTCTCACTTATAGGACATAAGCTCTACTCAGCACAGCAGGTCAAGAATAATGAGACCCTAATTGTCCTGCCCCAACTTGCTTACAGGATAAATGTTCTGTGATGGGAGGTAGAAGAAGGTGAGATGCTTAGGGGCTGCCATCACCTACAGTGTTCGCACACAGAGTAGAGGGTCATTCCAAGAAAGCAAGTCCCCACCTCCAGCTCTAGTGCATTGGTACAGGTTTCTGCCCAGGGAAAGAGTCAGGCCCTGAGGAAGAAGAGCTCCTTGGTTCTCCTTGAGGGGACTGACTTTACTTGGAATGAAATGCTGAGAACTCCATGAATAAGTGTGTTATCAACAAACATATAATTTTGGCAGAAAGTAATTAAGAGGAGGATGTTGGCTTCACAATACAAGCAAAACAGTAGAACATCCAGAAGTGTCACAAAGAAAAACAGGGAAAGGGAAAGCTAAGAAGACCCCATGGATCGCAGCCAACTTTAGGGGTCAGGCACGAGGCTGAATGCAGACAGGAACATTAATATCAGGATGTGACCAGATTTGAAAGCTGCCCATAGACTCCTCAAAACCGAATAGAAATCTTACTGTCAGGTTGGGCTTAAACCTCGGACCAAACACTGACTGAACTATTAGCTACACTAACCTAGGGGCACCTTCTAGAAATCCAGGCTTAGAAACAAAATCACACTCATCCGTGTGATTCTGGAAGACTGTGTCCGTGTCCAAGGCTGTACCCTCTCAAGAAAGATCAGAGAAGAAACCTTCAAGCCACTAATCCCCGGCTGAACCCGGAGCAAAACAATGCGCACTTCATGAACTGTGAAAACAGCCGCTAAGTCATAGAGACCTCAAATGGCAAAGGGTGAAAATCCAGCTGCTTATGGGAGTGTGACTTATTTGACCAGTAAGTGGCTTAAAGTGACCCAGGGGTAACCCCAGGCACTCAGACTAAAAGAAAGCAAGGAAAGAGTAGTCTAAGTGCGTACACTATGAAGAATATGAAAAGAGACCCCTCAGGAGGGGAGAAAATATTTGTTCATGACATAGCTCATTTCAGTATCCTCTTACAACACATTAAAAAAGACCAAAAAAAGAAATAAATTCCGATTCAAATGCAAACAATGTATTTAACAAGAATTTCTTAAAAAAAAAAAAGAAAAAATATATAACTGGCCAATAAACCCCTTAAAGGGTTAATAAACCCCCTGCCTCAATGCTACTAGTCATTAAGAAAATGCAGATCAAAATTACAATGAGCTCCTGCTTCATACCCACTAGGAGGACTATACTACTAATAAAACAAAATCGTTGCTGGTAAAGATGAAGAAAAGTCAGATCTCTCCCACTTTGCTGGTGCTAAGATAAAATGCTACAGTCACTTGGTAAAAATGCTGGCAGTCCCTCAAGATTAAACATAAAGTTATTATATGACACAGCAATTTTTTCTCTAGTTGCATATCCAAGAAAATTGAAAACATGCATCCACACAAATCTTGTGTGAGGTTGTTCACAGTAGCATTATTGGTAAGAGCCAAAACATTGGAAACAAGCAAATGTTCATCAAGGAATGATGTGATAGAGTGTGGAATTTCCCTACAGTAGAAAATTTGGCACCAAAAAGGAGTGCTAAAGTAGCCAGTCACAAATGATCCCATTTGTATGGAATTTGCTTACTGGGTCTATATCTGTCTCTAGAAACAAAAAGTATGTTAATGTTTCCATAGGTGTAGTGGGTGGGATGTGGAGGGGAATGAGAAGCAATTGCTGATGGGTATAGGATTTCTTTTTGAAAGGACACGTATGCTCTAAAGATAGTCGTTGAATTATATTCTTTATATCAGTGAATTATGTAGTGTGTGAATTATGTCTCAGTAAATGTTTTTTAAGAGGTAGACTATAGTTATGTTGTTAAATATTAAAACAGGGACGGTGAGAAAAAAAAAAAAAAGCCAGACATACTGAAAATGTAGACAGAATAATTCCTTCTATAAGAAAGAAAAGAAAGCAAGAAATAACAGACAAAGCGAGAAATATGGTTAGAAGTTAGGACAGAGGTTGTTCTTTCAAGCATAGGATAGTAACTAAATGGACATGGGAAGGATGCCTCTGAAAGACTGACAATATTTTTACTTTTTTTTTTTTTTAAAGATTTTATTTATGTATTTGACAGAGATCACAAGTAGGAAGAGAGGCAGGCAGAGAGAGGTGGGGAGGGAGGCTCCCTGTTGAGTAGAGAACCGGATGTGGGACTCAATCCCAGGACCCTGGGATCATGACCTGAGCCAAAGGCAGAGGCTTTAACCCACTGAGCCACCCAGGCGCCCCAATATTGTTACTTTTTTATCTGGATGCTAGTTAGAGGAATCTGCTCCACTCAGGACAGTTTATCAGGGGACACATTTATGATTCGTACATTTTATGTTTGCACAATGTACTTTAAAAAAAAACTTTGTTTTAGGGGTGCCTGGGTGGCTCAGTGGGTTAAGCCTCTGCCATTAGCTCAGGTCATGATCCAAGGGTCCTGGGATCGAGCCCCGCATTGGGCTCTCTGTTAGGCAGGGAGCCTGCTTCTCTCTCTCTGCCTGCCTCTCTGCCTACTTGTGATCTCTGTCTGTCAGATAAATAAAATATATATTAAAAAAACAACAACTTTGTTTTAAATTATGGAGCTGTAATAATTTTAATGAATAGAAGCCAACTGTTACTGTACTGTGAATTCTCACTTGTGTAATTTTAACCAAAGAAATACTGGTCTGTGGTCCAAATCATTCCATTTCATTCATTGTATTTTTATATTCTTTCTTTGCTTCATTCCCTTAGCAAATACCTGTTGAATGCATGTGCAGTGCAAGGCCCTGGGGAAACAGCCACCTCTTGGTTCTTCTGCCCGCATGAGATTTACGATATATCAGGCTGGAAGACAATAAAAATTAATTGCATGTATAATGAATATCACCAAAAATGTGTCAGGCATGATGAGAATAGATAACAGAAGCCTTGTGTTGTTTGGGAGTTCCGGGCAAAGTTATTTGAAAGAATGACTTATGAGAGTAAGTGATAAGGATCAGGAGCTTCCCAAGTTAAGAGAGAGAGAAAAGTATTCCAGGAGAGAGTAGACCTTGCACCAGGGCCCTAGAGCAGGAAAGGGGCTGGCACTTCATAGAAAGTAAGTCATTTAAATCTTTTTTTTTTTTTTAAGATTTTTAAAAAAAAATTATTTATTTGACAAAGAGAGGGATCACAAGTAGGCAGAGAGAGAGGAGGAAGCAGGCTCTGAGCAGAGAGCCCGATGTGAGGCTCGATCCCAGGACCCTGAGATCATGACCTGAGCTGAAGGCACAGGCTTAACCCACTGGGCCACCCAGGTGCCCCGGAAAGTAAGTCATTTAAATGTTGAGTGGCAGGGCGATTCACAATAAAACTCCAGAGATAACCTAAAAAATGGTGTCATCTCCTACCAGTCCGAATGGCTAGTATCAAAAAGACAAAATAGACATTTTTGAACTTGTTCTCTGTCCCAAATCTTGTTTAATATCTGTAGTAAATTTTCTGTAGTATAGCCAGAAGAGTCTTCATGAAATAAAAATCTAACTACATAATGCTTCACCTCAAATTCTTAATGACTGGTCCGTAACGACTCCATATTAGCCTCTCTTCTCACTTCTTTCCTTACTAGCTACATTCTAGAAGTATCTTTACATCTTCAAAGGCACTCTGCTCTGCCTTAGATTTATGTCTCTGTACATGCTGTTCTCTCTGCTTCCAGTGCTCCCCATAATCCCTTTTTTCTGCTTATCTTTAAAGATTCAACCTTGGTGCACCTCAACCATGCAGGCAACCCTGGTTTCTTAAGTCTGTGGTTAGACATCCATCCTTGTTGATCCCAAAGTACTTAGTGAACTATAACACAATTGTTTCTTGTGGCTTTTTTCCTGAAATACACTGTAAAGTCCTTGATAGCATGCATCTGCCTTCCATATTCATGGAATTCAGTGACTCCAGTTCTTTTCCTCCGTGCTTAGCACACACAAATGGTGATACAATTTTGTTTCATTAATGGACCACTGTCACTATGTAGTATCGGTCTTGCCCAGAAAGTACAAGACATGAGTGAAACTTGGGCAGTTTTTCCAAATAAACAGAAAGGGAAAACAAAACAAATTGTATCTTGAATTTGTTGGGTAGGTCGAATAATGCTCTTTACCCCCAGAAATCTATAACCTAATCCTCAGCCCTGTGACTGTTATCTTCCATAGTGAAGGAGACTTTGCAGATATAATGAAATTCATGGGCTTCGTGTGGGGAGATGATCCTGCATTATTTGTGCAGGTCCAAGGAGATTTGTAAGAGAGAGCTAAATGGGTCAAGTCAAAGAAGGATACATGAGGACATGAGAATCAGAGATGGAGTTATGGCAGTGGAAACAGAAGAAAGAGAGACAGAGACAGAAAAACAGTGACTGGGAGAAAGAGAGACATTGCAAGATGCTCTGCTCTGGGGTTTGAAGATGGAGGGAGGACACATGAGCCAAGCAGTATAGGCAGCGTCTTGAAGCTGAGAAGGGCTGGCTAATAGATTCTTCCCTAGGGCCTCTGTTTATATAATAAAGCCCTACTGACACCTTGATTTTAGGACTCCTGACCACTGGAATTTGTAAGATAATACATTTGCATCTTTTTACCCTACTAAGTTTGTAATAATTTATTATAGTCACAATAGGGAACTAATACAATGTACTTTAGTTTTTCTCATATAATGGGTATTTTAGAAAATTGTGGATGATACTGAAAGGGGATATGGATGAACGTAATTCCTATTTGGGATCTTACGTGCTTCTTACTGAGTTCATTTTATTTAATTAATTTATTTATTTATTAAGATTTTATTTATTTATTTGAGAGAGAGAGGAAGGGGAGGTTCAGAGGGAGGAAGCAGACTCCCTGCTGAGCAGAGAGCCCAAGGCGGGACTCAATCCCAGGACCCTGGGATCATGACCTGAGCCGAAGGCAGACACTTAACAAACTGAGCCACCCAGAGGCCCCGCTGAGTTCATTTTAAATACATCTATCTCCGTAGTTCATTGGAAGAGTCATTTCAAACAACATCTTGCCTGAGTGTATATTTTTTTCTGGAGCAGGACACAAAACTGGAGTAATTACATGCCATTGAATATATGAACTTTTTCTCTCTCTTTTTTTCTATTGCAATATAGTCGACCCTCATTACATTCACTGCAGGGGAACAGCACAGTGATTCAGCAGTTTTGTATGTTATGCTCATCACAGTCACAGCTACCATCTGTCTCCATATAACCTTATTATGGGGTCATTGACTTGATTCCCAGTGCTGCCTCTTTCATCCCTGTGAGTTATTCATTCCGTAACTGGAAGCCTGTACCTCCTCTTCCTCTTTCGTTTGTTTCTCACCACCATGAGCTCCTTGTATTTATGGATCTCATTCTGCTTTTTGTTTGTTTTGTTCTTTAGACTCTACATAGAAGTGAAATTGTATGTTGTTTGTCTTTGTCTGTCTGTCTGTCTTATTTCACTTTAGCATAATACCCTCTAGGTTCCATCTGTGTTGTCACAAATGGCACAATCCCATTCTTCTTGTGGCTGGGTAACATTCCATTGTATATGGATACCACGTCTTCTTTATCCATTCATTCGTCATTAGACACATGGGTTGCTTCTGTGTCTCAGCTATTACAAATAATGCTGCAATAAACATGGAGGTGCATTTATCCTTTCAAATTAGAGTTTTATCTTCTTGGGCAAATATTCAGTAGTAGAATGACTGGATCACTTGATATTTCTATTTTTAACTCTTTGAGGAAACCTCATACTGTTTTCCGTAGTGGCTTCACCAATTTACAGCTCCACCAGAAGTACACAAGTGTTCCCTTTTCTCCACATCCTTACCAACACTTGTTATTTTGTCTTTTTGATACTAGCCATTCTGACTGGTAGGAGATGACACCATTGTGGTTTGATTTGCATTTCCCTGATGATCAGTGATGTTGAACATCTTTTCAAGTGTCTGTCAACCATAGTATGTCTTCTTTGAAAAAATATCTGTTCAGGTGCTTTGCTGATTTTTTATCTGGATTTTTGTGTGTGTTTTGAGTTGTATAATTTTTAAATATGTTTTGGATTTTAACTAGTTACCAGATGTATCATTTGCAAATATTTTCTCCTGTTTAGAAAGTTGCCTTTTTAGTTCCATGAGTCCAACTGGCATCAGGGTAATATCATATGAAAAAGAATGGAGAAAATAAGATCAGTCACTGTCAGATTCCTCAAACTAAGTACTATTTTTGATCTCTTATTCTCTTGGCAGCAACATTTGATCATTCGCAAAAAAAAAAAATTTTTTTTTTTTAAAGATTTTATTTATTTATTTGTCGGAGAGAGAGGGAGCACAGGCAGACAGAGAGGCAGGCAGAGGCAGAGGGAGAAGCAGGCTCCCTGCCGAGCAAGGAGCCCGACGTGGGACTCGATCCCAGGACGCCGGGATCATGACCTGAGCCGAAGGCAGCTGCTCAACCAACTGAGCCACCCAGGCGTTTTTAAACCTTGAAATTCTGTGGACTTCCTCTTATTCAGCTGTACACTATCAGCATCAATAGACACTACTTTACTCCAGCAACCCTGTCCTTTTTTAGATTTATAAGGTATTTTAAGTCAACATGTAACATGCCTATTTTAATAAAGCATATTAGGTCACCATTTGAATTTTCTAATAGCTCCTACACTTTTCTTGCCATCAGCTATTCACTAAATACACCATTAAATCTCATGTTACATTTCATTACTAAAACCCCTAATAATGCTTTTTGTTAAAAACCAGAATGTGTTGTGCTCTGCCCAAAAGTAACCTAGTATTATTTCCCATAATAACTTTAATTGGATTTTAGCTCTTTACTTTTTATGTTTCACTGTAGATTTTATTGGGTTTAATTACAAATCCATATGTATTTGTTAAGAAGTGCTGGTTTGATATTTTCCAGTGACAACTACATTTTATTCGAAGAAAAAAAGTATTAGAATAAAAATTGCAAGAGACTAACCAATTGTATGAGATGATTAATTGAATTCCAGATATATATGCATTTTTGATGAATGATTTCCCATAGCAAAACGACTTGAATAGTGTGTCAGGGCACCATTATTCATTTTAATAGGTTTGCACAAAGTGCATATCACCATTATTATAGATCAACTGTGAACATGTGGATTTCATTCCACTTTCATCCATTTTTAAGTCTGACAAACTTTGTTCTATAAACTTGGAGAAAGAGAAAAAATTATCCTGAGACTGTGAAGTCCTGAGATTGGTTTCACCTACCCCATGAAAGGAAAATTTTTGATGCATAATTCTCACAAATACTGTGTTCAGTCAGTATTAGATACTTACCAGTCCAGATTTAGCTAATGATGACTATTGGTGGTCATGAAAGCTACAGTGAGGTGTCTCTCCTCCACATTCCACCCTAAATCAGAAATGATTCTTTAAAGTCATAAAAGTACCCTATTAGTTCAGTGATGCATTTGTGGCAGCAAATTAATGATTGTGTCTAACAGTTTGAATAAAAGTTTTCTGCATATTCCTAATTCAGGACTAGAAAATGTTAGGTAAAAGCAAATAATAGGGCGCCTGGGTGGCTCAGTGGGTTAAGCCTCTGCCTTCAGGTCAGGTCATGATCTCAGGGTCCTGGGATCAAGCCCCGCATTGGGCTCTCTGCTCGGCAGGGAGCCTGCTTCCTCCTCTCTCTCTCTCTCTCTGCCTGCTTCTCTGCCTAGTTGTGATCTCTCTCTGTCAAATAAATAAATAAAATCTTAAAACAAAAAGCAAATACTAATAAGAATAACAATAAAAAAATGCATCTATGACTTGGTCTGAAAAAGTAAATGAGATCAAAAGGAAGATTCGCCAGACATCAGGGATTATCAAGAAATCTTTCATCAATACCCACAATGAGCCCTGTCTGTAAAAGTATGAGGCTAGGGAGGATACTTTATATTTACAGTTGACCCTTGAGCCATGCAGAGGTTAGGAACCCTGACATCTACACAGTTGAAAATCTACATGTAATGTTTCACTCCCCAGAAGTTAACTGCTAATGGCCTATTGGTGACTGGAGGTCCTACAGATAATGTAAACAGTTGATTAACACATATTTTGTGTATGTATTATATTCTGTATTTTTATGATAAAGTAGGCTGGAGGAGAAAATATTAAAATCATAAGGGAGAGAAAATACATTTACAGTAGTATACTGTATTTATTGATACGAAACTTTACATCATTTGTTTACAAAATAAACTGTCAGTACCTACATCGATATTGACTTACATGACACAAAACACTGTAGATTACACATATTAATAACAACACACAACAAAAATGAAAAGATAATATGAAAAAGAAATTCACATTTATTTATTTATGTAATGATCCATGCATCGATAGCAAAGAAGCAGCAGTATGATTGCCTTATGGTAGACTAATGGGACCAATACATGTGTTTCATGGTAGCCTGGCCTGTACACTAATGAATGTATCATTATAAAATTTTTATGGCATATAATATTATATTTATATTTATAATACAGTACTGGAAACATTGTTACATTTTAAAAAATCATTTGTGATGATAGGTTGATACTCAGTTGCTCCAATTACCACAGAGACATATTGTATTTATTTGAAATGTAATTCTTTGAAAGCAAAGTTCTAAAGCAGTAACAAAACTAGCACATATATAACACATATAACAATTTTATATTGACCGTCACTCATCTTATGCCTGTGTCTAGATAGGCTATCCACTTCCATCCAAGTCCTGCCCTTGATGTTCTACACACTGAATACTTAGGTGGCAATGTCCTATGGTTCTTGCAGTACAGTGAGTAGATTTCCACATGAAGACTCTACGTTTATTAACTAAGTTCATTAACTGTACAACCTGATGATTATTTCCTACTCATTAAGTGGATATGGATCACCACAAAGGTCTTCATTCTTGTTGGTTTTATTTTCAGGAGGCTGAGGAGGGGAAAGAAGAGGGGTGGGTCTTGCCATCTCCGGGCTGTGGAGAGTGGAGAAGAGGAAGGCAGGAGAGGCACTCAGTGTAACTTGATGGAACTACCTTGTAATTTCTGCCTGACTTTTGCTTTTCATTTCTCTCAAAATGTTTCTGTGGAGTTCCAATCCTTCTTCCACTGTTTAGTTTCAGTGCCTGTATCATTAAAGGGTCCATGTCTTGAGGCACCTGGGTGGCCGGCTCAGTCAGTGAAGGGTCTGTCTTTGGCTCAGGTCATGATCCCAGGGTCCTGGGATCCAACCCCTCATTGGGTTCCTTGCTCAGCAGGGATTCTGCTTCTCTGTCTCCCTCTGCCCTTCACCCCTGCTCGTGCTCAGTCTCTCTTGTGCCATCTCTCTCAAATAAATAAAATCCTTAAAAAAAAAAAAAAAAAGGTCCATGTCTTAAAAGAAGTCCAAAGTGGTTTGAATAATCAGAACTTTTCTACCCCTATTGTCAACTGTGAGTTTGCTTTCCTGGCACTGCTTCTTCTGTGTCTTCTTCCTCATTGTCTGGCATTGCTTCAGAAGCACTCATCTAATTCCTAATTAGGACTAGACACTGTTAGGTAAAACAAGTCCAGCAAGTGTGTGGTGTCTGTTAGCTCTTGAACATCTACAGGATCCATACAATGGAACCCTTTGCCATCTTTTTTTTCCCCCTCATATCCGCAGTCTCTTTCCTAATCTCCTTGATTGTGTCTGTTAAAAATCCTGTAAAGTCATGCACAAAATCTAGACAGTTTTCTCCAATAGGAATTTATTGTATTGTGCTTGATGGCCTTCATGGCTTTTCTATAACACTGTTGGCATCTTTATTGGTGGAGGATTCCCAGACTTTCATGATGTTCTCACTGCCAGTGTTCTTTCCCATGATGTTGACAATCCCTTCCACAGAATGCGTTCTGTAATAAGCCTTAAAGGTTCTTGTGATCTGCTGATCTAGAAGATGCTAAATTGCAGCATTTGGGGGCAAATAGACCAACAGCTTTGGTGTTGAATTAATGGGATTCTGATTGGTCAAGGACCATATGTTGTGGGGGTGGGGGGGTGCGTGCATGTGCACACCAACACCTACCCACCCACCCACACTATAAAAGGCAGTTCCTTACTGACAAGGTACTTCCTGTCTCCAGGGACAAAACATCAATGGAAGCAATGCAGAGAAAGGTTTCTTGTTGTCTCTGCCTTCCCATTATATAACCAAAAGACTAGCAATTGCTGTCTATCTTTTCCCATCAAGGCTGGACACTTAGCAGCTTTGTAGATAAGGACAGCTCTGATCATAAACCCAATTGTCTTTGCACAAAACAGAAGAGTTAGCCTATCCTTTCCTGCCTTCAATCCTGTGCTTGCTTCTCTTCCTAATAAATGTCCTCTCTGGTATTTTTTTTCTCCCAAATAGGGCACTTTCACTGCATTAAAAACCTGTTGCAGGCAGATATCCTTTTTCAGTGATTTTCTTTATGGCATCTGGGAACTTGTCTGCTGCCTCTTGGTCAGTAGAAGCTGCTTTTCCTGCTATCTTGACATTTTTTTTTAAAGCCAACTCTTATTCTAAAATTTCAAACCATCCTTTGCTAGCGTTAAATTCTCCAGCTTTAGATCCTGCACTTTACTCTTAATTTGAGCTGTCACATAAGGACCTGGCTTTTTCTCTAATCATATTAGACTCTAGGTACACCTTTCTTGTAGCAATCCTGCACCCACATAAAAGCTACCTTTTCGATACGAGATAAAAAATATTTTGCACCAAGTGCAAGGATTTTGCACTTGCTGGAGTAGCTGCAGTGACACCTTCACAAATATCCTCTTCATTGTTTTTACAAAAAAAAAGTCTTGATTCATTTATCTTGAGGTGGAGGACGAGTGCAACTGCAGATCCCAGTGTTCCATACATCGCAAATGATTCCACTTGTAATGTCATAACTTTTCTCCGCTTCTTGGGAGCACCTCCAGCATCACTAGTGACACTTCATATGGGTCTCACGGTGTTATTCACAGTTTGTAGGATTATTGCATTAAACACAGTGAGAAATACACGAGAAGCACCAGACATCACTTTTTATGGTGATAGGCCATTTACTGGAGAGACAAAATTCTCTGGCAGAGATGACTAGAGTCACACAGTGCTTTGAGCAAATCCTTACAACAGTCAAACCTACCACATTAGCAACAGGAGTACCTACAAAGTACTGATTACAGTAGTACTACAGTTGATTATATAGTTAATTTTATACATTTTTTATTTAATACCATGTGTGTACATTTGTCCTTATCCTTGACTTTGGATGGCACCATATAGTTATGGTCTGTGCTGATATGTGTGAAGTGTTGATAAATTTCAACTTTTTATACCAGATGTGTACGTATTTTATGATAGTAAATGAGGAGTATCTACATGTATTCCATTCACTCGTGACATACCTTTTTCTTAATGTTAAAAAGATTTCTATGATAAGCAGTTTGTCTGTGACTTTTGTCAAGTCCTAAATCTCCAGAAACTCTCCTTGCATAGTTATTGAAAACAATCCTTGTATATAATGCCAATCAGATCTGTTCAGCAGTAGTAATATGGTAAGATACATGTGTGTCACAGAGTAAGAGATAAAAATCTAAAAATATTCAGGGTTCTTTGATCTCACTGAGATTTTTAGAGGTTCAGTGCCTATAGGGCATGGAGTATATATTCCCTCCAACCTGAAATATAATCTACACCTTTTAGTTCTATTAATAAGAAAGAGGCACGATACCCAGAGGATGTCTATAGATCTTAGATCAAGAGCCACCATTTTGAAAGTATTTCTTCAGTTGACTGATGAAATGATCTGTAGGATTGGCTGTTTAGAGTGAAGTCCAGGGAAAGACGAGGGTCTTCTATTGGATCAGGCTTGGTGACTTAAGGTATTCAAATGTGTGTTACTTATCAGGATGTTTTCCTGAGCTTCTGGTAAACCCTAATAGGATAATCATAATACTGATACCTAGAGGTTGGAGAGAAACATCACAAAACTGTTTTTCTTTTGAGACCTCGCTCTTGCTAGTTACTGGAACTGGTGGAAAGGAATGTGTAATAGTTGGATAATTCTTGTAACCGATTCTGCAACCTAAGTGGACCTTCCAGTCATTAACTGGGTGTTTAGTGTTCATAAATTTGAGCATGCAGATAAGCTCTATTTTTTCTTTTCTTTCTTTCTTTCTTTCTTTTTTTTTTTTTTTTTTTTTGTGAGAAGCTCTATTTCTCATGACCCTGAAGGTAGTATCTGTAAGAATCCACTCTGGTATATCCTTAAGGTACAAGCAAGTTATGTGAACTATTGACGCTGACTTTCTTTGCATTTACATCTACTGCATTGCCATCTCTCCATTAACACACAGCCATGGTCTCATAGAGGTTTTCCTCCAACCGATTACTAAGGAAAAACAATGGAGCCCCATTACTGAGCGTATGGAATGATATGCTGCCATTGGCTAGAGACACCAGCTGTGGAATTAAAACTACACTCAGCGGTGGCCCTACGTAATACTATGGAAAGGAAACATTTCCAGTGAGCAGAACACGGAACAGTGCATTTTGTTGAGCACTTTTTCCAGAAAGAGAGATAGGCTGAAATACAGTCTATAATGATACCTAAACAGTGGCTGACAGTTTGATAAGATGGTCAGAGACTTGGGAGAAACAGGATTGGAGAATAGTTTGTAGATAGACCCCTTGAGACAGGCATAGAGTGTGAGAATATACACATCTCACCTGATTGCTGATCGAAGGTTATTCCCTTCACGGAATCATCTCCATACTGTTAAAGCTGTTGAAGATGACCGTCTCTGGGTACCACGCATAGTCTTTTCCCAACTATGCAGTGCTTGATGGAGGGGTTTATGAATAAAGTGGCTAGGGCTCCATGGACAGAGACGTTGCCTGGGATTTCCCTCACCTTGACTGAACTGGATGCCAGTGGTGCTGAGGGCCTAACCTGCCAGCAACAGAGACCAGTACTGATATATCACCATTTGTCTAGTGACAAGTTGCTCACACAAGACCACTTTCATCATGATTTTTCCCAACTGAAATAAACACATAGTACATGATCCCCCCTTCCCACAGTTAACAGTGTTTCTCTCAACACCCCCCTTATGGATTTATTAACACTCTCTTCACCATCATGGCCTCATACAACATCATTTCTTCTAAGAGGGTAACTTACTTTACAGCAAAAAGAAGTCGAACAATAAGCTCACTGCTTGTGATTTACTTCTCTCTGTACCCCATCATCCAGAAACAACATACCTGAGGGAAATGTGGAAAAGTTACTAAGGGCTCAGCTGTAGAGCTGACTGGATAATGACACTTAGGAGGGAAGGAAAGCTGACCCTGTAAGTTGTGGTATATGCTTTGAACCAGTGACCAGTGCCTCTTAATCTTTTCCATCTAACCTAGAGGTTGAAATACAAGAAGTTCATTTCACTATTTTGCCTAAAGGACCATTTGCAAAACTTGCATTTTGTTCCTGCATGCATGTTTCCATGACTTTGAGCTCTGTGGAAGAGTAGAGTGGTAAATGTTAATAGAGGGTCAAAATGACCTATCAGAGTCATAATTTCAATGGATGAGATCCTTGAGGAATGAAGATTTGAATTATCCCACATAAAAACAATCATGGGCAGCTAAGACGCTGGCTGTGGATAAAAATGGGTAGTGAGAAAAGGAAGTTTTCATCTATAGTTGTTTCTGTTTTTCTCAATTGAATTCTTAGTACTAAAAGGATTCTTTTTGATATTTGACTTAAAATTTCATATGATAGGCCATGTCCAGAAACACATGAATGTAGAATACTGCCATATGTACTAGTTTTTTAGTCCTTCACTGGTTCGCCATGTGAACTGTGTAAAATGAGATCGATAAGGATACTACCGCCTATCCCTGAACCCCAATCCTGTTTTCCTGTTCTGGAAAATGAGATATTTAGATTAGATTATGTCATATGTTTTTGTGCAGCTTTAAGGTTTTATAATATTTGAGGAGTATGAGGACAAAATCCAGTATAGTAAAGATGACTGCGTTTTCTTTTACCTCACGTTACATCCCCTGGTACAATTTTCCCCTTAGTTCCTGAGGGAGTTTTTCAGCTTTTATCCAAGTTAGAATTTTCAGAGCTAGAATGCCAGCCAGCTTCCTGAACCTAATTGGAATAAGACTAGATGGTTGAACTTTGAGGCTAATACAAAGTGAATGAAATTCAACACCTGTGTTCTAATTCAGCAATGTGCCTGACAAAGAAAGGTAAAGATTCAAACAACTGAGTAAATCCATTTAAAACAACGACTATTCATTTTTGCATATTTATTAGCAACCAGTGCCAGTAGGCTTCAGAATGGTTTGAAAGCTTCTTAAGTAGTGTTTATTAACTATGGGTGAGCACATGAATAAGAATGGAATTAGGCAGCATTGAATAAAGCCAAAGATCCAGTTCCTGAATATTTTTACTTAAACCAGCGCATGGAGCTCCTTAAATGCTGGTTAATTAGTTCGTTGACTGACTTGAGACTTGTCATATGAAAGCATCATAGGAAGGGAGGCTGTGGACAGAAGTGCACTTGTGTCCGCACTCTGTTTTTCTTTGGGTTTAGTTCCCTGAACACACAACTCTGTGGTGCTCACTTACCGTATTTCTAAATAATTTCCACTCTGCATTGTCAAGATTCAATGAGATATTGCCACTCTTTAGTGATTTCTATAGTGCTGTAGTGCCTGGCATCTGACAGAGATCAGTTAATGCGGAAGGGGGGGAACCTTCCTCACCAAGATTTCAAAACAAGCCCAAGAGTAGAAGAAATAAACTTGATTTGAGTTAGGAGAGAGTTTGAGCTGATCCTAAAGTGAGGTTGTTTGTGGTACCACTAACCGAGATGGTAGAAGTACAAATGAGGGCCAACGGTAAATAAGTTAAAATTTAGTGCCCCCGCTGGTGGGAAAAGAGCCAAATGGGATAACATCCACCCAGAAGCTCAAGTAGCCCTCAATTATCATGTAATGGTATGTTCATCTGCAAGTGGTCACAGAAAATACAGTATATTTTGGAAATAATTTTCAGGTTTTATTCATAGGTTTGGCATCATGTAGAGACTAATCAAGCAAACTATAACCCTATTTAAAAATGGATACATTCCTGACTACAGCAATGAATAAATATTAGAAAGAAATGAAGTCAGTATTTCTCCTTTTTTCCTCCCCTTGATCCAGAGGGGATACTTGGAGATCTAAAGTCTTGCCAGTTAATTGGATATTAGCTGAGCATTGAGTTTGGAAATAACAGTCTTACACAACTATTCATAGAATTATTTTTATTCTCTAATGTCCTAGAGGTTCTCTGGCTAGTTAACTGAGCTCAGCCAGTTATCCTGCACCCCTTTTTACCTCCACCTAGCCTGGATGGAAGGGGTAGTGTACCAATGTTCAATTATGGACTTCACCCTCCATAAAATCTAATTCTGGCATCACACTGTGAATTCAGACCTTCAGATAATTCACGTCAGCTCACGTTTGTTTCTGTTCATTTGATGAATAAAGCAGTTTCTAAGTAATTTAATTGTCTAGAGTAAAAAGGAAGAGTTTATCTTTAGCATCCTTGCCCACTTAGTGTTATTTACCTACCAAAGATATGAATTACCAATTACAGACTATTTTATTCTTTTCCTTACCAATTTTAATATAATTATAAGTGTGTTTTCCAGGTTGGCTTTCTTGATTTGTTTAGGATTTGTGAAATCGAGAGCTTTAAAAAAAAGGCGGGGGCAGCGGGACTCTGAATCTCATCAAGGTTATAAATGCGGCGTTGAGTAAGAATTGCTCTGTATGTATTAGCTGTAAATATATAGCTAAATAACATCTGTACACGTCTCAGGAATGCTTAAACTCTTTAGCTGGTGCCTGTGTGCACATGACCATCAGTATTAGCCATAGCCTCATTATACCACAATCAGTGAATCTGAGGAAACTAATTATAGAATCAGTGAAGTCAGACTGAACAGGAAAAACTGAAAGTGTTTCATTTTTTGCAAAAAAACACACAAAAAAACAGTCAATGTCTAATTTATTATGCATCTGTACATTCTTGTGAGGTAAATTGGTTTTACTTTGTTCTTGCTTTCCTAGAATTCATTCAGGAAGGTAGACACAGAACCAATAATAAAGTACTGAGAACTCAAAAAAAAAAAAAAGGTTTTGAGAATTGTCAGCAGACTTTCCAGGTAACTCTCTCTATACTCCTGAATAACCAGTCAGCTTGTGAGTGAAAATGGGGTTTCATGTATTCTTCAATTCTATGCCAGCACCCTGGGAATCAAACAAGACAGTGTTTATCAATTTAGTAGTTATTTTACAGGTACCTAGGCAAATATTCTGGTCTGATTGTAGGGTCTCCAAATAGTCATCAAATTACGTATCCTATATTCAACAACATGTATTAACAATATGTGTTACTTTTTTACCTCTCAGAGCTGGGGCATAGCCATGGTCAGTCAGATTAGACTGAGTCTCTTCTCTAATGGGACTTAGATTGTAGTCGAGTAAAGAATTTATTTAGAAAAAACACTAAATTGTTTTAGGTACTACAGAGGAAGAAGCCAGACCATGTTGTTTAGCTTGAGAAACCAGGGTGGACATTTGAGTAGATAAGCTACATTCAGTAAGTTGTGAGCCATAGAAAAATCTAGGGAAAGACTTTCCTAATATAAGGTACAAAATGTAAATGTCATGACATGAGAACTACTTTGTATCTTCTCAGAACAGCAAGATAAGATCTGAGAGTAGATTTGAGCTGGTTATGTATGTAAGGACCTTGGATTTTGGTCTGATTCTAATGGGAGTTCCCTATGGTGTTTTAAACAGGAAATTTAAAAAAAATAGGGAATTGAATGTAACATTTTTTCCCCATTTTAATTGTTAAAGTATCGTCTACCCACAAATTTACCTTCTTGAAAAGTGTATAGTTCTGCTTATTTTGACATAACACAGGTGATTGTATCATCATCACCATAATCAAGATAGGCAGCCGTTCAGCCACCCAAAAGAAAGGACTGTTTCCCCCTTGTAGTAACTGCCACCCCCACTAAATCTTTGTATCGCCACTATTGTTTGGCCTTTTCAGAATGTCCTATTATGGCATTATACAGTATGTAGCCTTTGAGTCTGATGTCTTTCACCTAATGTAATGCATTTGAAATTCATCCACGTTGTTGAGATCATCAGTAATTTTACTATGAATTGTATGCTGTTAAATACATGTATCACAATTTACCTGTTTCCCAGTTTTTCCCGAGTTTTCCCCTATGTCACGGCCAGTGCGACAAATCGACCAGGAAAACGTGAGGGTAAGAGGATGGTGAAAAGAAATGAAGAGACAAAGAGATGGGGGCAGGAGTAGCACTGAGGAGGATGTCCAGCAGTGCCGATTTTATTCCACATCTTACAAGCATTTTTAAGGCAAACCATAATAGGAGGAGTAATACATCAGTACCTAGTCAGATGACCACAAGTTCCTATAACAAGTTTACATCGACTACAAGCAAACCTTGTGATGCCAGGTAGTTTCGGCTAATGTCATTAGCAAGACAGTCAACCAGGGAGTGGGTTATGGGAGGTACGGGAACAATAAGGACCAACTAAGAATTCATGACCGTGACCACATTGCTCCCTTCTGTAGGGAGAGCGTGTGGGAAGTCACATAGGCGAGCACATGACACATAGCACAGTCCCTTTCTCAGCGTTACTCAACTTTCCTGTCCTTAACCCCTTATCAAGGCATCCAGACTTTAAAGGAGACACAAGTCAGGGCCTGGTTTGGTCCACGACTCCACCCATGCCGTAGCCTCCAACACCCCTATGTACCAAGTAATCTGCTTTAAAGATCCTCACACGGGTCTTTGTGTGAACATATGCTTTCATTTCACTTGGGTGAATACAAAGAGGTAGGATTACTAGTGTGAACGACAAGTATATGTACAAATGTCGGAATAGCGTCATCACTTTGCATTCTCATGAGCAACGTCTGAGTTCCAGGGGTTTTGCATTTTCATCCACACAGAGTTTTGTCTTGTTTTTTTTTCGGTTATTGTCTTTCAGAATTTGTTTTTAACATATCACTGTAGTTGATGAATGGAAAATAACTATATTAAGTAAGGATGGAAGACAAAAATGTGGTGAAGAGGTTTACTGCAATAGTCAAGATGATGGCTGGCAGGGTTGTGAATGAAGATGGCTGTGATGGAGATAGAAAGAAACATCAATCTGGGGTTGGAGGTTGAAGGTGGATGAGAAAGGACTTGGTAAGCATTAGACATTAGGTGTGAGGGAAAAAGAGGAACTGGGGCAAGGAGATAAATGGAATCCACAGATGAAGAACAGATTTGGAAACCAAGAATCTCCTTTGGACGTGCTGTGTTTGCGATGCCTCTTAAACATGCATGACAAAATGTCAAGTAATTAGGTGACTACAAAACAAAGTTCAAAGCAGTGATCTGAGCCAGACGTAGGAGTTGGAGACTTAACATTTAGGCATTACTGGGTCTTTGTGATATTTATACCTTTGAATGGAATAAGATTGCCTAAAGAGAGTTTATGGAAAAGTAAACCTGTGTCATCATAATGATTAGAACCGAGGAGGAGAAGGAGGAAATTGCCACAGTAACCAGTAGGAAGTGGCCAATGTCAGTAGAATTCCACTGTGCAATTTTATCATACAGTCCTTTTGGCCATTGTCAAGTATGTAGACAAAATGTATACAAGTACAGATAGCGTGACATTATGTAGTTCTCAAGAACAATCTTCAGATTTTTTTTTAAAGATTTTATTTATTTATTGGACAGAGAGATCACAAGTAGGCAGAGAGGCAGGCAGAGAGAGAGGAGGAAGCAGGCTCCCTGCTGAGCAGAGAGCCCGATGAGGGGCTCCATCCCAGGAAGAACCCCGAGCCGAAGGCAGAGGCTTAACCCATTGAGCCACCCAGGCGCCCCCAGTCCTCAGATTTTGGTGGTGTGTGCTTGCGTGTCTTTCTTCATCCTCATCAAACAGTTGTTGAAGTTATTTTTAAAATGAATGAAGAAATGGCTCAGTCACAGAATGAAAGTCAGTCATTCTGAACTCCCATGGACTGAGCTCAAAAACTTTTTGGTAGGATGACTAAAAGGCAGACCTGAGTAAGGAGGTTGACAGCTTTAATACCTGAATAAAGAAGACTTATTCATCCTCAGTGTTTCCACAGCACAGAGAACATTGTAAAAGTAATGTAAATTGTAAAAATGGAAGTATATGGAAGATACCAGCTTTGGTGTTAAGCAGGTTGGATTCAAACACCCTGTCTGCCCCTCTAGAATTTCAGTAGAGCCCCAGGATGATATTTTTATACTCGTCAGGTCATATCACATTCCTATTCAGAATCCTTTGACTCTCCATCTCCATAAAATAAAAAGTCCTTACAAGGTCTGATAATACCTTTCCTAATTGGTGTGTTCGCATTACCTCTGATGTAGCCTTCTTTTAGATATCATACATGTACCAATTACAGAGCACAGTAGACATATTACCGCCTCAGATTCTTTGAAATGTCCCTTCTCCCTGGAATGGTCTCCTCTGTGGCATCTTCATGGCTCATGCCCTTACCTCATTTAGGTCTGCCCCAAAGAGTCTTCTCAGTGAGCCTCCTTCCTCTACCCTCTATAGGATTATAGCATTCCTCAACTCCCTTTCTCTGTCTTACTTCACATCAGCTGACACACTACATATATTTATAACCCAAATGGGTTTATGTGAATAAATATGAAAGACATAAAATTTAAATATGTATATAATATAAATATATATATTTATATTTATTGTCTTTCATTACCCACTAATACATAAACTCCCTGATGGAATGAATTTCATTTGTTTATTTACTGCAGTATCCTCCATGAACCAGAAGAGAGTTGGGCACATAATAACCATTCAGGAAATATGCGTTGGGTGAATGAGTTAAATAATATACATCAGTCATTACACACAGTGTCTACATTTAAGACTACTGCAAGTGGTAATGTGGTATTATTAGTGTTAGCATCATTAATAGTTTTTTTTTTTTTCATCAAATTCCCTAAACGTCAACTGGAATCAAATTCTGTGACATCAGTGTACATCTGTCTTATCTGTCTTTACTGGAAACTAAGTAGTTAGATTTTCAGTTTGGCTACCTTGAGGTCTAGGAAATCTCTCAGACTTGGGAGTGGCTATGGAGCTGGGAGCTGCATCTTCAGTGCACCATGAGCTGTGTTTCACATACTTGCTTCTGAAGGGTATTTCTCTCAATGTGCTATAAATGAGTTGGGCTTGCAGAAAACAAACACACGTGTTTTGTATAAGACAGCTAAAAAACCAGATGTGTTTCTAAGACAGTGAAACTGAATCCCAGAAACAGGTGTATTATGTCCCAGCCTCCTGGGCATTGAACTTGGTCGCTTCCCCAGCCCCTCAGTTTTTAAGAGGTTCTAGCTTTCACACTTCAAGTGTTTCCCTTGCAAAGACTGGAGTGGGGATGCCTTGGTGGCTCAGTCTGTTAAGCATCTGCCTTTAGCTCAGGTCATGATCTCAGAATCCTGGGATTCCTGGGATGGAGTCCCACATCAGGTTCCCTGCTCAGTGGGGAGCCTGCTTCTCTCTCTACTCCATGCTCCTGTTCTCTCTTACTCTCTCAAATTAAAAAAAAAAAAGACTGTAGTGAATAAACATGCTGCTAAACAAAAACAAAAGCCTTGCCATAAAAGAAAGATAATAATGTTAAGGCTAGGATGTACATTGAGCTAGGCATTCTGCTAGGGTCTTCTGGTTGATCATATCTTGTCACTCTTAAAATCCCTCTATTATGGCCTGATTCGTGTCCTTTTATTTTTTTTAAAGGTTTTTATTTAATTGACAGAGACACAAAGAGAGAGGGAACACAGGCAGGGGGAGTAGGAGAGGGAAAAACAAGCTCCCCGCTAAGCAGGGAGCTCTATGAGGGGCTCCATCCCAGGACCCTGGGATCATGACCTGAGCTGAAGGCAGACAGTTAACAACTGAGCCATCCAGGTGCCCCGATTAATGTCCTTTTAAAATGTATTGGTTGAAGTCCTCACCGCCAGTACCTTAGAATGTGACTATATTCAGAGATAAGGTCTGTAAAGATGTATTTAATTTAAAATGGGTTCTTTAAGGTAGACCCTAATCCATTATGACTGATATTCTTATATGAAAAAACTGGGGCACATGTCACCAGGAATACACACACACACACACACACACACACACACACACACACACAGAAGAAAGACCCTAAGGGGACACAGAGAAGACTGCCGGCTTACAAACCAAAGAGGCCTTAGAAGAAAATCCTCCTAACAAATTGACTTTGAACTTCTAGCTTCCAGAACTGCAACAAAATAAATTTCACTTGTTTAAACCATTTAGCCTATGGTGCTCTGTTACAGCAGCCCTAGCAAACTGATATACCCTCGTTCAGATAAACACTATTATTGGCCCCCTTTTGAAGGTGAAGAAACTGAGACCAGAATGGTTAAATGACTTACCTAAAGACACTCAGCTCGCAAGAGGTAAGGCCATGATTGGCAACCAGTATGTCTGGCCGGAGCCCAGATTAGGTAGGAAAGGCTCAAATATTGGCACAAACACAACCTTGAGGCAAGAAGCAGCAGCAGGGGGCTAGATTCCGAAGGCCAGTGTCTAACCAGATGAGATGATTGTGGTAACTTCCTGGCAAGATTTTAGGAGAGGTTCAGAAGCAGAGAGCCAATGAATTGCTGCTCTTGCTGGTTATCTTCTACGTCCACTTGCAGTCATCTTCCGTCTCAAGCCCGTTTTCTCATAAGGGCAAAAGGAAAAATACATTAGAGTATATTTGTTTCTGTTTTAATTTCCTATTGCTTCCATAATTAATTACCACAATTATACTGAACAACTCAAATTTATTATCTTACAGTTCCAGAGGCCAGAAGTTCAAAATGAGTCTCAATGGGGCTAAAGTCAAGGCGTCAGCGTGGCTTATTCCTTTGGAAGCTTCTAGGAGAGACTCTGCTTGTTTACTTTTCCCAGCACCTGGATGCCACCCCATTCCTTGACTTCTAAAACCAGAAGTGTTCTTCAAATGTCCCTCTAACTCTTCTGTCCCCCTCTTCTAATTTTATGGATTCTTGTGATTTCATGGGTCCCACTTGGATAATCCAGGACAATCCCCTTATCTCAAAGTCAGCTGGTAATGTAACAGTTCACAGGTTCTAGATATTAGGACATGAACATCTTTGGAGGGGTCTTTATTCTGCTCGCTACAGCTTCTATCTAAAGGAAAAAGGCAATTTAGATATCAAAGTCACATAAGCATAAAAGGCATACATAGACAGGGTGCATTTTGGAGCTGATGGGATGGGAGTGGAAACTGGCTGAGTAGAGTTCCCAGTAAGGTACAGTGGTGGGTCAGGATTACAGGGGAGGAGATACAATCAGAAAGGAGGAAGATGGCAGGGCCTTGGGAGCTGCCTGTGACTGTCTCTCCCCAGCCCCCAACTGTACACACACTAAAGGCTCTATGTTTTCAGTGAAATTAATCACCTCTGTCTCCAGGCATGATAATACTACCCAAATAAGCCAATTGGTACATAGCATTTTTTTGGCCACAGTGATCAGTTCGGTGTTGGCCATATGGCTAAGATGGTTAAGTCAGAGCAGAAGCCAGGACTTACGTTCATTCAAAGGCTGGAGAAATAGAGAAGAAGTTTGACATGGACCAAGAAACATGAATCAGGTAGTCTTGGGAGCTCTGAGCATTCCCCTGATGACAATGAGGGAAGTTGGTCTTAGGATGGCGCTAACTACAGAAGGGGAAGCCTAGACAGGAAAAAATGAAATGGGCCCTCATTATAATTCTTGAAATGCTAAATCATACTCTTCCTGAGATTTAATCTTCTTATAGATATTTTTAAAATATGAAAAATTCCATTTTCTTTGTTCCTTAAGGCAGTTTGAATTGGAAACTAATGTATATTCTTCTACAAAACCTCAGTGAATACATCATTTGGGAGATGTGATGGCACTGGGAGCATTTAGATGTAGGTAGTTAGTCCTGAGAATTCAGTTTTGTTCAAGTTCGGATCTGAGGGTTTTTATCATATTGCGTTAACAATACATGGAAATCATCTCTGCATTCTACTAACATTGTACCTTTTGCTTCTATGTAACCTCATATATTTGATATTTTAAGCCTAACTGTTAATAGGAAAATTGGTATCAATAGATTTTAACTTTCCTTTCAGAGTTTTATACTCTAATTACCCTCTTTACCATGGCCATGTGATTTTTTTTTTCAGTTTCCCCTTTTTTCTACATTGTTAATTAGGCCCTTCAGTAAAACTGTTTCAACAATTCATTGCTTATTTCTGCAAAGATTTATTGAACATCTAGTACATGACTCTTGTACCAAGCACTATTTATTCTGTTATGGGTTCAGGGCAAATAAGTCGGATAAGATTCCTACTTCTATGAAATTTCTATTCTAGTAATGGTAAAGGCATATAAATAGGAAAAAAAAGTAAATGAAAGTAACTTTATTTTTTTAAAGATTTTATTTATTTGACACAGAGAGAGAGAGACAGCGAGAGAGGGAACACAAGCAGGGGAGAGGGAGAGGGAGAAGGCGGCTTCCCGCTGAGCAAGGAGCCCCATGCAGGGCTCTATCCCAGAATCCTGGGATCATGATCTGAGCCAAATCAGACGCTTAACTACTGAGCCACTCAGCACCCATGAAAGTAACTTTAAAATGTAAGTACTATGAAAAAATAACTTCCTAGTAAGTTGCAACAATAAAAAAGTGCAACAAATCAACCCCAAACTGAGTAGATTGTAGAGAATTTGTTTTTATCTGGGATTGGTCTGGGGTTCAGGTAATTCGAATGGGTTCATTGTGATAGCTTGGCTTCAGGCTCTAGGGACTGGCATAGCTCTGTCTTTCAATGCCAGAGGCACAAAAATGTAAGTAAAAACAAGGGAGGTATTTTAGGTTTTGTATTTGGAAAGGATAAGCTCTTATACTCATATACTATTGGCCAAAAAACCCATATGGACATGCCAAAGTCAAGGAGCAGAGAGAAATCCTGCCTGAAGATGAAGTTTGGAAACAAGGAGATGCAGGGAAGATAAATATTTGGGCCCAATATTTCAGTTTATCACACTCATATGATGGAGGATGACTGGAGTGAAGGGGATACTTTTGGGGGAGTATTTTGGTGAAGACATCCCTGAGATGAGGTATGAATGAAGAGGAGCCACGTGAAGAGATAAGGGGAGAACATTTTTGTAATAAATGACTATGAAATGGGAATAGTTCCAGAGTTGCCTAATGATGGGGTTACTGATCTATCTGTCACTGAGCTGCTAACTCAGGAAACAACAGGTGATCCCTGGCAGTGTGGGGGCCCACTGCTCTGAGTCGTGAATCCCAAGGAGGCTGGACACATCAGAAGCACAGCTCCCGGTTGGGTTTGCCAACATTGTTGCCCAATGAACTCTGATAAATTCATGGCAAGAACATGTAACTAGTAACTCAAGATAGAAGAGTTTGGAAAACAGAAAGGGAGAAATTTGTTCCAGCTGGGGGAGGTGACAGGCTCAAGTCTTAACAACCGTCCTCTCTACCAGCAAGATGGACACCTACAGTGTTCTAGGGAGAGGCTGGGGGAGGTACATGCAAGAGAGCAGGCAGGGAGCACCTGATCATGGGTGGAGGTCATATGTGTTCAGCCCACAATCATGAGCAGGGAAGGGGATGCGTGGCATGTGGTTGTCTGGGCATTCCATTGTTATCAGGGCTTTTCTGGCCTGGTGGTTCAAACACTGTGACATTGCAAAACATCCTCCTTTATGCCTCAAGAAAGTTCAATAAGAAATAAGAACAATGGAGGCTTCTGGGTGGCTCAGATGGTGAAGTGTCTACCTTCAGCTCAGCTCATGATCCCAGCTTCCTGGGATCGAGTCCTGCTTGGGTTCCCTGTTCTGCAGGAAGTCTGCTTCTCACTCTCCAACTACTGCTCCCCCTGCTTGTGCTCTCTTGATCTCTCTGTCAAATAAATAAATAAAATATTTAATTTAATTTATTTTATTTTATTTTATTTATTCATTATTTTTATTAACATAAAATGTATTATTTGACCCAGGGGTACAGATCTGTGAATTGTCTGGCTTACACACATCACAGCACTCACCATTTCACATACCCTCCCCAATGTCCCTAACCTAACCACCCTCTCCAACCATCCTCCCCACTCCCCTCAGCAACCCTCAGTTTGTTTTATGAGATTTAGAGTCTTTTATGGTTTTGTCTCCCTCCCGCTCCCATCTTGTTTGATTTTTTCTTTCCCTACGCAGCAAACCCCCCACTCTGCCTCTCAACTTCCTCATATCTGGGAGATCATATAATAATTGTCTTTCTCTGATTGACTTATTTCACATAATACCCTCTAGTTCCATCCATATCATTGCAAATGGCAAGATTTCATTCTTTTGATGGCTGCATAGTATTTCTGTGTGTGTGTGTGTGTGTGTGTGTGTGTGTGTACCACTCTTCTTTATCCATTCCTCTGTTGATGGACATCTAAGTTCTTTCCATAGTTTGGCTGTTGTGGACATTGCTGCTATAAACATTCAGGTGTACGTGCCCCTTCGGATCACTACATTTGTATCTTTAGAGTAAATACCCAATAGGGTGATTGCTGGGTCATAGGGTAGCTCTATTTTCAACTTTTTGAGGAAACTTCATGCTGTTTCCAGAGTGGCTGCACCAGCTTGCATTCCCACCAACAGTATAGGAGGGTTCCCCTTTCTCTGCATCCTCGCCAACATCTGTTGTTTCCTCACTTGTTAACTTCAGCCATTCTAACTGGTGGTATCTCATTGTGGTTTTTATTTGTATTTCCTTGATTCCGAGTGATGTTGAGCATTTTTTTCATGTGTCTGTTGGCAATATGGATGTCTTCTTTGCAGAAATGTCTGTTCATGTCCTCTGCCCATTTCTTGATTGGATTATTTGTTCTTTGGGTATTGAGTTTGCTAAGCTCTTTATAGATTTTGGATACTAGCCCTTTATCTGTTATGTCATTTGCAAATATCTTCTCCCATTCTGTCAGTTGTCTTTTGGTTTTGTGGACTGTTTCTTTTGCTGTGAAAAAGCTTCTTATTTTTTTTTTAATTTTTAATTTTTAATTTTTTATAAACATATATTTTTATCCCCAGGGGTACAGGTCTGTGAATCGCCAGGTTTACATACTTCACAGCACTCACCAAAGCACATACCCTACCCAATGTCCATTACCCCACCCCCCTTCTCCCAACCCCCCTCCCCCAAAAACCCTCAGTTTGTTTTGTGAGATTAAGAGTCACTTGTGGTTTGTATCCCTCCCAATCCCATCTTGTTTCATTTATTCGTCTTCTACCCACTTAAGCCCCCATGTTGCATCACCACTTCCTCATATCAGGGAGATCATATGAGAGTTGTCTTTCTCCACTTGACTTATTTCGCTAAGCATGATATGCTCTAGTTCCATCCACGTTTTCGCAAATGGCAAGATTTCATTTCTTTTGATGGCTGCATAGTATTCCATTGTGCATATATACCACGTCTTCTTGATCCATTCATCTATTGATGGATATCTAGGTTCTTACCATAGTTTGGCTATTGTGGACATTGCTGCTATAAACATTCGGGTGCATGTACCCCTTCGGATCACTATGTTTGTATCTTTAGGGTAAATACCCAATAGTGCAATTACTGGGTCATAGGGCAGTTCTATTTTCAACATTTTGAGGAACCTCCATGCTGTTTTCCAAAGTGGTTGCACCAGCTTGTATTCCCACCAACAGTGTAGGAGGGTTCCCCTTTCTCCGCATACTCGCCAGCACCTGTCATTTCCTGACTTGTTCATTTTAACCATTCTGACTGCTGTGAGGTGATATCTCATTGTGGTTTTGATTTGTATTTCCCTGATGCCGAGTGATATGGAGCACTTTTTCATGTGTCTGTTGGCCATCTGGATGTCTTCTTTGCAGAAACGTCTGTTCATGTCCTCTGCCCATTTCTTGATTGGATTATTTGTTCTTTGGGTGTCGAGTTTGCTAAGTTCTTTATAGATTTTGGACACTAGTCCTTTATCTGATATGTCGTTTGCAAATATTTTCTCCCATTCTGTCAGTTGTCTTTTGGTTTTGTTAACTGTTTCTTTTGCTGTGCAAAAGCTTTTGATCTTGATAAAATCCCAATAGTTCATCTTTGCCCTTGCTTCCCTTGCCTTTGGCGATGTTCCTAGGAAGATGTTGCTGCGGCTGAGGTCGAAGAGGTCGCTGCCTGTGTTCTCCTCAAGTATTTTGATGGATTCCTTTCTCACATGGAGGTCCTTCATCCATTTTGAGTCTATTTTTCTGTGTGGTGTAAGAAATGGTCCAATTTCATTTTTCTGCATGTGGCTGTCCAATTTTCCCAACACCATTTATTGAAGAGGCTGTATTTTTTCCATTGGACATTCTTTCCTGCTTTGTCGAAGATTAGTTGACCACAGAGTTGAGGGTCTATTTCTGGGCTCTCTATACTGTTCCATTGATCTATGTGTCTGTTTTGGTGCCAGTACCATGCTGTCTTGATGATGACAGCTTTGTAATAGAGCTTGAAGTACGGAATTGTGATGCCACCAACTTTGGCTTTCTTTTTCAATATCCCTTTGGCTATTCGAGGTCTTTTCTGGTTCCATATAAATTTTAGAATTATTTGTTCCATTTCTTTGAAAAAGATGGATGGTACTTTGATAGGAATTGCATTAAATGTGTAGATTGCTTTAGGTAGCATAGACATTTTCACAATATTTATTCTTCCAATCCAGGAGCATGGAACATTTTTCCATTTCTTTGTGTCCTCCTCACTTTTTTTCATGAGTACTTTATAGTTTTATGAGTATAGATTCTTAGCCTCTTTGGTTAGGTTTATTCCTAGGAATCTTATGGTTTGGGGTGCAATTGTAAATGGGATTGACTCCTTAATTTCTCTTTCTTCTGTCTTGTTGTTGGTGTAGAGAAATGCAACTGGTTTCTGTGCATTGATTTTATATCCTGACACTTTACTGAATTCCCGTATGAGTTCTAGCAGTTTTGGAGTGGAGTCTTTTGGGTTTTCCACATATAGTATCATATCATCTGAGAAGAGTGATAATTTGACTTCTTCTTTGCTGATTTGGATGCCTTTAATTTCCTTTTGTGGTCTGATTGCTGAGGCTAGGACTTCTAGTACTATGTTAAATAGCAGTGGTGATAATCGACATCCCTACCGTGTTCCTGACCTTAGCGGAAGAGCTTTCAGTTTTTTTCCATTGAGAATGATATTTGCGGTGGGTTTTTCATAAATGGCTTTGATAATATTGAGGTATGTGCCCTCTATCACTACACTTTGAAGAGTTTTGATCAGGAAGGGATGCTATACTTTGTCAAAAGCTTTTTCAGCATCTATTGAGAGTATCATATGGTTCTTGTTCTTTCTTTTATTGATGTGCTGTATCACATTGGTTGATTTGTGGATGTTGAACCAACGTTGCAGCCCTGGAATAAATCCCACTTGGTCGTGGTGAATAATCCTTTTAATGTACTGTTGAATCCTATTGGCTAGTATTTTGGTGAGAATTTTTGCATCTGTGTTCATCAAGGATATTGGTCTATAGCTCTCTTTTTGATGGGAACCTTGTCTGGTTTGGGGATCAAGGTGATGCTGGCCTCATAAAATGAGTTTGGAAGTTTTCCTTCCATTTCTATTTTTTGGAACAGTTTCAGGAGAATAAGAATTAGTTCTTCTTTAAATGTTTGGTAGAATTCCCCCGGGAAGCCGTGTGGCCCTGGGCTTTTGTTTGTTTGGAGATTTTTAATGACTGTTTCAATCTCCTTACTGGTTATGGGTCTGTTCAGGCTTTCTATTTCTTTCTGGTTCAGTTGTGGTAGTTTATACGTTTCTAGGAATGCATCCATTTCTTCCAGATTGTCAAATTTGTTGGCGTAGAGTTGCTCATAGTATCTTCTTATAATTGTTTGTATTTCTTTGGTGTTAGTTGTGATCTCTCCTCTTTCATTCATGATTTTATTTATTTGGGTCCTTTCTCTTTTTTTTGATAAGTCTGGCCAGGGGTTTATCAATCTTATTAATTCTTTCAAAGAACCATCTCCTAGTTTCGTTGATTTGTTCTATTGTTTTTTTGGTTTCTATTTCATTGATTTCTGCTCTGATCTTTATGATTTCTCTTCTCCTGCTGGGTTTAGAGTTTCTTTCTTGTTCTTTCTCTAGCTCCTTTAGGTGTAGGGTTAGGTTGTGTACCTGAGACCTTTCTTGTTTCTTGAGAAAGGCTTGTACCACTATATATTTTCCTCTCAGGACTGCCTTTGTTGTGTCCCACAGATTTTGAACCGTTGTATTTTCATTATCATTTGTTTCCATGATTTTTTTCAATTCTTCTTTTATTTCCCGGTTGACCCATTCATTCTTTAGAAGGATGCTGTTTAGTCTCCATGTATTTGGGTTCTTTCCAAACTTCCTCTTGTGGTTGAGTTCTAGCTTCAGAGCATTGTGGTCTGAAAATATGCAGGGAATGATCCCAATCTTTTGATACTGGTTGAGTCCTGATTTAGGACCGAGGATGTGATCTATTCTGTAGAATGTTCCATGTACACTAGAGAAGAATGTGTATTCTGTTGCTTTGGGATGGAATGTTCTGAATAGATCTGTGATGTCCATCTGGTCCAGTGTGTTGTTTAAGGCCTTTATTTCCTTCTTGATCTTTTGCTTGGATGATCTGTCCAGTTCAGTGAGGGGAGTGTTAAAATCCCCTACTATTATTGTATTATTGTTGATGTGTTTCTTTGATTTTGTTATTAATTGGTTTATATAGTTGGCTGCTCCCACGTTGGGGGCATAGATATTTAAAATTGTTAGATCATCTTGTTGGACAGACCCTTTGAGTATGATATAGTATCCTTCCTCATCTCTTATTATATTCTTTGCCTTAAAATCTAATTGATCTGATATAAGGATTGCCACCGGTGCTTTCTTCTGATGTCCATTAGCATGGAAAATTCTTTTCAACACCCTCACTTTAAATCTGGAGGTGTCTTCGAGCTTAAAATGAGTTTCTTGTAGGCAACCTATAGATGGGTTTTGTTATTTTATCCATTCTGATACCCTGTGTCTTTTGATTGGGGCATTTAGCCCATTAACATTCAGGGTAACTCTTGAGAGATATGAATTTAGTGCCATTGTGTTGCCTGTAAGGTGACTGTTACTGTATATTGTCTCTGTTCCTTTCTGATCTACCACTTGTAGGCTCTCTCTTTGCTTAGAGGACCCCTTTCAATATTTCCTGTAGAGCTGGTTTGGTGTTTGCAAATTCTTTCAGTTTTTGTTTGTCCTGGAAGCTTTTAATCTCTCCTTCTATTTTCAATGATAACCTAGCTGGATATAGTATTCTTGGCTGCATGTTTTTCTCGTTTAGTGCTCTGAATATATCATGCCAGCTCTTTCTGGCCTGCCAGGTCTCTGTGGATAAGTAAGCTGCCAATCTAATATTTTTACCATTGTATGTTACAGACTTCTTTTCCCAGGCTGCTTTCAGGATTTTCTCTTTGTCACTAAGACTTGTAAATTTTACTATTAGGTGACGGGGTGTGGGCCTATTCTTATTGATTTTGAGGGGCGTTCTCTGAACCTCCTGAATTTTGATGCTCGTTCCCTTTGCCATATTGGGGAAATTCTCCCCAATAATTCTCTCCAGTATACCTTCTGCTCCCCTCTCTCTTTCTTCTTCTTCTGGAATCCCAATTATTCTAATGTTGTTTCGTCTTATGGTGTCACTTATCTCTCGAATTCTCCCCTTGTGGTCCAGTAGCTGTTTGTCCCTCTTTTGCTCAGCTTCTTTATTCTCTGTCATTTGGTCTTCTGTGTTGCTAGTTCTTTCTTCTGCCTCATTTATCCTAGCAGTGAGAGCCTCCAATTTTGTTTGCACCTCATTAATAGCTTTTTTGATTTCAACTTGGTTAGATTTTAGTTCTTTTATTTCTCCAGAAAGGGCTTTTATATCTTTCGAGAGGGTTTCTCTAATACCTTTCATGCCTTTTTTGAGCACGGCTAGAACCTTGAGCATTGTCATTCTGAACTCTAGATCTGACATATACCAATGTCTGTATTGATTACGTTCCTAGCCTTCAGTACTGCCTCTTGTTCTTTTTTTGTGTGGTGAATTTTTCCGCCTTGTCATTTTGTCCAGATAAGAGTATATGAAGGAGCAAGTAAAATACTAAAAGGGTGGCAACAACCCCAGGAAAATATGCTTTAACCAAATCAGAAGAGTTCCCAAATTGTGAGGGGGGAGAAAGGGGATAAAAATAGGTTCAGAAAGAAATAAAGAAAAAAAAAGAAAAGAAAAGAATTAAAAAAAGAAAACGAATAAAGAAAAGTATAAAAAAGAAAAAAATATATATATATTAGATAAACTAGTTAAAAAACGTTAAAAAAAGAAATGGGTAAAAGTTAAAAAAATTTTAGCAGAAGAAGAGAAATAAAAATGAAAAAGATAAAAAATTAAATTAACTGCAAGACTAAAGAATCACAGGGAGAAAGCCATGAGTTCTATGCTTTGCTTTCTCCTCCTCTGGAATTCTGCTGCTCTCCTTGGTATTGAAACTGCACTCCTTGGTAGGTGAGCTTGGCCTTGGCTGGATGTTCTTGCTGATCTTCTAGGGGAGGGGTCTGTTGTAGTGATTCTCAAATGTCTTTGCCCGAGGAGGAATTGTACCACCCTTGCCAGGGCTCAGGCTAAGTAATCTGCTTGGGTTCATGCTTGGGAGCTTTTGTTCCCTGAACACTCTCGTACCACTTTGGAGGATGGGAATGAAAATGGCAGCCTCCCAGTCTCCATCCCGGAGGAGCCAAGAACTCAGGGCCCCACTCCTCAGTGCGCCCTCGGAGAAAAGTGCTCAATTCCTCCCATCTCCCTAGTCTCCGTCTGTGCTCCAAGCTCACCGGGCCTGTGACCAAGCAATTCTGTCTCTGACAGACGTCCCCATTTGGAGTCTCCAAACCCAGCAGATTCTTGTCTCCAGAGGAGGAAGATGAGTTTCCCCAGATCTGCCACTTGTGGAGTCCCTGCTCAAAAAGCAGTGGTCCGACGGTGCCATGGATCACAGTTTAAGGTAACCCTGAGCTGAGAGCTCACTCCATGGCTCTGTCTCTGTAGCCGGCTTCCACGGTCTGATACCTGTGAGCTCTGCCACACTCAGCCTCCCCCAGTCTTTCAGTGACCCTGCGGGTCCGGAGACCACACTACCCCTGTGAGGGCTCTACCACCCACTTAGCCTCTGGAGCCACGTCCCTCAGTGGAGCAAACTTCTAAAAGTTCCAATTTTGTGCTCTGTTGCTTTGCAGCTTGCCAGGAGCTGGCCTCTATTCCCTTGGTCTATCTTCCTGTCACATTGGAGTCACTTCTCTGCACACCCTAGTTTCCAGAAAGTGGTTGATTTTCTGTTTCTAGAATTGCTGCTGTTCTTCTCTTCAATCTCCCGTTGAGTTTGTAGGTGTTCAGAACGGTTGATAACTATCTAGCTGAACTCCTGCGACCTGATGTCATTTTAGTCCACTACTCCTCTGCTGTCTTCTTTCTCTCTTCAATAAATAAAATCTTTTTAAAGGATTTTTATAAAATTTATTTTTTTGACAGAGAGGGAGAGAGAGAGAAAGTACACAAATTGGAGGAGCAGCAGGCAGATGTAGAGGGAGAAGCAGGCTCCCTGCTAAGCAGGGAGACTGATACGGGTCTTGATCATGACCTGAGATCAAAGGCATTCACTTAACCAACTGAGCCACCCATCCCCAATAAATAAAATCTTAAAAAAAGAAAAAAAAAGAGAAGAAAAGAAAGAAAGAATAAGAGAGAAAGGAGAACAGTGGGTTTCAGTTAGAGCATCAGTTAAGCAGACTTTTCTATTTCTCATTTTGACTTAAGGTCTAAGTTGAGCAAGTGGGCTTGATGACAATGGGAAGGTCAGAGTGGTTGAAGCATAGAAAGCAAGAAAGTGTTAGAGAAGACATTAAAGATGTAGGCAGAAGCCAAATCATTGAGACCCTGTAGTTCCCATATTAATGTTGAATTCTGTTCAAATTATAATGGGACCCACTGGAATATTTTAAGCAAGGGAAGATAATAGTATGAATTACATTTTTAGGAAATCATCTTGGCTACTATATAGAAACTTAGTCTTAGGGGTAAGAGAGGAAGCAGGGAGAAATTTTAAAGATTATTTCAATGTTCTAGGTAACAGACAATAGGGTTTACACTAAGATGGTAACAACAGATACAAAGAGAAGTGTACTGATGATGCAGTGTGTTTTGAAGCCAGATCCAGTAAGTCTTTTTGGTAGTAGAATTGCAGTTGTTCATCAGAGTGGTAAGAAGTAAAGGGAAAAAATGTCATTTGGAAACTGGTTGCCATTTACTTAGATAAGAAAGAGTTGATTGTTTGTTTTTTTGTATATGTGAAATACTTTTATAGTTATATTAATATATATTAATATTAATGTAAGTTTGGTTTTCTGTTTTGTTCTAACTAACTTTGGTTAAGTAGAAGATATTTCAATGGCTTGTAGGCTTTATTTTTAAAGTTTCTTATAAGAAAGGTCTTCCTTCAGAAATACAGCCTAGAACTCTAGGTGACAAGCAGATAAACAAGACAAATTAAAATTTGTTAGTTTCGGCTCAGCCATGCACATGGATTTGGGTCTCTTGACTTTGTTTCACTCCAATTGTCAAAGTAAATGTTCTGGTCATCAATTTAGCATGATACAGTACAGGTCAGGAATGTCAAGAGAGGCAGAATTGACATATTGCTAGTACAAGAGGGCTACAAAGGCAAACACAACCCATTTTGTGGGAAGCACTAAAGAAGCACTAAAAAGTTCAACTGTCTATCAGAATTCTATAAAGGGACAGCTACACCAGAATAATATATACTTGGTCTTAGTTCTACCAACGTCCATGCCATTTTAATGGGCTAATTCTAGATAAAGCATAAATGAGCCCCAGGCAGCAATGAGAAATTAACCATGAAAAGATGGGACAGGGCGTTTAAAAGGCAGTATTTAAGATTCACCCTCTGTCCCATGGGTTTAATGGTCCAAATTAAAAATTAAACACAAAGAAATGGATAGGAAAATATACTTAGAAAACACTTTAATGGTAAATAAGGACCACAGAAATGTTGCAGTGGTCAGCAAGAAGTTGCTAAACTCCTTATGGCTGCTGGTGACTTGTCTGATTCCAGTAGCTCTTCCTTGTCTAAAATGAGGGGTGTCTTTAAGCAACAAATACTAACCATACTTTTTCATTGAAATTTATCAGAATATTCATCCTATGAAACGTACATTTATAAAGTTATGAAACTTTGGCATTCTGCAATTTTATTTTATTTTTTGTGTAACAGTTATGCTCATACCTAAATGGCACCAAAATACTAACATTAAGAGAAACATCTTAAATAAAAATGTGTTTAATCTTGTCAAACTCACTTCTCATGACATTCTAGATTATTTTGGGAGTAGTCATCTTGGCTCTTCATATGGGCGGTGGTTTTGTTTGGTAGCCATTATGGGTAACTGAAAACTTACAGCAATGAAAAAATTAGAGAAAAATAAAGTAATAATGACTAATTTTTAAAAGATTTTAGTTGTTTATTTTTGCCAGAGAGATAGAGAGAAAAAGCATGACCAGGGGGAGGGGCAGAGAGAGAAGCAGACTCTCTGCTGAGCAGGAAATCCAATGAGGGACTCCAATTCCAGGACCCTGGGATCATGATCTGAGCCAAAGACTGATGCTTAACAGACTGAGCCACCCAGATGCCCAGTAATGATTAATGTTTAAGTACCTCCTTGAGTACAGTCCTGGGTTAAGCTCTTGACATAAATTATCTCCTATTAGCCTCATAAAATTCCATTTGAAGGGATGGAAAGGAGTCATGTTGGAGGAACGACTCCAACCATCATGCTCCCCATTCACTGTGCAGCTAAATGTCAATCATTCACAGTGTTCAAGGAACTCATAGAATTCTAGTTACCTTGAGCTCAGACTGAAGACACCTTAGATTCAGCTCTCACCATTGGTAAGTCATTTAAATACTGATCCCCTTCCTATATTTGTAGGTATGTAAAAATGAACCTGATCAATATTTCTGGGGTATCAAATATGTTGTAGTGAATTAGGGTCATCTGTTAATGTAAGACAAACAGAAGTAAGAGTGACTTGAGACTGACCCTGACTGTTTGCCAGAAGTCCATTCTCCATGGACTCAGTCTCTGCTTCTGAGCTTTCTGCCCCAGGTCATCTCTTTACTTCCCCACTAAGAATGGAGTAGGTAATCAGAGAAGTCATATTGTTTCCTTCAGTCAAGTGGATCCTCTGTCAGTCATGGGGATGCTCTAAGAAATGGTGCCACACTAGTTGCCAGAGAAGAGTTTCTTTAGTTAGGGACGCTGGCTCATTTACCACCTCTCAGAAGCTGTGTGGATAAAAGTGAAATCAGAAGGCAGGGAATCCTTTCATTATCCATATCTTGTGACCAAACATCCCTTGGGTTCTAAGGGATGCTGTGAGAAAGAAGACCTATCCTATGAACTTCCCACGTCACGTAGGCCAACATCCCTGTGCCATTAAGCAAAATTTTTACTAAACTGAAAGATGCTCTGAATTAAAAATCCGAAGATTCCATTGATCCTCAGGTCTTCTCCCTCTCTCTCCTGCTGCCTGCTGTATGTGTTTTAAGAGTCTGTTACTCTCCTGACACTCTTGTTTTGTATTTCTGTGTGATTAACATAGTGTACCAAACAGGCTGTAGTCTCCCAGCATGCAGGCAGATGTTCAAATTCAGTGAAGACTGCTGAGTCCTCTGTATCCTTCCACAGAAGGATAATAGAAAAATACTTAAAGCCAGAAAATGAGGAACTTTATCATCTTTATCAGAAGAGAAAAAAACAGGAGGCCCATTGAGTCATGCAAAGGGCAAAACTCTGCACAGATAGCAGTGGCTCTCACAGATCAATGTTTCTGACATCATTAGGTGATTCACACTTGCCTGGGGAATTTGAAGGTCAAATACCTTAATCTGGGATCTTTTGTAGATCTATCATGGGACAGGAGAGAGGAGCTTCAAAGTGTAGTGTCCTGTCCTCCTGCCCCTCAAACATCCAGCATATAAGAACAAGTTTTTCTAATAATGAGAATATGGAGTCTGTGGGAGTTGTTAGAAAATGTGTGTCAATGATGAGGTTTTGTAGGATTTCACATCACTTTGCCTCACCTCTTGTGTTCTTAGCTTAGCTTACACATAAAACACGTATGCGTTGTAATTGTGAGTTGGGGAGGGCATCTCATCTCGGCCATACAGGCCACCAAAGGGATGATGAGGCATCCGGTGTGTGCCAAACACTCGAATGAGCATTGACTCTTTAATCCTCATGTAAAGGTTGTGAGGGAAAAACAGTAATCCCCAAGGGGAGATGAAGCTGAGCCTGGGGGAAGGTAAGACAGTTATTACAGCTGCAGAAGGGACATGGTTAAAATCAGAAGGCAGGAGGGCCTGATTCCAGAGCCCACCTAGTTGCCCTACTTTTTGCTTTTTCTCTAGTCGTCAATGTCTTAGGGACTTGCTCCTTCATCTCACTTGTGATTCAAGAAAAAAATCTTTTTTAAATTATTATTTTTTTCTTTTTTAAATTCTTAATTCCAAAACTTTATGGAAAAAAAGAAGGAATGATGGAGGGAGGAGAAGGAGGAAGGAGGGTAAGAAGGAAGAACATAAGGAAGGAAAGAAAGAAAATAGGTTCTGTGGAATGGAAATCCACTACAGTGAATACATAGAGAAGCCCTCTGGATGCTGTGGGTTAGAGTGGTTTGGTTCTTACCTGATTCCTCCCTGGTGAATCTCTAAGGTACTTATGAGAATTTCCTAAGGAGCTAGTTTGGAAACTAGTAAGATCGGGTCATCTTGGGAACAAAAGCTATCTGTAGACAGAGGTCTGTCAGCTCAGAGAACTGCGCAGATGGAGCCATGAGTTTGCACTAAATGTAGAGAGGACACCATAGTCATTCATTTTTGTGTTTCCCTGTGTTGTTTTGTAGACAGGAAAAATGGCCATCTAGAAAAGGAGTTGGCAAACTAGGGCCCAGTGGTCACATTAGACCCACATCTGTTTTTGTATGGTCTCCAAGCTTAAGAATGCATTTTTCATTTTGCAAGGGCTATAAAAATTAACAAAGAATGTGTAACTGAAACCATGTGTGGCCCAGAATGCCTAAAATACTTACAAACTAGCCCCTTTCAGAGAAGGTCTGCCAATCCCTACCTTGGAAGACGTGGCTGTGATTTCTCTTTTACCATTGCCCAACTCAGCAGGGATCATTTCATGGTGAAATGGTGCCATTTCATGCTGCCAGCAGTGCCTCTTTTGCCACATCTCTTCCCCAGAGGCTGGCAGTTCAATATGCTTAGTAGTGGGTTCAGTCTCTTGTCAAATCAGATTAAGCTTCTGGAGGTGCTAGGCCTGGTCTCCGCAGGAGACAAGTGTAGGGATGTACAGAGATGAGTTCTTCCCTAAGGATGTGGTGTTTTCGGGCTGAGAAGATACTCAAAAGATCTACTTCCACCCCCTTATCATAGCGGTTGGATAGCTAGTGATGAGTCACACATAATACTTGGGGAAAAGCTAGACTGGGACCCAAGATCTCTGGATGCTGTAAAACAAACATTTATTGAATATCTCTATGTGCCAGAAATTATATCATATGTTGAATATGAGATCGTGAAAAAAAAAGACAGATGAGGTAGATGGCAGATAGCATTGATTTTTGGAATAAGTCCAGTATTTGCATTAGATCTTCTGGGAAGAAGACACTGAAACAGAGGTAGGAGTGCAAGAGGTTTAGGGGGGTGTTGCTTGCAAGAGGTAAAAGGGGGAGCACTGTGTTAGCTTCCAGACTAAACGTAGATGTGATTCTTGGAAAACTGAAAAAGAAACAAGATTGAGCCAGGGACTGTCTCATACTTTGAGACCATCTGGCTGAGTCTCAACCAGCCTAAAGGAGGGCCCCCCGGTAAATATGACCCTTTGGAGGACCTGGTTACCCACCGTACATAGTCATTGCTGGAGCTTTCCGGGAAGGGCGTGTCCTTCCCTCAGCAACTGTGGTGGATACTGAGGGTGGTATAGATATTAAAAAAAAAAAAGCTAGCAGTGCCCTCCATGGGTGCACATTGAGTAAACTCAGGAGATACGGTAGAATGGAGGGAGGGGGAGAGGCTTCATGCAAAGCCTCATGGCCAAATCTCTTTCTCCCTCTGATGTGTCAGTCCAAAATAGTTATTAATTCTGTCAAATATACATTTATCATCGTCTGGTAGCCTCTTAAACATTTCCTAGGAAAGGGGACACATGAAGTCCTTAAGACATTAAAGTAAATGAATCATTCATATTAATTGTCTCCATTATAAGAGAAAAAGGTATATTGTGAGTATTGGAGCCCTATTTCCTAGAATTAGAAGAAAACTATGCTCATGTAAATCAAGTCCTTCCCCCATTTTACTGAGAAATTGAACATAACACATATATAGTTAAGATGAAAGAACATGGCAAGCCAGAGACAGAAAAAAATCATACAGAGAACTGTTAACTCCACTGTTAGTTTGATAGATAGAATCAATAGTCTATCAATTCATTAATTTATCTCCATTCCTATACCCTGGTCCAAGCCACCATGATTTCTCCCCCAGCTTTTTGTGTTAGCTTATCCACACAGCAGCCAGATGATTCTCTTAAAATCTCAGTCAGACTGTGACATTTCTGTGCTCAAAAAGTTCCAACAGCTTTTGTGAAACTCAGAGTACAAGTTAAAGTCCTTAGCTGGCCTGAAGAGCCCTACACTCTCCTGCCCCCTTTACACGTCCCACTTGTCTGCCTCATTGCTCACTCGGATCCAGGCACACTGTGTCCTTGACTCTTCGAACTAGAAACCTCTGTACAGCTAATCCTTCTCAGAAGTCTCTTCCCATAGTATGTACAGTTGGTTTTCCTTCTTACTGTGAGATAATTAAGACTTAGAGAAGAGTTACAGAAAAAGTACAGAGCTCCCATCTATCCTTCACCTAGGTTCCCTTCATCTTAATATCCAACATGACCATGGTAGAATAACCAAAACTAAGAAATTAATACTGGTATAATACTGTAACTGACTTATTGAGATTTCACCTCTTTGCCCACTAAGTCATAATTTTCTGTTCCAGGGTCCAACTCATTTACCAGCTTACATTTTATTGTCATGTCTTAGTCTCCCTCTCCCAGCAACAATTCCTTTGTCTTTTTGTGTATTTCAAGACCTTGAGGTTTTTCTTGATATTACTGTTCTTTTTTTTTTTTTTTTTTAAGAGAGAGTGGAGCTCGCGTGCCTCTTGAGAGGGAGGGCAGAGGGAGAGAGAATCTTAAGCAGGTTCCATGCCCATTGTGGAACCTTTGAAGCATGGGGGAGCTTGATCTCACAACCCTGAGATCATGACCTGAGCTGAAACAAGAGTTGGACCCACTTAACTCATTGAGCCACCCAGGCACCCCGAAGGCCTTGAGATTGCAAAAGTTATTTTGTTAAACAGCTGCCAGTTATTGTGTAAAGTGCCTTCCATTGGGCATAGTAGGTTTTTCATAAGAGGTACTTTTCACTATTTCACTTTCTTCAGCTCTTCCCTCAAATGACACCTCAGTGAAGTCTTTTCTGACCTTTGTATTTAAAAATATAACTCCGTTTCCTCCAATGCCAGAGGCTTTCTTCCATCATTTCCTGCTTTACTTCCTTCATCTAATGAAGATGAAATATTATTTACTTCTTAATTATTTCTTTGTATATGGTCAGTCTCCCTTTAATAGAATACTGACCCCATGAGGGCAAAGACTTCTATATGGTTTGTTCATCGCTCAGTCCCTAGTTTCTAAAGAATTCCTTCACACATGGAAGATGTTCAATAAAGGTTTGTTCAAAGAACTCACTGGGGAAAGAACTCACTATTCTCAGGACTCCAGGAAGCAAAATGAGCTTCCTACAACGTTAGAAATGGTATGCAATGACATAATTCCAAGGTTTTGGAATTATCTAGCCAAGAGACTGGACAAGGCGTCTCATGACACCTCACACTGAGATGTCAGTTTTCTTTGTCAGGGTAGTCAGAACTCTTATTTAAAACATATTTCTTGCTGAGCTATGAAGATCCAAATTTATAAGCTTGGATTTTTCTACTTTTTCCTGCAAAAAAAATTGGTAAAATTATGGAAATGAAAACCTCTTAGCCTTTATGACTACTGTAGTTTGCTCAGTAAAATGGATTTCAGACACAGAAACATTTCACCCTCAAACGGGGCCTTTCAAAATCATTGCCTGACATTTTCACTCATGCAAGTGCAAATGCCTCCTGATTCATGGAGATTTGAAGCATGTTAAAAACCCAGGCTGTTCTCAATGATGCTGGGCTCGCTATTCCATCAGCAAATTATGCAAGACTATTTTTGCTCTTCTCCTTGTTCATCCCACTTTTAATCCTAAAAATAGTGTTAGAATTTCTACCCTAAGTGGGGAAAAAAGGTAAAAGAAAGTAGACAAAACTTGAATCTGGTAGTTTATTTTTTTTTGCCTGTGACCATCTAAGATGTTGAACAGGGGAAGTTCTGTGAGCTAGGAGCCTCGGGAATTACCTAGAACTTCACTGGCTAGGGCCAAGAAGAAGAATGAGGTAAGTGAAAAGATGTTGGATTCTAACATGAGCTATTCTGAAAATCCTCTCCCCTCCCTGAGTGTAAATTTCTTTATCTACAAAGTGAAGCATGACCCCAGTTTACTCACTAACTTATTCACTGAATAGACCTTTATTGAGTCTTACCATGGTCAATCTCTGAGTGTATATACATGAATGACACAATTCTTCTCCTTAAAGTTTTCACAGTTTAGGAATATAGGTACTCAGAAAAAAACAATATTATATGGTAGTGTGATAACATTTATAAAATGGAAATCTACAAGGAGCCATAGGATCCCAGAGGTGGGGTGGCCGGGGACAACAGGGAAGGCTTTCTGAGTGAATGATGTTTGAGTGAGTCTTAAAAGATGACAAAGATTGGCTAAGGGAAGGGAACTGGGGCAGAGAATGGAGGAAGATTGTAATTGGAGGGAACAGCAAAGTAACTTAATAAACATTTACTGGTACACACCGTATGTAAAGTACGGACTAAAAGCTAGAAATAGAAAAGAAAAATAAATGGACATGTTGATTTCCTTCATTAAACTGACATTTGTAATTGGAGGGAGTTCAAAATTAATTATTCCAGGGCAGTTGTGTTAAGTAAGGACCATGAAGGAAGGGTGGAGTCTTATAAGATATGCTTTTAAGAACAACCAGGTCAGGAAAGGATTTTTTTTTTTTACATTTTATTTAAGTCTTGAAGGATTTTAAAGTACAAATCAGTAACAAATTAACTTGGAAATGGGAATAGGGGACCAAGGGAGGGGAAATGTTTCAGGCATTGGTAATGACAAGACCTGACTGGCTTTTAAAAAAACATCACTCTTGGGATGCCTGTGTGGCTCAGTTTGTTGGACGACAGCCTTCAGCTCAGGTCATGATCCCGGAGTCCCGGGATCAAGTCCCACATCGGGCTCCCAGCTCCATGGGGAGTTTGCTTCTCCCTCTGATCTTCTCCTCGCTCATGCTCTCTCTCACTGTCTCTCTCTCAAATAAATAAATAAAATCTTAAAACAACAACAACAACAACAAAAAACATCACTCTTGTCACTCTGTAGAGAACAGATTGGTGACCAATTAGAAGATAACTCACAACAGTCTAGGAGGCAGTGATGCCCCAGAGACTTATGAAGACTCTCAATGGTGGAGTAAGAGAGAAATGTCTCAGATAACTTAGGGAGGTGTGACATTGAGATAAGGAGGAGTAAACTGAGGGATTGCCAGCACAAAGATGATGAGATCAGTTGTCCGTGTATTGAGAATGAGGCATTTGTGAGACAGACAAACTGAAATTTAAGAAGGAAGATAGACATGGATATGTGACCTTTGGGGAAAAAGAAAATATCCAGAAGGAAATAGAACCTTGAGTGGCATCAGGGTATAAATGAGGGATGCTTCTCATGAAGAGATTATGGAATGAGAAGAGCACAGAGTATAGGACCAAGGCTTGAACACTGCCAAAGTTAAAGTATTATGTTAGAGGTGGATGAACCCAAAAAGAAGTTGGAAAAAGGACACATTATGAAACACTAAGGTAGTCTAACAAAGAGGTTGTCATCACTGGAGATGGAAAAGTATCCACTGAATATAACCAAGTGAATGTCATTGGTAACCTTCGTGAGAGCTGTTTCCATGGTGTGTCTAGGGAAGATGGCATATTGAAAAAGACATGAAATAGTGTGGTGAAATTGGGAAATAGGGCAGGGGGAGAGAATGGAAAGCTATTAATTGAGATAATGTACATAACAGCCTGTCTATATATTTCTATTGTATTTACCCACTCTGTCCCTTATTCTCTTTGAACATGTAGGATTGTAATACATATAGGTAATATGTACCCCTGTATTAGGTAGATAGGTAAGCAGGTAGGTAGATAGGTAGGTAGATAGCTAGCTAGCTAGTACCTAGCTAGATGAATAGATAGATATCAACAATTTGGACCCTAACTTAAAAGTAAACTTAAAATGGTGAACTATTCTATTGCTTTTAGATTTTTCATTCTCAGAGAAATTGTGTATATTTTTTAAAATCTGCACTCTGCACTGACTGAGCGCCAAATGAAAAGATTTACACCTGTGTGCTTAGCAGCTTGGAAGGACACTAACTGCTTTGTCTTGTAGTTCCTCTATTTTTTCTGTACCTGCAAGACCAAAACTAGAAGCTGTCTTCCAGCTGGTGTTGCGGTGTTGCTGTGAACAGCATGAGGTCTGCTTAAACTTGAGTTTGTCATTATGACTTATCTGGAGTAACTACCTGAAGTAGATACTTTGGATTTCCAAGTGAGAGGCTTATTTTCAGAGTATGTCTTCTTTCACATTAATCCCAGATACTGCTAAATTAATCAACTTTTGAAACTTCCTTCTTTTTTTCTTTTATTGGCATGGTTTTCAAATCCCTATTTTTTCATGCCTTCACTCTTTTTAAAAATGAAGTGTCGTTTAAATTAACAGGTGCAAATCCAGAATACACAGTTACAGTCAATCATGGCAAATGCAACCATGTAATCCATTCAAATATGGAGGTTTCCTTCATTTCCTCAGTTTCCCCCAGAGCATCCTAATCCAGGACTTCTTACAAATAGACTTATAAATTATATACAGCTTTTTATTAGAGCAAAAGAGTGCTCAGCATTTTATTTTTGAGAATATAGTTATTCTGTGTGTCAATAGCTGAATAATTTTCCATTTTCTCAATATATGATAATTTGTTTAATCATTTTCTTGCTGGTGAACATTTGTGGTTTTTTCCTTTCTTTTTTTCTGAATTTGTAGCTTTTATCTAGAAAGCCACTATGGACACTCTTACTCCAATTTATATGGGGTCATATGTTTTTATTTCTCTCAGGTAGATACCTGTCAGTGAAATTGAAGGGTTATCGGGAAGATACATACTTAACTTTAAAAGAAACTGACAGTTTTCCAAAGTAGATAGACCGCTTTATACTTACATCAGCAAAATATAAGAACTTTTATGTTCTATACCTTTGTCAATATATGCAGGATTTTGTTGTGTCAGTCTTACAATTCTGCTCTGTGTAAAGTGGTGTCTCATTGTGGTTTTAATTTGTAGTTAACTGATGACTAATCATCTTGAGCACTTTTCATGAGCTTATTTGTTATTTGTAATATTTATTTGTAAAGAATGTGTTCAAGACTTTTCACCAAATTTTATTGTTATGTGAAGTGCATTTATATAATTGAGTTGTTAAAGTTCTCTGTATAACCTGGATAGAAGTCCATTTTCAGAAATAAGTGCTATGAATACTTTCTCTCAGTATGTGTCTTGCCTGTTCATTGTATTTAATGATGTCTTTGATGAACAGAAATCACAGAAACCAGAAGATAATGAAAGACATCATTAAAGTGCTTAAATAAAAGAACTATCTGTACAGAATTCTGTGTCCAACAAAAACATTCTCCAGAATGAAGGCAAAAGATAGATATTCTCAGATGAAGAAAAATTGAGAGAAGTGTTGTCAACAGAGTACTCCGTAAGAAACAGTGAAGTAAATTCTTCACTCTAAAGGAAAAAGACGAAGGGGAAAACTTGGATTTTTACAAATATAGAAACAATAGAAATAGTAAATATTTGAGAAATGAAAAAAAAAGAGAGGTTTTTCTCTTAAGTACTTTAAAATATATGTAATTATTTAAAGCAAATACTGTCACCTTGTCTTCTGGAATTTTCAACATATGTCAGTGTAAAAAAACAGACAAGTAGAGCAAAAAATTCACTGGTGAAAGGAATAAAGGAAACTCTGTGGATGCCAAAGTTATAAACTGTCTATGAAATAATATGATATTATTCTTAATAGACTGTGAGAGGTTATGTAGATGTATGGTAATCCATAGAGAAATTAGTAAAGAAAAGCAAAATTATAAATAGATAAAAAGTCAGTGAATATTACCAATAATAGCAGAATATTCTTTCTTCCCAAGTACATATGAAATATTCTACACACTCACACATACACAAACACACATACACACACACACTGGTGAAGAAATTCAAGACTTAAATAAATGGAAAGATGGAAAGACATACCCATATTCATAGGCAGGATGATCTAATATTGTTAAGATGTCAATACTACCAAAATGATCTACAGACAAAGGCAGTCCCTATCAAAATTCCAATAGCCATTTTTATAGACATATAAAAACTGATTTAAAAATTCATCTTAAATTACAAGGGGTTTTAAGTAGCCAAAATAATTTGAAAAAGAATAGAATGGGACTCGCGCTTCCAGATTTCAAAATTTAAACAAAGCAACAACAATCAAACGTGGTGCTGGCAGAAGGATAGATGCATAGATCAATGGAATATAATTGAGAATCCAGAAATAAACCAGTACACTTATAGGCAATCAATTTGCAACAAGGATTCCCTGACAATTCAATAGCAAGCATTTTCATTATACATAAAGTGGTTTTTAAAACCATTTTAGAACTCTCCATATTTTCTAATTCTGCTTATGTCATTATTGCCACTTTGTGAGTTACATGACTTTGTGTATTCATTTACATTGACACATTTATTGTCAAAAAGTTGTTTGTTATATTCCCTTGCTAGTGTTTTAATGACTAGAAGATCTAAATGTCATCCTCTCATTTATTACTGATACGGTCAATTTGCATTTTCGTTCTCTTTGTTTCATCAGTCTACCTAAAGGTTTATCAATCTTATTAGTCTTTTTAAAGAATCGACTTTAGGTTCTCATAATCTTTATTTTGTCATTTTTTTCTGTTTTATCAGCTTTGTGCTCATCCTTGTTTTCCTTTCTTTTGTTAATTTTTTTTCGATTTTCCTATCTTTTATCGTATTTTGAAGATGCACACGAGTCACTAATTTTCTATCTTTTTTATTTAGTACTTTTTCCTGATTTAACTTAAATTCATAAATTTTTATATATTTTGTTTTTATGTTCATCTGTCATTTCATCTGCACTTCAAGGAAATACTGTATTTCCTTCTTCACAGAGAATGAAATCCAGAGAAAGGGGGTTAAATGAGGAGTCCAAGACCCCTTACCTAGGAATTCACAGACCCCAGTGTTAAATCCAGGCCTTTCCACTATGTCAAGGCAGACTCTCCACTGCACAGAACCATTCCTTACCTCTGTCTGAGCCTGCCTTTTTGACATTGACTTACATCTACTTATAGTCATTGTTGAAAGGACAGACATAGGCAGTGCATCAAGGTATCTGTACAATTTGTTCTGTTTGAATCTGAAACTATAGGTGTTTCTCTAGAGAGAAATCAGAAAGGGCTGTGGCTTTTCTTGAATTGTTCTCATTAAGATGCAGAACTTGTTCTACAGAATTCAAATTGTAAGGATAGAGACAACGCAACTGGTAAAGTCACATCAAGTAGCACCAACATCATAAATCAGAAGCAGAAAAAAGCAGAGGGGATGCTTTTGATCATAGCACATGCACATTAATAGGAAAATGATAAAGCCCTGTAAAAATATCAGTTTTGTATGTCCCTTTTCCTACACCCACTTTTTAGAAAATCGAATCTATTAATAGCATCCTGGTTCTGGAAGAAGGATTGATTTAACCACCTTTTTTGACTTTGAAACACTACCCTAGTAGTTTTCCAAGTTGTTTTTTTTTTTTTTTAAGAAATATGTATTGAAATTTTTAGAGATTTCAAAATCTTTTTTTTTAAAAGATTTTATTTATTTATTTGATACAGGAAAGAGATCACAAGTAGGCAGAGAGGCAGGCAGAGACAGAAAGGAGGAGGAAGCAGGCTCTCTGTGGAGCAGCAAGCCCAACGTGGGGCTCGATTCCAGGACCCCAGGATCATGACCTGAGCGGAAGGCAGAGGCTTTAACCCACTGAGCCACCCAGGCGCCCCAAGATTTCAAAATCTTAGAGAAACGTGACTTTCAACTGTTTGTTAGAAAAAGTCACGCAAGGTGGTCTTTAGCTTCCAGGTGTTTGAGTTCCTTCGGAACTTTTCCTTGTGATTGAGCTCCAGTTTCAAAGCATTGTGATCTGAGAATATGCAGGGAATAATCTCAGTCTTTTGGTATCGGCTGAGTCCTGATTTGTGACCCAGCATGTGGTCTATTCTGGAGAAGGTTCCGTGTGCACTTGAGAAGAATGAGTATTCTGCTGTTTTAGGGTGGAATGTTCTGTATATATCTATGAGGTCCATCTGGTCCAATGTGTCATTCAATGCTCTTGTTTCTTTATTGATTTTCTGCTTCGATGATCTGTCTAATTCTGAAAGAGGCGTGTTAAGATCTCCTACGATTATAATGAACTCCTCAAACTCAACCCACATGAAACAGACAAACACATCAAAAAATGGGCAGAAGATATGAACAGACACTTCTCCAATCAAGAAATACAAATGGCTATCAGACACATGAAAAAATGCTCATCATCATTAGCCCTCAGGGAGATTCAAATTAAAACCACATTGAGATATCACCTTACACCAGTTAGAATGGCCAAAATTAACAAAACAGGAAACAACATGTGTTGGAGAGGATGTGGAGAAAGGGGAACCCTCTTACACTGTTGGTGGGAATGCAAGTTGGTGCAGCCTCTTTGGAGAACAGTGTGGAGATTCCTCAAGAAATTAAAAATAGAGCTTCCCTACGACCCTGCAATTGCACTCCTGGGTATTTACCCCAAAGATACAGATGTCGTGAAAAGAAGGGCCATCTATACCCCAATGTTTATAGCAGCAATGGCCACAGTCGCCAAACTATGGAAAGAACCAAGATGCCCTTCAACGGATGAATGGATAAGGAAGATGTGGTCCATATACACTATGGAGTATTATGCCTCCATCAGAAAGGACGAATACCCAACTTTTGTAGCAACATGGACGGGACTGGAAGAGATTATGCTGAGTGAAATAAGTCAAGCAGAGAGAGTCAATTATCATACGGTTTCACTTATTTGTGGAGCATAACCAATAGCATGGAGGACAAGGGGCGTTAGAGAGGAGTAGGGAATTTGGGTAAATTGGAAGGGGAGGTGAACCATGAGAGACTATGGACTCTGAAAAACAGTCTGAGGGGTTTGAAGTGGCGGGGGGGTGGGAGGTTGGGGTACCAGGTGGTGGGTATTATAGAGGGCACGGCTTGCATGGAGCACTGGGTGTGGTGAAAAAATAATGAATACTGTTTTTCTGAAAATAAATAAATTGGAAAAAAAAAAAAAAAAGAAAAAGTCACGCAGTGCTTCCCTTAGTTTACAAATGCGGAAATTTTTCCCATGAGGGTAGGAGAAATTTATCCAAAGCAGTGATCTACCTAGGGTTCCTGATCCCAAGTAGCATTTGTGTGTTTCTCTCTCCTTCTGTCTTCCCCTCCGTCTGTGTGTGCACGCATGCACATGTGCCCATATGTATATTTGGTGAGATTATGGGTACTTCTTATTTTCATCCTTTCCGTTATACTATTTCCTAATTTTTGACAATGAAAATACTTTTGTATTAGGAAATAAAGCTTGCTTTTTATTTATTTATTTTTAAAAACTTGAGTCGGTAGGTAAGGGCTGAAATCGGCAGCAGCAAACAGCCAGGGAGTGGCAGGAAGGGAAAGTTTGTCACTGCCCACATTGAGCTGGGCTTAAACTCCGGGAAGTGAGTTGAGGGGGCTCTGAAGATGAGCTCTGCCCTCCTTAGCCTGGACTCAAGAGAAGGTATAGGAGCCCCTAAATCTTTAGTCAGAAGCCAGATCACCCAGGAAGCCTCCATCATGTTCTAACAGAAGCGCTGTGGAATGTGAGTCTTGCCTCAGCCACACTGCTGCTGGTTGGCTCTGATCACACAACATGTGCTTCAAAGGCATATCTTTCCCTGAAAGCCTGACCCCAAATAGTAGTCTCCTTCTCTTATATCTAACAAGTAGTGAACTACTTGCTAAGAAAGGGTTGGCTTTTTCTTTTTCCCTTTAACCTAGAGCCCACAAGAAACCTTCTCATGGATGTTGCTGAAGGTACCTGAGACAAGGGCTTAATTTTCTTTGTTGGAAGTATTTCAAAAATTTACTGGGAAAGAGAAAACTAAGAGAGAGTGCCAACCCTGAAAGAAGCAGATTAATTGATAATTAGTGAAGTATTGGGGGTCAGTGCAGTTTGACACATGCATCGTTGAGGGCCTGCTGGGTCCAAGCACTGCTGGAGAACAATAATATGTTTTTGTTCTAAAAATTCCAAACTCAAACATCCACAGGCATTCTGTCGCTCTGTGCTTACAGAGCTAAGTGCTTACAGAGACAACATCTCCAGGTTTCCAGCTGTCATGATCAGCACACTGTTTGTGGAATGCTGAACAAGTGCATTCATTCCACAGGCATAAAGTGATGTCATCCCAGCTGATTACTAGCATCTCTGTACAAAGGGTGGAGGGAGAGGACAGTGATGATGGCAGGTGAACACAGGTGTGTGTATTACTGAGAACGAGAAGGAGCCACATAATTACGATGGTTTAGAGAATAAAGTAACCAACTACATTTCACCCAGAGCCTCTGAGATCTTCAATTTGCTTTAACTTGATGCACTAAATATATGCCTCTGAATAATTTAGGTCCTAACACTTCTCACCCAAGGGACCTAAAACAAATTTAAATGTGGATTTATTCAAATATGAACCCATACACATGAAATTGCACCCACACATCTTACTAAATAAAGACAATATATAGTACATGGAAATGCAAGGAAGGGGGCATTTTATAGTAAAAATACATATATGAAAAATAATTTTATTTATAAATAATATTTATTAATAAGTGAGTTAAAATGAGCAGAACAGTATCACTATTATGGACAACTGATCCAGTTTGGGGAATATCCTAGGTATCTCTCATATATTTTATAGATTATAGGTCATATATAAAAATTTATATGCACAATACACAAATATGATATATGAAGGAAAAGATTTTATGCAAGTGCATATAAACACATTTTGCACCTATGAGATTTTTGCTCACTGACTTTCTACTGTGAGTGATGCCATAATCACTCATCATTGATGGAATTTCTTTCTTCCTCGATTCCAGAAAAGGTGTGTGCGAGCAGAATTTGAAATCCCTTGAAGAGCCTTCCTGAGGAGGACAAAAGGTCTGGAAATCATCGAGGAAACACTCCCTCAGAATTGGTAAGTTTTGTCTCTAATAGGGGACACTGAATACCAATGTACAGAATTCTTTTTGAGAATTGGCAGAAGAGGTGCTTGTCACTGAAGGGAGATCCCCTGTGAGAAAAGAGCGCCGTTCCTGGCCTTTGTGGTGCTTATCTGTGCAGAACGCCGCCTGAGAGACCAGCACTGTCTCTCAGACTGTGAGCCGCTGTTTTCAGTCACTCCACCGCAAGGCAGTGTGTCAGGGCGACTTCCCTCCTCCCTGGGGAATGGAAGCCAAGCCCACCCATTCCTTCTCCATATACCTGAGTCTGGGTCACACATGCTCCCAATTTTCTTGGATTATTTAGGGAGACTGAAGACCCTTTGAAAGGAGATGGTGAGTTTTCTGCAGTTAAGGTAGGTGGGAACTTCAGCAGTGAATTGGGTCAAATAGAAGAGATGTGACTGTGTTTGTTCCCCACGTTAGGGCAGCACCGTCTACTGGATAGAAATGGGAGGAGTCTCGCGGTGCTTGTGGCCCACAGAGGCACTGAGGAATGTACAGAACTCACTATATTTGTGATTTTGCAATTGGTTATTAGAGAAATGTTAGTATATGTGGAAACATTTTATTATATTTAAAGTCTAGAGTGCTATCACCATAATTTAATCAATTATTTATGGGTGTGTGTTGCTATCTACAATTTCCTTATTCCGATAATGCTGTAATGAATATCCTTTCACATATAATATCCATGTGCATTTTCCACTTCCTGAAGATACATACCTTGAAAAGGGATAGATGGATAGAAAGCAATTCACATTTAAAACTGATACCTATTACTTCTTCCCTGCCTCTGGTACTCAGTACCTCATGTTTAACTGAAAAAGAAGTATTTGGCTGATGTGTTGTTGGTTTTCTTTGTTAATATGGCCAAGGTGAGCATGTCCCCTCATTCAAGCCAGTTGTCTGTGTGTATCCTTATGTGTGCGAATTGTGAAGGAGGGAGTCTGATGGCTGTTGTAAACACTAACAAGTTGTTCACCAACACTTTTTACCTCTTGGCTACCTACCTAGACACCACGTTTCCCATCTTTCCTTGCAGTTAACTTTGATCCTAGGATGGAGTTCTGGACACAGGAAGTAGAGAAGGAGGTATCATTTTGAGGCCTGGTCCATAAAAATCTCCTACAGGAATCACCATTTTCTTTCTCTTTTCCAGTCTATCTGCTACATATGGAGTTCCATGAGACTCTGAATGATTGTATGAAGTTTAGCCTCCCTCCACCATCAATCTTTCCATCCACCAACTTACTTCAGATAGTGAAAGCCTAATTTTTATTGTGTTGAGCCATTGGTTTGGGAATTGTTTGTTTTGTTTGTTTGTTAGAGCAGTTAGCCTATCATGACTACTACACCTGCTGCTTTCCCAGGGTATATGTTTTGATCTCTTCTTCAATGTTGTATGTAGCCGCCAATCTGACTTGCTTTGTTTTTCACAAACCATTTATAAGTAGGATGGATCAAAGCAAGTGAATGTATTAACCCATGTATAATACATTAACCCACGAATTATATCTGAAACATGAGCCTAATTGCCATGCAAGATGAATGGGAAGCTCAGAATCATATAGAAACACTAACTGAAAATTGGCATATGGCCTGTCCACAGCAAGATTTGGAGGTTTGTACACAGATATGTAGACAGGGTATTTGGTATTAGTGGCATCTTGCTTGTGATTTCCAGAGGCTGCCGGATTATAGGCGAGGTCTCCCTGGAGCCAAATCGGTCAGGATACGTGGTGGGGATTTGTGGAAATAGCCTATGTGGAAGTCTAGAAACCAGCTCCCATACTGTATTTGCCTCTGCCATGCTGTGATCTTGGGAAAGTGACTCTCCTCAGGAGATGAATGTCCTCTTGTATAAAATGAATCCATTGAAATAGATCTGAGGTTGCTAACAGTGTATATCCTGTTTATTAACTCTGATTGATCACAATTTCATGAATGTCTGTTGAAAAGATTCTGAGGCCACATCAGGACTCAGTAGAAAAGCGCCAGAGCAGGGGACTTAGGGTGGTCTCTGTATTGTATTTTGTCATCTGTATTTACTGAGTCTATGAGTCTAAAAAGGGTGTTCAGTATTCATTCCTCTATTTCAATTTTATTTCGTTGTCTCTGGTCCTGGGGGAAATAGCAGAAGGCTACAGGTTACTATTCAGGGTAAGACTGAGAGCTTTTAAGTCTGACAAACTGAGTTCAAATCCTTTCACTACAACTATCTTTGTTGGTGAGATGGGCTCACTTACCTCATCTTTACTTGTCGAAATAAGATCTACCCCAGAGGTTCTTATGGCAATGAAAAGAAATGTTCCATAGGCAAGTCTGGCATAAAACTGCCACATTGGAAGCATTCCACATAACCATAATGCCTGAGGCTATCCACGGGAATGAGAATATTAAATATGACAGAATGAGGAGATGGCCTGTGAGGTCTTAGGACATTCTCCATAAGCATGGCTTGTGGATGGAGAATTAAGAAACTCGTCTTCTGGCCTTCAGGGTAGGACCCCAACTTTGAGATCCTGATGCTTCATTCTGCACCTTCATACTGCATTTATATATTCAGATCCTACTGGAAGAAAGTTTTGCGAAACATTTTAGTCATTTTCTACCCTATGCTCTCCTCTTAAAAATCTTTGAAAATTGTATAAGCTTCCAGTGACTACCCTAATCCATGGATATATCAATTCAGCTGCCTCTGAGGGAGATCAAGAGGTCTCTCGATGAAAGACAGTACCCTTAAAGGTATATAATGGAAGTCCGTACAACCTCAGTTTTTGTCCCATCCCCAAATGAAGTCTGATAAAGGAACACCTGCTATCACTTTGGTACCTAGAAGGAAAATATACATACACACCAGAAACATGTCTTACCCTACAATTAAAAATTCAATATTTTCTTTCATCTTTCAGCATGTTTCTCCCCCCCTGGTTGGTTTATTGGTTCGTTGGTTTTTTTCTTTAAAAGGCAGAATCAAATCAGCTTTTAGTGGCCCATGGAAGGAAAAATTTTACTGCTTTGCATGTTATATTTTGCTAAATCAATCAGTTCTCAACAGCCAGGACATAAGAATTCCAAGTCTGTAATGCACCCAGCTGCCAGGTGTCAACCTACTGTGTGCTCAGTAATCAAGTAAGTGATATGACACAACAACCTTATGAAAAGGTACTGTCTTCATCTTATCTTATCAAAGAAGAAAATGAGGTTTCGAGAAATTAAATTACTCCTTAATAGCACACAGCCATTAAGGGCAAGGCTTGTCTGTCCCTACAGTCTAAGCATTTGACTATCATGTACATTTCTCTTCCACCTTTTATAGTTCTACTGCTGAATCCACATAAAATAGACATCAAGAATCAGGGCTTATATGGAGTGTTTATTGTGTTCTGTGCAATATTCTGTATTATTTATCCTTTAATTCCTTTAACTTCTACCACAACCTTCTGAATTATGTATATCATTTGTCCCATTTTATAGATGAAGCTACTGAGACATGGAGAAATAAAGTAACTTGTCCAAGATTATATAGATGAGTTAATAATATACCCCAAACCTGTACTAAGTCATTGGAACTGCAAAGCCCATACATTTAATCACACAGGGTACCACCTGGAGTAGAAACACATGGAGACTCCTTTGTTCCTTCTGTTTGAACCTCCTTAACATACACACTGTCTTGTATTTTCCCATTCCCAGAGAGGATAGAGTATTTCAACACATTCTGTGTTTCAGTCTTATTAATAAAAAAAGAGATTTTTTTCTTCTCCACAGATACACTGTGGAGATACATCTATTTTTGTGTGTTTATTCTAAATACACAAAGGCAGCAAACATTATTTATTTATCTCAGGAGAAATTTGGAACTCCCAGACCTGATAACCCTCCAAATATCCCTCAAGTACAAACTTTGAAAGAAAAAAACCATTTTGTTATTTTTGACTGACTCTCCCTTCCTAGGATTCTTGCTTTTCACTCCCATGTGCCCTCGCTCTCGGCATTGGCCAACTCCATGGCTTTTGTAGACTACTGATTCATTGTAATACACAATCGTGTTTCTTCCTGTTTAATTCAGAGCAAAGTATACACTCTCCAATCTTCCTTCCATCTCTGTTTCCATTTGATTTTCGCATCACATACAGATTTGCTGACTCCATAATCTGTTTCTCATGAGGTAGGACACATTTGTAAATGAACAGGGACTCTACTAAGTGCTCATAGGACAGCATGCCTATCTTCCACCGTCATTTGAGATTCTCCTGGGATTTATGTGCTGAAACTCCCACTGCCCCACACTGGGGTTCATCTTGCTTAAACTCTCCCAACAGCCTTCTCTTTACCTATCACAGCAGAAACTAAAATCATTTTGTTGAAATGGAAGGATAATTGAAGAATCAGAATGTTTTTGTCCCAATGTTAATAGAATCCTGGGATTCAGTGGCAGGAATGAATAATATGGAATCAGAACTGCCCAGTTCTATTGTGACTGTCTAGTCATAAGATTTGGCTTTTTTCCCTCAAATTGGAGAAAAGAACACCTCTTAAAAATGCTTCGTGGGGTTTTTGGGCAACTATGTTCAGTTATGCATGAGAAAGGATTGTGGAGTTATGAAGGGTTCTGGAAATGGAACCCCCTCCAGGCAAGCCCCACACTTGTCAGTGGGGACAGGGATCAGGGAGGACCATAGTCACTAGACTGAGCTGCCATGAACAGCTCAAGCTGGCTGACAAAAGCTATCACTGGATACACAACATTTACTGAGCACTTGTTACATAGAGGTTATTTCACTGGGTACTAAAAGGACAGAGGGGAGTAAGATACAGTAAATCAATCAAAGCATGCTTATTGAAACCAGTTAGCTGCTGGCCATGGTAACAGGTCCTGGGCATACAACTGTGAAAGGCTATGTAGTATGGACTACTGGAAGAGGAGCAAACAGAAATTTAAACATAATGAGGTGGGGAAAAACGTAGAATATTCTAGGGCAGCACCTTGAAGGGATATTTGATTCTGACTAGCAGTAGAGGGGAGGGCTTCACAAAGAAGGTACCTTATACAGTGATAACCAAAGATCGTTGTATTCATCTCCTAGAGTTGTTGAGAAGTCTCATGAACTGGGTAATGTAAAACATCAGAAATATAATCTAACAATCCAGGAGGCTAGAAATTGAAATCAAAGTGTTCACAGGATAGGTTTCTTCTGGAACCTCTGGGAGAGAAGCTGCCCCATGCCTCTCTCCTGGCTCATGGTGGTTGTAGGCAATCCTGGGTATTTTCTAGCTTGTAAATGCATCATCAGTCCAGTCTCTGCCTCTATCTTCACACTACCTTCTTCTCGGTGTCTCTGTGTGTCCTCTTCTTTCTCTTAAAGGGACGTTCTCATTGGATTTAGTGTCCATCCTAACCCAATATAATGTTCCCTCAGTCTTTATCTGGATTACCTCTGCAAAGATGCTCTTTACAAGAGAGGTTTTATTCTGATCTTCCAAGTGGACATGAATTTTAGAAGGACATTATTCAGCCCCCTACAGAGGAATAGAAACTATTTTAGAAAGTAAGGAACAGAAGGGCATTCCAGACAAGGAGAATAGAATATGTAAAGTCCTAAAATGATGAAAGAGTGTGGCATGCTGAAGGAATTTTTTCTTTAAATGTTACAGTGGCTAAAGGGAAGAGGGCTAAGGGACAGTTGAAAGAAACAAAGATGGACAGAAGGTTAGGGTCTGTAAATTAAGCAGAACAATTAGGACTCTTTTCAGGGAGTAATGAGAGGTGATATATGTTTCAAGGAAAGGATTGACATGATGCGCACAGTGTCCCAAAGAAATCACACTCGCCTTGTGCAGACGGTCAAATGAAGAAACAAGAGGGCAAGGGGTCTAGCTGGGAGGTTGCGCTAGGGGTGGAAGTGAGTAAAGATGGTAGCTTGAGTCACAGAAGTGGCTGTGGAGAGGGAAATAGAAGATATATTTGAAAAATAATACGAGATTTCATTAAATAAGACTTACAGGACTTTTCAGTTAAATAACAGTTATAACTGTGGGAGATAATACATGTTAACTAAACTTATTGTGATAATTTTGTAATATATACATATGCCAAATCATTATGCTGCATTCTTAGGACAATTTTGTATGTCAATTATGTCTCAGTAAAACTAGGGAGAAAATAAGAAAAAAGGAAAAAAAAAAAAGACTTGCAGGGATTAATGGGAAGGCACAGAAGTACAGATTTTTATATGCCTTAATTTTTTTAGGTGTTTTTTTCCCTCCTACTAGCTAGCTAAACTTTCAATTGATGGTGGTAACTGTCCTAAGAGATAAAAGTGTTTATTTTTAAAAGTAAGAATATTGGTATATTTCCCTTAGATTTTCTTGTGTTAATTAGGACTCATTTGCTTCTAAGCATTAGTAATTGAATATTAACTAATGTAAAAAAACAAATAAATGAGGGAATTATTTACCCACATCCTGAGAAGTGAGCTATAGGCTTGACTAGATCTCAAGATTCAAACACAGTATTTGCATTTTCTCTCTCTCGCTATCCCTCAGTTCCATTTTTTTTTTTCACCTTGGCTGGTTTTTTTTTTTTTTTTTAGAGTTCACCCATTCATTTGACAGAGAGAGATCACAAGTAGGCAGAGAGGCAGGCACAGAAAGGGGGAAGCAGTCTCCTCACTGAGCAGAGAGCCCTGACATGGGGCTCAATCTGGGATCATGACCTGAGCTGAAAGCAGAGGCTAAACCCACTGAGCCACCCAGGCACCCCTTGGCTTTATTCTTATATAAGTTCTTCCTCAGATGGGTGGAACAAGACTGTTGTAGTTCTAGCTCACAATTCCTTTATACTTAAAATCTCCCAGAACAGAGTGTCTCCTTCACTGACCTTGTTCATTGTGTTGGAGAAAGTCTAATTGTTATTGTTTCTGTTCCTGCACTTGAGTACATGGAAGATTCTGTAGGTCTAGATCTTGTGCCAAAATTTAGGAATAAATAGGCCCATTTGAGCTTCATGGACCAAGCAGGTTACTATGGAATGAGTTAGAGGTTCCCCAAATGAAGGGCCATGAAACACACAAAAATAATAACAAAAGTAACAGATAGTCAGTACACATACTGCCATGGCTCTCAGCAAAGTAATTGTCTTAAGACAATATTCTGAATTCATAATTTATTCCATCAGCCACTGCTATTGCCTGATTCATCCAACCGTAGATCAATTAATCCATCTATTCACTACACGTTTATAGTACCCACAATTGAAAAGAAACTAAGGGATTAAAAGCTGAATAACATGTGATTTTTGCCCTCACATAGCTTATAATCCACAAGGGAAAGCAAATACTGCAAATACATGTTTGGGTAGGAATGAAGACACAGAGACACTAATGTATTAATATAGATGGATTCATTTTTTGTTCAGTGGATGAATGAGTCAAGGAATGTACCAAATCTGCTTCATTAAAATATTTGTTTTAAAAAAAGGGGGTGCTTCATAACTTCTAAGCAAGTCAGAATGAAATAATAATGGTATAAAAAATGAGCTGCTAAATATTAAATGCGGGGACAATAGTTCATTTGGGAATTCAACAGCAATGTTGTGGAAAAAATGACATTTCATTGGGAACCAAAGAACAAAAAATGTTCCAGTACCTAGAAGATTATTCCAAGCTGGGGGGACATGATGAATAAAGGCAAGGAGGTATGAAATTGTTTCAGTAGTGGTAGAAAATAATGGGTGACTTTTATGGCCACAATATAGGATACCTAGAACATAAGAGAAAGGGCTATAACATAACCAGAAAGGTTTGGAGACCAATTATGGAGGATCTTGGAAGCCAGATCAGATAATGTGAACTATTTTCCATAGTTCCATTGGAGCCACTGCAATTTGATGGGCAAAAAATTGAATAATCTGTGAAATAATCTGTGTTTGAAAGTTAAATCAAAGAAGAATAACCGGTACTCACTAGTGCCATGGCCCCCCAAAGTCATCTCAACTCATGTGACCTTTTCATTTCTGAGAATCTGCAGAGAAATTAGGCATTTTTAAATATTTAAGAACTATTTTCTTGGAAGAAGAGAGACTTTGACTTTGTGAGCACTTTAGTAGTAAAAATTATTTCTTTAAAACTATCACCAAGAAACCAAGCCTCTCTGATCGTGTGGTCTACTTTGCTTTGATGTATTCAAGACTTGAAGTTGCAACAAGGTCAAGGAACACAGAATCATAAACACCTTCATGTTTATACCTAATGCCATTGGGAGAAATCTTCAGACCCTTTTAGCACTCTCAGAGCTTCTGTGAGACATTAAAAAAACCTGCATTTTAGCACTCAGTTTGGGACTATGTTTGCTCCATTTCCACCTCTGTTAAACCTGCCCTTGTTCCTACGTTCTTTGTCTTAAAGAGAGAAATACCAAGAAATTTATGTCTTTTTTATTTTTTAAGATTTTATTTATTTATTTATTTATTTGACAGGGAGAGAGAGACAGAGAGAGAGATCACAAGCAGGCAGAGAGGCAGGCAGAGGCAGAGAGGGGGGAAGCAGTCTCCCCGCTGAGCAGAGCGCCCGATGCGGGACTCGAACCCAGGACCCTGAGATCATGACCTGAGCTGAAGGCAGTGGCTTAACCCACTGAGCCACGCAGGCGCCCCGAAATTTATGTCTTAAGGTATAGTGAAGGTATTTTGAAAAAAATAATTACACTTGGAAAGAAAGTGAGAAAACACTGCAGATTTTATTTTTTTTCCTAGTTGAGACGTGTTCAAAGGCATCAGCACACAGTTGTGAGTTGACATAGACATACGTGATGCAGGACAGAGTCATTAGAGCCATAAACTCTTGGAGAGTGGCATTTCTCCATCTGCAGTGGTGACAACATGAGTCATAGAACCACACCACCTCTTCCCTGAAGACACAGGCAGCCCCCACGTGAGATGTGATCCTGTTGCTGGCAAGTGGGATGTGAGCGATGAGCCCTTTGAATGTAAGGCATCATTTCTCACTTTGGAAGGTCTTGCCCACACAGCCTCCCCTCCCTGGCCAATCCCACACATTCTCACCATCACCATAAAGAGGAATTGACTGAGTGTTAAAACAAGAGAAAACTTTGTAGACCACCGCATTCTTCCCCCCCCATGGGGAAAATAATATCACTGTGAGATGTCATTCGTTATTGGTCCCTACTCATAATAAATCTGCCAGTGCTGAAAGGTATCATCTTTTGCATGGAATGGACTTTCATAGTTCATGAGCATCTTCTGGCCTAGTCTTACCTTGAATTCTCACAGCAGGTGAATGTGGTGGTACTGACCCCCTCATTTTCTGGATGAGGGAACCAGAGCTCCGAGGAGTTAAACGTACTCATCAAGAAGCTAGCAAGAACTCAGAGTTAAGACAGGAACTGTGATCTTCTGTGGATTGGGCCACAATTCTTACCTCTCTACTTTCTTGTCTCTGACATGATTTCCACAAAATGTCCCTTTTGCGGTGTTTGTTATGATGAAAGATTCCAAGGGAGAATTTCAGAAGATTTTTCTGAGCACCTAGGAAATAAAAAACACAAGTTTCTTGTAAATGCAAGACTCTGTACAGGAATAAACATGGTATGGCTGTAAGTGCCGTTTCTGTCACAGGAGAGTTAGGATCCAGCTGGGGGCAGCAGACGAGCACACGTGATGAAACCCGAGAGCAGCTGAGTGCGAGCCACAGTTCCGTGCTGAGTGCTTATGGCAACATTTAATATGGGACTTGAGAGAAGTGTGTGGTGAGTGAAGGTTGAAGGAATCTGGAAAGGCCACAGTTCAGCCACACAGAAGACAGAAAGCTGGGACTTTGGTGGCACACGAACCCAGCACTACCTTTTACTACCTACGACTTTAGGTAAACCATACAAGCCTTTCGAACATCCGTTTCCTCGTGTGGTATCTCCTACATCTTAGGGTCATGACGAGAACCAAATAGGATGAAATATCTCAAGTTCTTCGCATAGGGCTTGGCACAGAAATATCTCTGTCAGATTTTAAGAAAGATGTGGAATTTAGACTAGCCTGGCTGGATGCCTCAGATGTGAGGGGCTGCTCCTCTTGCGGTGTGTGCTGGTGAGGCAGAGAAGCAGACACCCATCTCTGTGCCTTGCTCTGGCAGCCTGTGTGGCCACGAGTTTGTGGGGGCTGACTTTGGCAGTCTTGGAGGACACGGACAGTGAGGTGTGAAAAGCTCTGGGCCGATTGTCACACCAAGAACATCGATATTTGTAAATGGGTGCTTTTAGAGCTTAAGGAGGGCATTACCTCAAGTCTGGGTTTGTAAAGAAAAAAATCAGTGGATTACTCTGAGGCGAAACATGAATACTTCTGAGGCAGTGATAGCTAAAAACAAGATAATCTGGCTGCTCCTAGAATACCAAAACTTTCCCGAGAGATGTGAATAAGTCTCTAGGGCAGGATCTTCTTTCTTCTGCAAGGGATGGCTTAGGGAATCATCTTGGTCTTACTACTTGCCATTTGCCTATCTATTTGATGTCAGTGCATTGGGCCATGGATAGAGATAAGGTAATACAAAGCCCGCAGGCTGTGGCAATGAGTGGTTTACTAACCTAAGCAAATGCCTTTCGGTGGAGAGTGCAACCCTGACCGCCATTGGCAGAAGTATGGTTAGGAGGCTGGAGGGTTGTCTATATCTGGTAGGGCGACTGTAACAAGTGCCCTAGATTGGGTGACTTAAAAACACAAAGTCATCTTCTCACATTCTAGAGGCTTAAAGTCCACCATCAGAGATTATGCTGAGTGAAATAAGTCAAGCAGAGAGAGTCAATTATCATATGGTTTCACTTATTTGTGGAGCATAACAAATAGCATGGAGGACATGGGGAGATAGAGAGGAGAAGGGAGTTGGGGTAAATTGGAAGGGGAGGTGAACCATGAGAGACTATGGACTCTGAAAAACAATCTGAGGGATTTGAAGTGGCGGGGGGGGGGGGTGGGAGGTTGGGGTACCAGGTGGTGGGTATTATAGAGGGCACGGCTTGCATGGAGCACTGGGTGTGGTGAAAAAATAATGAATAATGTTTTTCTGAAAATAAATAAATTGGAAAAAAAAAAAGAAAAAAAAAAAAGTCCACCATCTGGGTGTCTGCAGGGTCAGTTCGTTCTGAGATGTCTTCCCATGGCTTGTACGTGGCGCTCTTCGTAGCTACACAGTGTTCTCCCTCTGCGTGTGTTTCATTTTATTAGAAGGACACCAGTCATGTTGGATTGGGGCCCACCCTAAAGGCCTCATTTAACTTAACTACCTCTTGCTGTATCCAAATCCAGTCATTCTGAGGTCCTGGGTGTCAGGACTCCAGCACATGAATTCTGAGAGCACATAATTCAGCTGGGAACAAGGAAGTTTAAAAAGCATTATCGATTCCCTTGGCTGGGCAAGAAACAAACACGTGAGGTCATGATGCTTGGGGAAGAGACAGAATGGGAGAAGCAGGAGAGGGCTCTCAACAGTATGACCACAGTCTGGGCCCATCTGGAACAACAACAGCCGAGAAGGAGCTCCCTATTCCAGAGGGAAGATGATGTGCTCAGTGGGCTGTTCCGCCCACCTTGCCGTCACAGTCTTCATCTGAATTGATATGACTTTATAATATCTTCACATTCCAAGTAAAGTTTATGATCCACAGCGATTCCTTTCTAGCCTCTTGTTAGCACTGTCTTAGGAATAAAGGAAGGGGCTATGTCACTGTTTTAAAGGCAAAATCAAAGGAAGAGAGTTTAAAGGACCAGGGAGGGTAGACAGAATGTCCAAAAGTGAAGGGAGGGACTAGAAGCAATAGTACATATGGTTTGTCTCCCTCCCTATCCCATCTTGTTTCATGGATTCTTCTCCTACCCACTTAAGCCCCCATGTTGCATCACCACTCTGTGGGTTGCTGGGGGGAGGGGGGTTGGGAGAAGGGGGGTAGGGTTATGGACATTGGGGAGGGTATGTGCTTTTGGGTAAATTGGAAGGGGAGATGAACCATGAGAGACTATGGACTCTGAAAAACAATCTGAGGGGTTTGAAGTGGCGGGGGGGTGGGAGGTTGGGGTACCAGGTGGTGGGTATTATAGAGGGCACAGCTTGCATGGAGCACCGGGTGTGGTGAAAAAATAATGAATAATGTTTTTCTGAAAATAAATAAATTGGAAAAAAAAAAAAAAAAGAAGAAGCAATAGTACAGAGCAAGAATGCAGAAAGCCAGCCAGAACATAAAAGCACTCCCTGGAAATACTCGGAAATACTGGGAGTACTGGGAGGGATTGCATGTCTTCTCTTTTTCTTTTTCTTTTATTTTTTTTTTCTCCCCAGTATAATGGACACACCGTGTTATGTTAGTGTCAGGTGTTCAACACAGTGATTCGACAATGCTGTATGTTATGCTGCGCTCAACTCACAGAGCTAGACCCCATCACCACACAGCACTGTTGGACTAACTTTGACTGGGCTTGCCATGCTGTACCTTTCAACCTCCGGGACCTATTAATCTCATAACTAGAATCCTGTGTCTCCCATTACCCTTCACTCAGCTTGCCTGTGCCCCACCTCCTTCCCCTCCAGCAATCATCTTTTATTTTCTCTGTATTTATAAATCTGATTCTAGTCTCTGTTTATGAATTCATTTTATTTTTAAGGGTCTACATGTAAGTAAAACTATATGGTATATGTCTTTCTCTGTTTTATTTCACCGAGCATAATACCCTCTAGGTCTATCCACATCATCAAAACTGTCAAGATCTCATCCTTTTTTACAGCTGAGTAAAATTCCATTTTATAGTCATGTAGAATGGAGTCGACTTATTTTACTTTGCCTGAGATTTACCTTCTGTATAAAAGGTTTTAAAGGAGAAAACGTGATTTCTTTATAAGTATACAAAAGAGGATGGGGGGGTTAAAATGTAGACGTTGACACATCAGTTAAATAGCCTTTTGTTGTTATTGCTTTAAATTATGAGCTTCACACAGTGTTTCCAGCTCCTAAAAATAGTTTTCTTTAAGCCAGTATTTTTAAAAGATACTCATTTATAATAGCTTTGGGGGAGCACAAGCAGAGCTAGGAATGGAGGAGAAATGCGTGTGAGAAAAATCAGAAGGAACTGCAGCGAGCCCCAGGGTGGGTAGGTCTAAAAGGTTTGAGAATAAGGATATGAGGGCAAAACCAAAATCTGAGGAGGTGACTTCTCTCCTCAAAACCTCCATGACTGGCCATTTCGTTAGGATGAAATTCAGTCTCCTCACCACAGCTGCAACCTGCTTGATCTGGTTTTGCCTGTCTCTGCAACCTTACTGTGTACCATTGTTTTCTTCTGGAACCATGATGCTGGCATTCATCTTCCCCTTCCAGTGTGCCAGGTTTGTTTTTGCCTTAGGTCCTTTGTCTAGGGGTGTACTTTGCATTTCATTCTCTTCCTGCTGCTCTTTGCAAATCTTCCGTTTCTTGTCCTTCAGATCTCATCCTGAGAGCTGCCATCATCAGTAAGGATTCTTTAGTTACTCTATCTCAGGAAGTCAGACTGCCTCCCCCTGTACCATTGTACATCATTTCTCATTACTTATTTCATATTTATTTATTCATGTATTTTATGTTTATGTCCATTTGTATGGAAGATTTTTTAAAAAAGATTTACTTATTTGACAGAGATCACAAGTAAGCAGAGAGGCAGGCAGAGAGAGAGAGGAAGGGAAACAAGCTCCCTGCTGAGCAGAGAGCCCAACACAGGGCTTGATCCCAGGACCCTGGGATCATGACCTGAGCCAAAGGCAGAGGCTTTAACTCACTGAGCCATCCAGGCGCCCCTGTATAGAAGATTTTTGAGGGGAAGTATCTTACTTTCTTGTCCTTGGCTGTGTCCCCACCAGAGGATATCTATGTTGAACGAATGAATGAATATATGAATAAACAAATGTGATCATCATCACTCCTCTGGGATATGGCAGCCAAACATGCTTAAACCTTTCTATGTATATTGGAAAGACAGACATTAAAATGGTCATCTTCGATCAAATATTTCATCTCTTCCTTAATAAACTTTTTTATCAGAATTACTTTCCCTCTTCCCTCTATAAAGAAACTTGAAAATAATTTACAAATCCTAGCCTTACGGGGCTTGAAAAAACTACTAAAGAATATAGTCCAGTTGTCCTACTTGGTACTTGGTATCCACTGCTTTACCTCCACTAAGAGGTTTTCTCTTGTCCACATGCATGCTTCTGTGACCCTTCCTGGCTCACGCAAGATAGCCCAGTTTATCTTCTGACAACCTGCAGTGTTTGTGTTGCTGCATATAGGGGAAATAAACTTCCTTTTAGTCTTTTACTCATTCTCTCACACATATTTATAAAGTAAGCATCTTACCATGTGCTCACCATGGCATTAGTTCTGTGAATGAATATGAGAGCCCTAATACAGTAGTATTGTGTAATAAGAGAGGCCATCTCTCCCTCCACAGTGTTCAGGGCAGCTAAAAAAAAAAAAAAAAAAAAAAAAACAAGTGTTGTGTACACAATTGCAAGAAAAGCACTAGACAAGAGGTAGATGTACTTTTAGAACTAGTAACTGAGGACAGAACTTAGAAAAGAAGGGAGGCGTGCTTGTGATGTCTAAAGAAAGAATAAGGGTTAGACAATGCAGGGATGCGAGCCAATGGAGTTCTTAAAGAAGGAAGGGTAATTCCAAGCAAGGAGAAAATATATATTCCAAAGCTGTGATATGATATGGAATCACATGGGCACTTGAGTGTTGTCTTCTTCAGAGAATTCCACCGTGGCTGAAATAAAGACAGAGTGGCAGGATGTGGCTGGAGAGGGAGGAAGCCCAAATCATTCAGGATAAGGAGACCATGGGAGACTCAAACTTCATTGTTACGTGCAGGGATGTGAAGCTATCGCAGAATTGTAAGAGAGGAAAGACATGAATTAGGAGGGGTGCGAAAGAGAAGCAGGGAGATGGGTTATGAGTCATGATGTAGGCAAGAGATAAAAATGGCTTCCTCTAGAGCAGTGGGAAATTGAAATGGGGAGAAGTTGAAAGATTTTAGAGATTTGGGAAGCTGAACCCCCTTCCCTTGCTGGATTACACAACATGAATGGCTTCACATCTACACCGCCTTCCACACTTCAGCTCTTTAAAGGCAGGCATTGCCACTGTTCTCCACTGCCCTGAACTGGATTATCCAAGCAGCAAAATCATGGACTTTGAAACTCTTATCCATAGACCTTGGCCTGACACCCTCTACCATTCTAGCTACTGCAGTCCAGATATAAACTCTCTCAGTGTCTATGAGTTGTGTGCCTCATGGTGCCGTCAATCATATATCTCACCCCTCAAGGAGTAAAAAGGGCAGAAGAATGATTGCTGGGAAAGATGAGTCAAAAAGACTCAAAAATAAAAGAAAGAAGTATCTGACTTTGAAAGTTTCAAGAACCAACCCTATTCCATTAGACCTCAGGGTCTGTTTTAGGAAGGGATATACATTGAACTTTATTGCATAATAGGGTATGCCACAAAGATTAACCAATAGATTTTAAACCCAAAGACAAATTTAAGAAACTGTTCAGTGAATCATAATTTATGCCTGTCTTAAAAGATGGGACTTTTTTCCTTGTGATCACAGAAGGGGGTGATTTCTGAGAGCAGAAGCACAGCCAGGTCCGTCAAAAATACCAGCTGCAGGGACATATTTATTCTGAAGCGGCATATTCTGTTGACATCTCCCCAGGAGAAAGTACAAGAAACTGACATTAGCTTTAGATCTAAGGTGAGGCTGCAGCATGAAATCATATGGACACTCGTGTGTTCTCTTCCCCAAAGAGTTTCATTTTATATAAATTGCGGGAAACCTGACACACATATTAAAATTTACTATGGTTCAGTGAGAGAGAAAAAAAGAAAGACAAATGTTGCTTCCAGTAATAACATCCATTATCACCTGATACATGTTTTGTTCTCTTGAGGGCATTTTCTGACATAGATTTTCACACCAACCCAAAAGTTGCATTTTCAATGGAAATATAGCATATATATTTAACAGGAGAGAAGGTCTGACTCAAATAAAATAAAGCCCCGCTCTGGGTTCTTTTCTTCTTTCTGACTTGGTGTTTCCCTTTACCAGCATCAGCTCTGTGAATTCATCAACAGCACCACTGCCTACTTGGAATGAGAGCCTTGAAACCCAGTGCTTGTTAAGTGAGAGTATTTTCAGTTCTCCACAAGCTCTGGCATCCGCCTCAGCCCACAGTGTTTCCAAATGCATTCAGGGGTGAAAGCCTGGAACCTGCTACTTTGCCCTGCATGGTCATTTCTCACGTTGTCCTAATAGTCTACATGTAGATGCTAAAAATAAGAGCTGGGAGAATGCTGTGCTTGTGCATTACTGAAGGACACGTAGACTGCTTTATCCAACTTGAAACATCATCAGGAGCCTAAAAAATGCCCAAGACTGTTTACCCAGTAATCTGACGTCTGGAGCACTATCCTCAAAAAATATCTGGGTTGGGAGAAGGGGGGTGGGGTTATGGACATTGGGGAGGGTATGTGCTTTGATGAGTGCTGTGAAGTGTGTAAACCTGGCGATTCACAGACCTGTACCCCTGGGGATAAAAATATATGTTTATAAAAAATTAAAAAAATAAAAAAAATCTGGAGACTGAAATTGTAAGAATGAAGAGAAATATCATGAACAACCTAAATACCATCAAGAGATGAATGATAAAATAATTATTTATTGTATAGCCTCTTAATTGAGCCACTGCTGAACACCTCAGAAGAAATATGGTTTCAAAACCCAGTCCTCTGAGGCTTGAGCTTAAATGAAAAAGAACACAGCCATAACTATTCCACATTTTTAAATTACATATGTAAATATAGACACATATAACAAAGTTGAAATCACAGTGGCACATGGTAGGCACATAATAAATTAATTGTTGAAAAAAGGGATTTACAACAAAATCTTAATTGTGCATATGTTTGGGGGATTGTTTTGGGGGTAGTTATATTTCTTCTCTTTTCCAATTTATTTATAATAAGTAGTTAATTCTTAAAATCAGAAAGTCTCTGCAAAATGAGTAGAGAACGTATTATATCATATAAGCAAGTGTTACAGAGAAATTGAAATAACTTGTTTAAGTTTATAAGACCAGTAACAATCTAGCTAGGGCTGCAGTGTGAATATTTTCTTGTTGGGATTAACGTAGAGAATGAAATCAGCCGTAATGCCTGAAATCAGCCGTAATACACAGAGGCCTCTGAGGGCAGGAAAGTTTTCAGAGAAGGGCATAGATAGGCCTTTGGAATGCCAAGGCCTGCTTGACCACTCTGCCACTGGAATGTGGGGGGAAGGTAGGGGGCGCAGAGTTGCCTTTTGGAAGCTTTCTTAGCCCAAACAGCCAACCTATGATCTAAGAGATGTGTGCATTGTCCCTTAGGGTATGTTTAGTGGAACACACAGATTAACATATTATATCTTTCCCATAAACAGATTCTCCTAATTTCAGTAAAGACCCCTTGTCACACATCTCCTGCTTGAGAAACAGTGATAAGGATTTGTGATTATTCTGAAGGACCAATAAAAGTGGGAGCAAAGAATATCAAAGGGTCTTTATCTCTGAGCGTTAACCCCCTTGCCTTCTCTCTTTCACAGCAAAGTTTAAAGTAATCTTTCACTCATTGGTACAGGGATTGCTGTCCATTACCGGCAACTTCTGTCGTTTGGCAATACATTATCCATTCAACAAAGCAGACATTCTTCTAAATTATTCCCTAAAGACCAATGCTAGGCTCTCCATTACCGCTGTTCAATCAGAGAAAGCCCAGTTGCATGCAGGTACAGTTTCTGATGAGTGTTATTCAGTCTTGTAGACCATGGTCTTGGTCCTGGACACAAGTAGAAACCTCAAGTCATGTGCCTGGCACTGGAAGAGCAGAAGACAAGCTATGTGAAGTATAGTTTCCCAATGGAAGTATTTCCTGTAGAGTAGCTCACCCATTTCTTGAAGCTCCCCAGGGTATTATATTTTAATGATTGTGAACACTGTTTGACTTGAATCTTGGTTTAAGAGACCAGTCAAGAATATAATTTTTTTTAAGTACTAATGGCTATAACAGTTTCAAGATCATCATCGGCCAGCCAATATGTTTCATGCCTCATAGAATCCTTACAAAGTCTTTCTGATAAAAGTACTATGACTATCTGCATTTTACAGATGAAGAAACAGGTTTAAGGAGGTCATTAGAGCTTCATTCTAAAGGGCACCTTCTTGAGTGAGGTTCCTCTATCTAAGGAAACCATGCTCTCTCCCCCATTATCATGTGATCATGTGATTTTTTTTTTTTTTTTAGGTTTTTGATGTGAGGAATTATATTAATTGATTTTCAGATGTTGAACCAGCCTTGCATGCCTGGGATAAATCTCACTTCGTCATGGTGAATGAGTGTTATCACACACTGTTGAATTTAATTTGCTAGTATTTTGCTGAGGAATTTTTGTGTCTTTGTTCATGAGATGTTGGTCTGTAGTTCTCATTTCTTGAAATATCTGTTCCTGGTTTTGGTATGAAGGTAATACTGGGCTCAGAGAAGGAATTAGGAAATAGTGGATCTGCATCTGTCCTCTGAAATACACTATGATTTTACTTATAATCAAAAATAATACCATGAGGAAATGACTGACATGCATACTTAGGATGGAAGAGATACTGTGCTAAGGGAAAGACATGCTTATTTCAAAGCCACTGGTCTTAACCTGGGTGACAGGATCAGAAGCTTTTGTTTTTTGTTTTTTTAAGATTTTATCTATTTAGAGAGAAAAAGAGAGAGCACGTGAGTAAGGGGAGTGGTGTATGGAGAGGAAGAGAGAGAATCTCAAGCAGATGCTACACTGAGTGTGAGGATCATGAGATCTGCACCCTGAGATCGTGACCTGAGCCAAACCAAGAGTTGGACGCTTAAATGACTGAGCCATCTGGGTGCCCCTCATTGATATTCTTAACACCTACCTGTAAAAAATGTCCTTTTTATGCTATTGTATTTGTAAAGTACTAGGAAAAAAAGGAAGAAAGGGAGAGAGAAGGGAAGAAGGGATGAAGGAAGGCAGGCAGGCAGTGTAGCCAAAGAGAGAGAGCAACCTTGAGGTTCAGATCACAATTTTGCCACTAAGTAGTTATTAGGTCTTAGGGCAGTTTACATAAAATTTCAGAGCTTAAGTTGCCTCACCCATAAAATTAATATAATAGCTACTTTAAAGCATTGTGAGAGGATTAAATAAAATGTTTTGAAGTGCTTGGCAGATAGTAAGTGCTCAATAAATGATAGCTACAATTGGAATACAATATACGGTCTTTTATCTTTTCACTTACTGACATTGATGGAACATCATTTACCAGACACTGTACTATACACTAATATACCATATAGACTATCTACTAATAAATAAAACACATATAGTACTTGCCCTTATGGAGTTTACAGTCTAGCAATAGAGATGTTAGACAACCAGAGATACATATGGAACACTAAATTATGATAAATGATAAGATAGTAGCATAAAAAAATAGAGATTTTAGCACGAATGCACAATTTAGATTGAGAGAACCAAGGGAAGTTTTTTCTGAAGAAGTGACATTAGAGAGAGTCCTGCAAAATGCTTTTTTCCATCTCTCTGTGTTAAAGGAACTTATCTAGCTAGACCCCTTTTATCTGTAAGTCTCAGTATAAATGACATTGCTGTCTCTGCAAATTCAGTATCTATTCAGTCAAAAAATATATGTTTCCTACTGCCAGGTGAATATAAAGATCCCTGTAAACACTGAAATTTTCAGATTTATATGCCTTATTGAAGTCTTTTACACATAGATTATTGGTAACCGTAATAATCTCTGCATTAGATACCAACATGTGGGAAAATACACAGGGTTCCAGATTCCTACCAACATACTCCTCAAAGCATATAGATTGAATTTTTATCATTATAATTCCAGTGTGGTTAACACATAGTATATGAATTTCAGGTGTGTAGTATAGGGACCCAGCAATTCCATCTATTACTCAGTGCTCATGATGACAAGTGTACTTACTCTTATTCCCCTTCCTTTACTTCCCCCATCCCCTCACCCACCTCCCCTCTGGTAACCCTCTGTTTGTTCTCTAAAGTTAAGAGTCTGTTTTTTATTTAACTCATTTTTTCCCTCTTTGTTCATTTGTTTCTTAAATTCTTCATATGAATGAAATCATATGGTATTTGTCTTTCTCTGACTTATTTCGCTTAGCATTATACTCTCTAGCTCCATCCATGTCATTGCAAATGGCAAGATTTCATTATTTTTTATGGCTGAGTAATATTACATTGTGTGTGTGTGTGTATGTGTGTGTGTACACGCGTGCGCACATGTGTGTATCCCGTCTTCTGTATCCATTCATCTATTGATGAACACTTGGGTTGCTTCTATAATTTGGCTTTTGTGAATAATGCTAGAATAAACATAGGGATGCATATAAATTTTTTAAAAGATTTTATTTATTTATTTGACAGAGACACAGAGAGTGGGAACACAAGCAGGGGAAATGGGAAAGGGAGAAGCAGGCTTCCTGCTGAGCAGGGAGCCTAATACAGGTCTCGATCCTAGGACCCTGGGATCATGACCTGAGCAGAAGGCAGATGCTTAATGACTGAGCCACCCAGGTATCCCATGGATGCATATAGTTTTTTTTAATAGTGTTCTTATATTCTTTGGTTAAGTACCCAGTAGTGATTACTGAATGATGTGATAGTTCCATATTTAATTTTTTGATGGAACCCTCCCCCCATACTGTCTTCCAGAGCGGCTAGGAGAAAAAAGAAGCCAGCCATGGAAATTCAGAAAAGCACACCCAGAAAATAGTAATTAAGATTTTAAAAATAAATAAATAAATGAAAGTAGCAAAGCCTTCCCTGCATAGATAGCCAATTATGATCCTTCAGGCTTTGCTTATGTAATCTTGACTAGAATTGCTTTTGCTTTTCGAGCCAAATCCCTAGAGTCTAGTGTTCTTGGCTGGTGCAGACAAAGTAAAGTTATTGTAGGCAAATCTCCTAAATTCTGAAAACAGCATTTTTCCTACATATTGCCCTACGTACTTTCCTACATACTTCCCACTAATGGGAAGGAAAGAAAAAGGAGGCAGCTTGGATATGAGATTCATTAAAAAGGAAAAGATAAAGTCAGTGTTGCATCTTGAACTTAATCAGATGTAACTGTATTTTTTTTGAACTGTGGGGTAAAATTTCTCTAGATTTAGATAATAACATAAGTAGAGATGGAAAATGAAGGCATTTATTTAAAAAGTTTTGACTACTGTACTACAATAACTGGTCACACTAATAAAGAACCTAAAGCAAAGAACACTATTAAATCTATTTAATAAAATTTCACACTTGAAACATTGTATTGTATATTGGAAGACCAAGACCATGACTCTTGCTTCCCGAGAGACTTGTACTATTTTGAGAATGTAGCTTGGCACTGTTCCTCTTCCTTTTTCTCATGGTAACCCAGTGTGGTGCTTTATTATGAGATAGGGGAGAGAAAACAACAGAAAATATAGGAAGTATGATATTAGTACTAGGAAAAAGATTTAAAATTAGATAGAAGCCAGCAGCATTTTGGCCCTTGTGGTTGCTTTCTGACCCCCACCAAAAACAAACAACAAACCAACAAAACACTTGTAGGTCACTGAAAATGGTATGCATGTGGTGTCATTACTTACATGCAAAGGGGCTTTGCCTATTAATTCTGGTGTACTCTGAAAGTTTATAGCACTGAATGAAAGCACTTCTGTATCTTTGTGGAAACATTAACATTAGCAGTCAGTTCTGTCTCTATTTGTATATATGCTGAGGCTGAAATTGACTCTAGGAAAGCATCTCATGTACATTCTAGATTCTAGAATTCCTCAAATTCTACCATTTCCTTTAATTTCCCAATAATTACTGGCCCTCTTAGGAGGTATAATCCAAAATTCATTGGCTTCAAGGCAAGAGACATATTTTGCTCCTGTAAGTACCGAATCAGCTTCAAGATCACAGAGAGGTAAAGGTGTCTGTGTGATTGTGGTGCATGTGTGCATGTGTGTACACCTAACTCTTGAACTTCAGTTTAGAGAGCAAAAATTCTAAATCTCCATCAAAAAAGAGGCAAGTTTTTTTTTTGTATATGCACACACACACACACACACACACACGTCCAACTTTAAACTTTGTCATGATGGACAAAGGCAGAGACTTGAGAGCTAATGCTACCAGTGATGACTCCCAATCTCTGTCACGACTGCCCATCTTCAATCTACTACAAAAAATAATTCTCATCATCATCCCTCACATTCAGAACAGAAAATAACTGACATGTCTCGAAGCTCATACCACAAAGCTAGAGATGCTTTAATTGGGACTTGTAAATGAATATATGAAAAATATACAGTGGTTGTGGGCTATAAGGAGGAATTAGTGAGGTTTAATTGGCATTTAGCGAGTACTGCCAGCCACAGAGACAATGTATGTTATATGGTAAAACATACAGTTTCTTGCATTCTGTCATCACTAGTGCCTGTCATTGAGCACTCTCCTTTCTTCCCTGTCCCACTTGTTCTCTCCAAGAAACTTGAACTAACCTGAGGCTGGCTGTTTCTTTGTGACTGCCCTTTGACTTCCCATCTGTACTTGAAGGGGCTGCCATGTCCCCCGTCCCACTATGGCAGTAGATCTCAGAAATCCATTAGACCCCTGATTGCTTCCGGCGGTCAGGTGACTGTGGAAATAAACATTTAATAAAAAGTTAGTTTTTGATCTATATATCCTTTAAAGTTGAAAATAGAAGAAGGCCCAAGATTTCTGGCATTTATTTATTCAACAAATAATTGTCATGCATTTATTTACTTGGGTTGGGTCCTAGAGACCTAATCTCCATTCATTCTTCTTCACAAGTATGTATCTGGAGCCAGTTATTTGACATTAAAATCATGCCATTCAGACGTTATTAGAGGTTGGCTCTTGCTCTCTGCGCTGTATTTCATAAGTCTTCTGCATGGATGTCTCCCTCCCCCTCTTTGTGAGCCATTCTTAAAATCCTAGATCAAATGCCAAGTCCATGATGTCTTGTCACCTCACCCCAATGATAAATAATCTTTTTTTAATCAGACACCCATTCTTATTACTTGTACCATTCATGGTGGACATCATATAATCATTTCCCTCTGATTGTGGGCTGGGTGGGTCCCATGCATTATTTCTTATGAGTGAACTCTGGCCGACGTGACAGGATGTCACTTCTGAGATTAGGTCATAAAAAGCTGGAACTTCCATCTTACTAACACTCTCTCTCTCTTTGTCTTGACTGTTCTCTATCACTTGCTCTGATGGAAGCCATATGCTTGGCTGCCTTATAGAGATACCCCTGTAATAGGAGAAATTCTCTCATAACCAAAGAAGAGCCAAATCCAGCCAAGAGTCTTGTAAGTTATCCTCACAGTGGGCAGATGTCATTTGACTGCTGAGGTAACTACAGCCCTGACTACCATCTTAACTGCAGCCATACAAGATTCTCAGAGCCAGGGAAACTCTTTGACCCATGAATCCATTTCTGACCCACAGAAGTTGTGAGGTAAATGTTATGTTAAGCCACTACACTGGGCGATTCTGTTACACAGCAATAGGTAACTAATAGAGGGCTGCAACTGTAGCTCTTTATCCTACAGGAATTCTTGATCAAATATTGAGTGGCATCTGTTCTTTCTGCCAGGCGCTGTGTTATGCAAGATGAATCAGAGAGGAGAGGAGGACAGAGAGGCAATGTTACTGTTAACATGTGGGGCCCAAATAAAAACATTATCGTAGTGTATATGCTTTCATGACTTAGGTTATTTACTCAACATTGTTTCTGAAATTTACTCATGACATAAATTGTAGCCATAGTTCATGTATTTAAGTTACTGCCTAGTAAGTAGCTCATCCAATAACTATACCTTGATTACTCATTACATCCTATTTCTAATGCATACTTTGGTTCTGGGTTTTTTCTATTATATATTTCATTTTCTGATAGTTTACTTATGATATTTGTTCATACATTGTTGAGAGAGAAGGAAGTCTAGTTTTCATTTCTTATGCTGCCTTTATCTGATTATTCTCAGTTCCTATCAACACTTTCCAACTAATTCAAAATACTTGGGATGCATTACTCTTTTTTTTTTCTGCTATCTGAAAGAAACTGTGTAAGATTTGAGTTGTTTCTTCATTTTGGTTGAACTCATTGGGTCTAAATTTTTTGTGGGAAATATTTCAAGTACTGATTCAACTTCTTTAATGATTATAGGATAATTTAAATTATCTTTCTTCTTGAATCAGTCACAATAAGTGTATCTTTTGGAATCTAATCCATTTGAAAGCATGTAAGCTTTCAAATTTATTGACATGACATTGTTCAATATATCAAAAATTATATATAAATATATATCAAAATATTCTATATATTGTTTAAATTTTCTGTCTTATCTGTAGTTATATCATGTTTTCATACTTATTTTCTTAATATTTCCTGAGGTTTATCAATTCTATTGGTTTTGCCAACATAAAGTTTCTTGCATCTATTGATACTCTGTTTTATTTTGCTTTTATTTTTTTATCTTTCATTTCCTTCCTCTTAGTTTCTTGATGCTTATTCTGTAGTTTCTTTTTATATTGAGTCCTCTGTTTTTCTGTTTTTAATTATTAGTTTGCAGTTCAGAGTCTCCCTTCTGTCACCTTACTTTATGATGCTGGAGATGGACTTGGAAAAGTAAATGTGTCTTTTTCCAGGTGCCTCTATGTTAGACTCTGATAGGAAATCTAATCTCTAATCTCTAATCTCCTAGAGGAGGGAAAAGGCACCTGGTTCTGTTTTCCACAGTGTCAGGTGGACTGGTTTGTGGCAGATCCCTGCAGCCTTTCCAGTGATAGCCATCAGATCCATGTGCAGCTGATCTCTCAGAAATGTTCTTTATCATGGGGGCAAGCTGCACTCTGAGTCCTGGTGAGTGGCCTCTAGCAATTGCCATGACAGGTTTTGTGTTTTTGGAAAACTATGCCATCTCTCAGAGGCCCAAATTTTATTACAGAGCCTCTTCTCAGTTTCTTCCTTGTTCATTTTTCCACAGCCCTAAGGACAGTAGCTACTTTCTGCAGTTACCCTCTCTGTTTTGTCTTAAAGTATTCTTTTACCCCTCCAACAGCTTACTTTTTCTCAGTTAACAGTGTCTTACATTAAGTGTACCCTCCTCAAATTCCTGGCATGGTTTCTGTCTCCTAACAGGACCCGGATTTATTTACTTCATTATCACTCTTTCTTACTTTTTAAAAATGTGGAAAGTTAAGGCAATAAAATTGCCTCTACCTGTAATTACATATAAGCTGTACCACATGAATTTGATCTATGATATTTTATTTAAGGCCATGTTATACTTTTTATTATTGAAATATAATTCACATATAACCTTATATTAGTTTCACAAGTACATAGTGATGAGCTAATCATATACGTTACTCTCTATTCACCACGATGAGCATAGTTACTGTCACTGTACAGTGTTACTACAATATTATTGGCTGGATTTCCTGTGCTGTACTTTACATCTCCATGACTTATTTTATCTATTTCTTAATGCCCTTCACCTATTTCACCCATCCCCCCAACTACCTCTCATCTGGAAACCAGTAGTTCATTCTCTGCATTTAAAAATCTCTGTCTGCTCATTTGTTTTGTTTTGTTTTGTTTTTTTAGATTCTACATATAGGTAAAATCATATGGTATTTGTTTCTCTCTGACATTTTACTCACCATGAAATCTTCGAGGTCCATCCACGTGGTCACAATGGCAAAATTTCATTCTTTTTTATGGCTAAGTAATATTGCAGTGTGTGTGTTGTATGTGCGTGCATACCATGTCTTCTTTCTCCATTCACTTATCGATGGACACTGGTGTTGCCTCCATATGCTGGTTATTGTAAATAATACTGCAGCAAACATAGGGATGCACATATCTTTTCCAGATAGTGCTTTCATTTTCTATGGGTAAATACCCAGTAGTGGAATGATTGGGCCATATCAGATTTCTATTTTTAATTTTTGAGGAATCTCCATACCGTTTTCCATATTGGTTAGAGCAGTTTACACTCTTGCCAGCAGTGCATGTATGTTCCCTTTTCTCCACATGCTCATCAGCACTTGTTACTTTTTTGTCTTTTGATACCAGCCATTCTGATTGGTATGAGGTATCTCATTGTGGTTTTGATTTGCATTTTCCTGATGATTAGTGATGTTGAGCATCTTTTCATGTGTCTATTAGCTATCTGCATGTCTTCTCTGGAGAAATGTCTATTCAGTCCTCTTCCCATTTTCATCAGATTGTTTCTTTTTTTTGGTTCGAGTTGTGTAAGTTCTTATATATTTTGGATATTACCCCTTAAGAAATAAATTACTTGCAAGTATCGCCTCCCATTCAGTAGGTTGTCTTTTCATTTTGTTGATGGTTTCCATCACTGTGCAAAAGCTTCTTTCTTTGGTGTCATCCCAATGGTTTAGTTTTTCTTTGGTTCTCTTGCCTCAGGAAACAAACCCATAATTGTGTTGCTAAGGGCTATGTCAAAGAGATTACCGCCTATGTTTTCTTTTAGTTTTATGGATTCAAGTCTCACATTTAAGTCTTAATCCATTTTCAGTTTATTTTTGGCATATTTTAAGAAAGTGGTCCAGTTTTATTCTTTTGCATTTGACTATCTACTTTTCCCAACACCATTTATTGAAAAGTGTATCTTTTCTCCATTGTATATTCTTACCTCATTTGTTGTAGATTAATTGGCCATAAAAGCCTGGGTTTATTTCCAGGCTCTTTACTCTCTGTTTACCTATACATCTAGTTTCATACCAGTATCATACTGTTTGATTGCTCTAGCTTTGTAGTATATCTTAATATATGTGATACCTTCAGCTTTGTTCTTCTCTTAAGATTGCTTTGGCTATTCGGGGTATTTTGAGTTCCATATGAGTTTTAGTATTATTTGTTCCAGTTTTGTGAAAAAAATACTACTGGTATTTTGATAGAGATCACATTGAATCTATAGATTGCTTTAGTGGAAATTTTAACAATATTAATTTTTCCACCTATGAGCATGAACTGTCTTTCCTTTTGTGTCATCTTCAGTTTTATTCATCATTGCCTTAGAGTTTTCAGAGTATAGGTCTTTCATCTCCTTGGTTAATTTTATTTCTATGTATTTTATTTCTTTTGGTACAATTATAAATAGTTTTCTTCATTTATCTTTGTGCTACCTTTTTTTTAGAGTTTTTCATCATGAATGGATGTTGTATTTTGTCAGTTGCTTTTGCTGGATCTTTGAGATGATCATATAGTTTTTATGTGTCCTTAATTCTTAACTCTTATTAATGTGACTTATTACCATGATTGACTTAGAGATAATGAACCAAGCTTGCATGTCTAGAATAAATCTCCCTTGATCGTAGTGACTTATCTATTTAATGTATTGTTGAATTCAGTTTGCTAATATGTTGTTGAGGATTCTTTCATCTTTTTTTATCGGGGATATTGGCCTATAGTTCTCTTTTTTGTGTGTGGTGTCTCCATCTTTTGGTATCAAGGTAATGCTGATCTTAAGGAATCAATTTGGAAATATACTTTCATATTCCATTTTTTTAAAAATAGTTTGGGACGTATCAGTATTAACTTTTACTTAAATGTTTGATAGAATTTACCCCTGATGCCATCTGGTCCTGAACCTATGCTTATAGGGAATTCTTGGATTACTGATTCAATTTTGTTATTAGTAATTGATATGTTCAAGTTTTCTCTCTCTTTTTTTCTTTTTTTTTCAAATTTTCTCTTTCTTCCTGATTTGCTTTTGTAAGATTGTAACTTTCTAGGAATTTTACCATTTCTTCTAGGTTGTCCAGTTTGTTTGTATATAATTGTTCATAGTGCTATCTTAAAATTCTTTGTATTTTTGTGATGTCACCTGTTATTTCTCCTCCTTCATTTCTGATTTTATTTATTTGAGTCCTCTTTCTTTTATTCTGATGATCTGGCTAAAGGTTTATTAATTTTGTTTATCTTTTCTAAGAACCAGTTCCTGGTTTAATTTATGTTTTCTACTGTTTTACTTTTGCTTTTTTCATTTATTTTCATTCTTATCTTTATTATTTCCTTCCTTCTACTAACTTTGAGCTGTTTGTTCTTCTCTTTCTAGTTCCTTTAGGTGTAAGGGTAGATTGTTAGAGATTTTTCTTGCTTCTTGAGGAAGGCCTGTATTGCTATAAATTTTCCTCTTAGAATTGCTTTTCTTGCATCTGGAAGACTTTGGACCATTGTGTTTTCATTTTCATTTGTCTCCGTGTATTTTTAAATTTTCTCTCTTTGATTTCTTTATTGACTCATTTATTGTATGGCCACCATGTGTTTGTGTTTTTTGCAGTTTTTTTTTTTTTTCTAATTGATTGCCTGTTTCATAGTGTTAGGGTCTGAAAAGGTAATTGACATGATTTCAATCTTCTTAAATTTGTTGAGACTTGTTTGTGGCCTAATGTGTGATCAGTCCCGAAGAATGTCCCATGTTCACTTGAAGAAAATATGTACAGCACTGCTTTGGGATGGAATGTTCTCGCTATATATATCATAAGTCTATCTGATCTAATGTGTTGTTCACAGCCACTGTTTTCCTTGTGGATTTTCTGTCTGGATGATCTATCCATTGATGTAAGTAGAGTGTTAAAGTCCCCCACTGTTACTGGATTACTGTCAGTATCTCATTTATGTCTGTCAATGTGTGATTTACATATTTTTGTGCTCCTCTGTTGGATGTGTAAATATTCATAATTGTTACATCTTTTCTTTTTTTATTGATCCCTTTGTCATTATGTAATGTCCTTCTTTGTCTCTTACCACAGTCTTTGTATTAAAGTCTATTTTGTCTGATAAAAGTATTGTTACTCTGCTCCCCCTCCTTTTTTTCCCCACTTTGCTTTGCTTGGACTATTTTATTCTAAGCCTTCACTTTCAGTCTCTAAGTCTGTATGTGTTATTAGGTCTGAAGTGAGTTTTCTGTAGGGAGCATACAGATGGGTCTTGTTTTTTGTTTTTTATTTTTTGGTTTTTTTTTTTTGATCCAGTCGGTCACCTTATGTCTTTGGATTGGAACATTATTCCGTTTGCATTGAAAGTAATTATTGAAAAGTATGTATTTATTGCCATTTTGTTAAATGTTTGCTGGCTGTTGTAGTTCTTTTCTGTTCCTTTCTTTTTCTCTTGCTCCCTTCTCTCATTGTTTGATGGCTTTCTTTAGTGTTGTACATGGAATCCTTTCTATTTCTTGTTTATCTATTATAGTTTTTTGATTTGTGGTTATCACTGGCTTCATATCTAACATCCTGTGTATGTAGCATTGTATTTTAAGCTGGTGGTTGCTTAAGTTCAAACACATTCTAAGAGTATTAAATTTTTATTCCTCCTCCATGTTTGAATTATATAATGTCATATTTTGCATCTTTTTGTTTGTTTATCCCTTGATTAACTTATGGATATATAGTTGATTTTCCTACTTTTGTGTTTTACCCTCTATACTGGCTTTATAAGTGACTAATTTATAAATATTTTTAAATTTCCTTCTTGACTTCATCTTTTCTTCTCCAGACATAGAACAGTGTTTTAAGCCTTTTTCTTCTAAATGTATCATTTATCGCTGTTGTTTTTCTAATTATATTGATATACATTCATAAAACATGATCTGAATGATACTAATCATGTAAAATGTAGTGATTCTTGTTAGGTCTGTTTGTAAAGATAGTTTTATCTCCAGTTATAGGGTTATTTCAGTTATCTCCTGCTGTATAATCAACTGTACCAAAATTCGATAGCTGAAATAATTTATTTTTAGTCTCTCACAATTGTATGGTTGATTTAGACCAGAAACTAGAGTCTCACATGCTATGTCAGTGGGATGGGGCTGGTACTGCAGATATCGTTAAGCTGGAAAGGGGCAGACATCCAAGAAAATATGTGCAACCGTATTTCTGACACCCTGGGAAGAACCTAAATATCTAGGTCTAGTTGAGCATCTCGCTCTCTCCTAGTATTTACCAAACATGGCTAACTTTGGATTCCCCTTAGCATGGTGGTCCCAAGATAATTATACCTCTTACATGGGAACTAGCTTATCCTAGAACATATATTCCTGTTGACCAAGGTGGAAGCTGCAAGGCTTCTCACCATGTAAACATGGAAGTGACACAGCATCTTACCTTATGTGTTAACACAGAGTGTTCCCATATTCCATGTGAGCACCAGGAGGGTGTAGTTCATTACAGGTTTATCTTTGGAAACAAGGATGTTCTTACATGGGCATTAGAAGGTTAAATGTGCTCTTTTGGTCAGCTCTATCTTACTGTTTCATTTTGTTCATCTTGAGTTCTTCTTTGCCTCAAATATTGTTTAGAATTTTCAATGTATTGTTTTTGGTTTTGTTTTCTAACTGTATTGATCTATGCTCATTATGATCTGAGTATACCAATTTTCTAAAATGTAGTGTTACTTGTCTATTTGATTTACCAATATCTTAGAAAGTTATTTTAAAATCTATTGCTACAAAGCTGGGTTTATTAATTTTGCTTAAGTTTCTGTCACTATTTTTTATACTATTTTAAAGAAAGATTTTATATATTTATTTGACAGAGAGAGAGTGGGAGGGAGAGAGTGAGAGAGCACAAGCAGAGGGAGCAGCAGAGGGAGAGGAAGAAGCAATGACCCCACAGAGCAGGAAGGTCTATGTGGGGCTCAATCCTAGGACCCTGGAATCATTGACCTAAGCCAAAGGCAGACACTTAACTGACGAGCCACCCAGGCACCGCATGTTTTCTACTTTTTAAAAGTATATTAGGCATGCATTATTTAGAACTTTTTCATCTCCCTGATGAATTGACTCTTTTATTATTATGCTTATCTTAATAAATATTATTTATCTTTAATGATATATATATATATTTTAAAACACCTCTTTCTTTTTAAGATTTTATGTATTTATTTGACAGAGATCACAAGTAGGCAGAGAGGCAGGCAGAGAGAGAGGAGGAGGCAGGCTCCCCACCGAGCAGAGAGCCCGATGTGGGGCTCGATCCCAGGACCCTGAGATCATGACCTGAGCTGAAGGCAGAGGCTTTAACCCACTGAGCCACCCAGGCGCCCCTTTAATGATATATTTTACCTTAAAAGTATTTTGACTGATATTCACATAATTATACTAGCCTAATTATGGTTATTATTGGTTCGTTACAATCTTCCATTCTTATATTTTCAGCTTTTCTGTGTCCTTAAGCTTCAGTCTGTCTCATAAAAGTACAGCTTAATTTGCTATTTTTATTCAGTCTATTCCAACAGTTTTTATAATTTAACTGTAGAGAATAACTTACACTAATTGTGTGACACTGATACCTGGGTGTATTTTTATCATCTTTTTTATACCTTAAATTTGACATATATCTTCAGGATTTATTTAACTTTTGTAAACATATTTTTTGGCTTTCTTTTTCACTAATTGAGTAGCCATTTGTTTTTAACACTTCTTTATTGAGGTATAATTGATATGCAAAGCACTGCATATGTTCAATGTGTAAAATCTGATGAGTTTGGACATAAGTAAATACTTGTGATACCATCACCACAGCTAAGTAATTGGAATATCTCGCACCTCCCAGAGTTTCCTTATGCCCCTTTGGGGACTCCTGTTTTTTTGTTTTCAACAAGAACATTTAACATTAATTCTACCCTCTTAACAGAATTTGAAGTGCACAATAACATGTTGTTAACTTAGGCAGTATATTGTACAATAGATTCCCACAATTTATTCATCTAGTATAGCTGAAGAACAGTAGTTTGGATATTATTTTTAAACTATTTTCAGGGATATCTGGGTGGCTCAGTCAGTTCAGCATCGGCCTTTGGCTCAGATCATGATCTCAGGTTCCTGGGATCCAGTCCCACATCAGGCTCTTTGGTCAGCAGGGAGCTGCTTCTCCCTCTGCCTGCCATTCCCTCTGCTTGCATGCATTCTCTATCTGACAAATTAATAACTATTTTAATATGCCCTCTTAATTAATTAGGCCAAAACTGAATCCTTGTGCCTTTGCTGTTACTATAAACAATATAAAAACTTGGACATGTTTTAGTTCTTACCTTCACTACCCTCATTTCTCATTTCTTCCCCAATTGAAGTTATGCCTTGCTTTTTTAATAACCCTTAAACACATCTATACTAATTTTTAAACTTTATTTACATGGCAACAATATTATGGCTTTAATTCTTTTTGTATGTTAGGCTTTCTATCTGAAACAAGGTTGTTTTGTTGTTGTTGTTGTTTTATTTTTTATATTTATTTTTTCCCCATGGAAATAGATCCTTTAGATAATCTTCTAGTGAGATAAACTCTTGCAATTTAAAAAAAACTGAATACTTTTATTTTGTCTTTATAATTAAAAGTTATTTTTGTCTCAGTACCTTGAAGATAGTATTTCATCAGCTTCTGGCTTCCAGTGAATGCTGTTGATACTTCAGCTATCAGGCAAATTGCCATTCCTTTGGAGGTGGCCTCTCTTCCTTCTCTGGCTTCTCTAAAAATGTTATCTTTGTTCTTATGTTTTACAAATGACTAATAGACATGTATATATACACACATATGTATGACTATATATTTACATATATGCAGGAATGTCTTTTTATTTATTGCTTGGGTTTTATCATGGGTTTTGTAGACTTAAAGTTTGTTGCCTTTCAACAACTCTAAAACTTCTATCATTATCACTTAGAATATTAACTCTTCCCAATTTCTCTGTTCTTTTGACCTCTGATCACTTCCTACTCTTTTTTTTTAAGATTTTATTTATTTATTTGACAGATAGAGATCACAAGTAGGCAGAGAGAGAGGGGGAGGCCGGCTCCCTGCTGAGCAGAGAGCCTGATGCGGGGCTTGATCCCAAGACCCTGAGATCATGACCTGAGCCCAAGGCAGAGGCTTTAACCCACTGAGCCACCCAGGTGCCCCTTCCTACTCTTTTCTTCATACCTCCTGATCCCCAGCTTTTAAAAAATTTTTTCCATTTCTTGGTCTCTGAAATATTTTATTTCTTCAGATCTTTTTTCCAGATCACTACTTTTATTTTCAGCAGATTCTAGTATGTTCTTTACATACTTCAGTCATTTTTTTACTTCAATTATTATATTTTCTTATCTAAAGCTTTATTTGGTTCTTCTTCACATATGGTTGGTTGCTTTAGAGTTTTCTTATTCGTGGTATCAATCCCTCCTGTTAAACCTTGAAACACATTAAACATACTTAGATTTAATTTTTTTTTTTTTAAGATTTATTTGTCAGAGTCGGAGAGAGAGAGCACAAGTGGGGGGAGCAGCAGGATCTCCTGGGATCATGACCTGAACCGAAAGCAGATGCTTAACGGACTGAGCCACCCAGGCATCCTCTTAGTGTTAATTCTCTTTGATAATTTCACTAATGAAGACTTTTGGGTAGGATTCAACTCCCAGTTGATTCTTTGGTTCTAACTCATAGTGCCTTGTTTGTTTATGTGATATGTGATTTTTGCCTTTGAGGTCTTATACTCTGAAAAAGCCTCTGTAAGAATTCTTTGAAATCTAGTCTACAGTTGGATTTCTCCAAAGAATATCGCATTTGATTCTGTTAGTTACCTCAAGTTATTACCTACTTGACAGTATCTACTGAGATAATTTAGGTTATCAAAGGTAGCAGGAATTCTAGCTCTAAAGCTAAGTGTGGGCAGTTGGTTATTATCTTTCCCCCCAGCCAGTATTGAGGTCAAATGTGACAGGGTGACATGTTATCTTCTAGACAGTGAGTTAATTTATGACTCACCCTCTCTGTGGATGAGCAGTCTTTTGTATCTCCAGATTGATGTTGGGGTTTCCTAATATGTTTTTACTTTCTACTGGCCTTAGTTTTTGTATCCATTCTTTTATGCCCTGCATAGCTATTAAAACAGAATCCTAAAGTCAGCAAGGTTCATCTGAAGGTGAAATTCATTGACCTCTGAGGAGTCTTTCTTTGTTACTTCTTCCTCTTTCTCCTCTTCACCCCCCTCCTTCTCTTCTTCTTTTTCTTTTGTATGTGTGTGTGTTGTGTCAAGGCAAATCATACATACTCTGCACTTTACCACAGCAATGGCAGACAGTTTAAAAATGGGTTTAAAATATAGTTTATCCAGAATATTTAGTTGTACAGCTATTTAGAGTAACCTGTCCATCAAAGGATGAGAAATGAAAGTAATCTAGAGGTTTTATTCCCAACACTTACTAATATTGTGTCTTTCACAAATCTGGCATTCTGTAAACTTGTGGCAGCACGGGGTGGCTGAGGAAGGGCAGGGTGTTCTAGGTCCTTCCACCTTTATTATACTTCTACATTAGACTTTAGAAAAGTGCTATGCTGGGGGACAAATTTAAAAATGCCCCAGCCATTAGGAGGTACCTAAGATAGTATATACTGCCTTATTGAACTGAATTGAGTTGAGCAATTACTTTTCTAATATGTTTTGTGCAGGCTTCCTAGAAAATAGAATTTGTGAAAATGACCCACAGGCCTATACGGACAATCAATCTTGGAGCCCTCTCTGGATCCTCAATTTGTCGAATTGTCCAATTTGCTAATTTTTTTTTTTCTAAACCAGTAACCTAAAGTGTGAAAATGTCTAAAATGTAGAAATGATATATACTAATGTTTCCAAAGTTGCCCTGTCTTTAAAATGATACAAAAGCAGTTTCATCTTATAGGTGAATGCAGGTTTGGTGTGTAACCTGAGGAAAGAATAAGAAGAGTGTACTTTAAACACCCAGGATGGAGAACACAGAGCCAGTATTACACTGAAGTTCTTAAAAATCTCCAGGCTGTTTTCACATTCCACAAAGGACAGAATCCTTTGAGAGGAGGAGGCAAAAGGAAGGAGAAATAGACATAGTCCCTGCTGCATGACTTCGTAGCTAGGATCCAAGTGTTGCTTTTAAATTTATGAGATCAGAACATCAAAAGATAGCAGCCAAATATATTCAGGTAGAGTAGAAATTTTGACATAAATTTAGTGACTTAGTTTTCCCCTCAAGAAATGAGAGCAAGTGTTTTACAAGCTATTTCTTAGGATTTTATTTATGTAGAGACCCATTTATTTAGGAAGGAATTAATAATCAGGATTCCAAGAAAGAATATCAGTGGGATCAGCTGCTCCGGCACTGCGGGGCGACTGATTACCTGCCCCATCCTCCTATTAGGGCATGCACAGAAGACCTCTCAGAGGTCCCCATTGGAAGCAAGGCCAGTATGAGGCCTCCAAAAGCACCATGGAGGGAGGCTTCCATTTCACCCTCTGCAGGACACTTACTTGAAAGATAGAATCTGTGGGCTGCTGAACCCTGGGACAAAGGTTGGGTTGTCCAACAGAGCCTATAAAATGTTTAGAATGTAGACATCAGTGAAAGCTCCAAACAGTTTCTCAAACAGGAAGTGGGTAAATACACAGTGGGTTTTTGTACAGAAGATATAGAGCAGATAAATGAATGTATAGAATGACAGGTATCACTGTGGTCAAATCTCAGAATGTTAACTAGAAACAACAAGCAACTGAAACAAGCAAGTTGCAAATAGCTGATACAGTTTATGTAAAGACTATAAAAATTTGTTTATCATTATATTCCTGCAAAAACATGTTTGTGGGTGGTTCATACTATCTGGAGGATAATAGTTACCCTTAGGAAGAGAAGGAGAAGGGAAGGGAATATTGGTTTTTCCTTATTCATAATGCTTTATATCTTATTTTTTGAAAAGTCAGCTGAGACAAATATGAAATATAGCAGCATATGTTTTATCTTGGTAATGATTATAATAGATGCCTATGGTTTTTTTTTTTTTTTGCTTTTCTGTGTTTGAGATAATTTATTAAACTTTCAAAAGCAATTACACAATTTTTTAAAATTTCTTTTCAGTGTAACAGTATTCACTGTTTTTGCACCACACCCAGTGCTCCATGCAATACATGCCCTCCCTAATACCCACCACCTGGTTCCCCCAACCTCCTACCCCCCACCCCTTCAAAACCCTCAGGTTGTTTTTCAGAGTCCATAGTCTCTCATGGTTCACCTCCCCTTCCAATTTCCCTCAACTCCCTTCTCCTCTCCATCTCCCCTTGTCCTCCATGCTATTTGTTATGCTCCACAAGTAAGTGAAACCATATGATAATTGACTCTCTCTGCTTGGCTTATTTCACTCAGCATAATCTCTTCCAGTCCCGTCCATGTTGCTACAAAAGTTGGGTATTCATCATTTCTGATGGAGGCATAATACTCCATAATGTATATGGACCACATCTTCCTTATCCATTCGTCCATTGAAGGGCATCTTGGTTCCTTCCACAGTTTGGTGACCGTGGCCACTGCTGCTATAAACATTAGGGTACAGATGGCCCTTCTTTTCACTACATCTATATCTTTGGGGTAAATACCCAGTAGTGCAACTGCAGAGTCATAGGGAAGCTCTATTTTTAATTTCTTGAGGAATCTCCACACTGTTTTCCAAAGAGGCTGCACCAACTTGCATTCCCACCAACAGTGTAAGAGGGTTCCCCTTTCTCCACATCCTCTCCAACACATGTTGTTTCCTGTCTTGCTAATTTTGGTCATTATAAGTGGTGTAAGGTGGTATCTCAATGTGTTTTTAACTTGAATCTCCCTGATGGCTAGTGATGATGAACATTTTTTCATGTGTCTGATAGCCATTTGTATGTCTTCATTGGAGAAGTGTCTGTTCATATCTTCTGCCCATTTTTTGATATGATTATCTGTTTTGTGTGTGTTGAGTTTGAGGAGTTCTTTATAGATCCTGGATAACAACCTTTTGTCTGTACTGTCATTTGCAAATATCTTCTCCCATTCCATGGGTTGTGTCTTTGTTTTGTTGACTGTTTCCTTTGCTGTGCAGAAGCTTTTGATCTTGATGAAGTTCCAAAAGTTCAATTACACAATTTTAAAGATAGTCTCTTCTATTAGAACTTTCTGTAATCTTAGATATGCTCTGTCTGTATGTGTTTGTCCTGCCTAATATGATAGCCACTAGCCACATGTGGCCACTGAATATTTAAAATGTGACTGCTGCAACCACAGGACTCAAATTTTTCATTTCTTTTCATTTTAGTTAATTTTAATTTAAATAATTTAATTTAATTTAATTCATTTTAAATAGTGAGTAATAGCTATTGTATTAGTCACCTCAAGTCTAGATTATCAACTCCTTAGGAATGCTGAATTTGTCAGTCTTCACAAACTGTAATGCCAGTGCTTAGAATCAGTCTCAGCACTATTAGGTCTCCATACATAGTTTCTGAACTAATAAGTTAATGAATCCCAGTGCAGACATTCCACTTTCCTCCTGTGTTCTGCTTGCCATATATATCATGTCAAAAATTTACCAAGCCTAGAATTATTTTTGTTATTGGCCTATAAAATCATTATTTTCTAGTAACCATCCTTCTTCTTCTACCTATACTAACAATTTCTAGTGCATGCTATAATTAGTCTATATTGTACATTTTGCATTCCTTTAACTTTGTTTTGTGACTCCTATTGTCTTACGTTCTCTGTATTAGATATTTTGTCAATGTATAAGGGAAGGCTAACATAACACCAACTATCTTAATAGCACATTTTTAGAAATTCGTAAATTATTCTGAGTACTTCTAAAACCTGAGCAGTATTAATAAAACATAAATAAATGCTTACCAGAGAGAAGGCATACCATGGACCAGAGAAATTGCTGATCTAATGTGAAAGAAAACAAATAATTTGGCAAGAAACAATTTGAAAATAATTTTAAAAAACCACTTCAGTATCAAAAGTAGGTTTAATGTTTGACCAAGGATCAAAGAAAAGATGAAGATAAAAAAATTACATAACCAGAATGGCATTTTTGCTCTAACTCTTCCATACTAGTTCCTCTCAAAAATACTACAAAATAGTGGGGGGTACTTTCTGTGATACGTAAACTATACCTCATAAAAACTGATAGAAGAAATACTGTGGGGGAGCCTGAGTGGCTCAGTCAGTTGTGCATCCAACTCTTTGTTTCGGCTTAGGTCATGATCTCAGGGTCCTCCCCTTCTCATACACACACTCTCTCTCACAAATAAATAATCTTTTTAAAAAATACGAAAAAAAAGTGCATGTTGGAAGATTGACTCAAGCCTGAAAAGTCTAACATAGAAAAACATAGATGAAAGGGAAGGAAAAAAAATAGGCAATAACATCTCCATGACAGAATTTCCTTCGATTTCCTACCCAAAGAGGAAAAATAATAGAGAAAAAGAAAGCTGTTTGTCTCAAAAAAGTGAGTCAGAAAACTGAAGAGACAGAAAATTACCTTCCACCTTGTCTTCTCATATGAAGAAAGTGAGTAGAGGATAAAGAGAAAGGCCCCTATTTACAGGAAAATAATTTGAGGACCAGTGGACATACAGCCAAACTTAAGCTATGTCTAGATCAATAAGGAAGTAGTAAAATACCATTATTTATTGATCCATGGGGCCTGTTGCCCAGGTGAGGTAAAACAGGCCTCGAAAGCAGAAGAATCAAGAGGAAGAACATCAGTGGAATGGCGCTGATCCTCACTGATGTGACAAGCTATGGGGAAATGATTTGAAACACGTTTCCAAGGATCATTTGTTGTGCAGGGCAAGCAGAATGAATAAAGGAGTAAATAAAAGTTAAATGTCTGATGTCATGGCTCTCCAAAGCCAATATCAATCAGAGGAGAAAACTTCCCTTGCAGTTTTAAGAAATTGTTTAGCTTTCCCTGAAAGCATTCTCCAAGGGTCTGTGTATCTTTTTTTTTTTTTTTGAGGTTCATTTATTTATTTGAGAAAGAGAGAGAGTGTGCATGCACAAGTTGGGGGAGGAGCAGAGGAAGAGAATCCCCAAGTAGACTCTGCCCAGCATAGAGCCCACTGTGGGGCTTGATCCCAAAACCTATGAGATCACGACCTGATCCAAAACTAAGTCAACTGGACCACCCAGGAGCCCCCAAAGGTCTGTGTATCTTTAAACGACAGCATGACAGAACAAGATGGGGATAAAAGAGTCAACTAAAGTAACTCTAAGCAGTACATATTCGATGAAAGTTGGAGCACAACAGCAGATGTCATCAGAGGGAAGTGCCACAAACACCTATGACTAACTCAGCCCATGAAGCAGAATTCCAAAGTGAAATACAGAATTTCTTGGACCAGGTCACTCCACAGCCCTATTTTGGAAAATCCATTCAAGAGTCAGCGCAGATGTCATGACTTTCATGTGGGAAGGAGCCCGGATGTGGAATAGCATTTCTCGTAGCTATTGTTAGTTTATTAAGAAGGAAAGTGTGACTTAAAAAATAACTTACAGGGGCGCCTGGGTGGCTCAGATGGTTAAGCGTCTGCCTTCGGCTCAGGTCATGATCCCGTAGTCCTGGGATCGAGCCCCGCATCAGGCTCCCTGCTCGGCGGCAAGCCTGCTTCTCCCTCTCCCTCTCCTGACGCTTGTGTTCCCTCTCTCACTGTCTCTCTCTCTCTCTCTCTGTCATATAAATAAATAAATAAATAAAACCTTAAAAAAAAAATAATAACTTACAGCTTAGTCATGGAAATTGAGAACTGATTATGTTCAGACTATTTATACCTTAAATGGCATGGAAGTGGAAAGCATTTGAGAAAGGAGACACTAAGCTTTGGTCCAAATTTCTCAACATTTTGTTTAAAAACAAGTTAATATCATTTTGACTATTTTATTGGTCCAGAAGAATTGACTAGTTTATTATGTTTATTGTGCTCTTAATATGTTTCAAAACATTGTGGTGAATGTAATACAAAAACAAAAAAAAAAGCAAATAGTAATGAAAGCGGTTTCATATAACACTGGGTGTTATACACAACTAATGAATCATTGAACACTACATCAAAAACCAATGATATGAAGTGGTGGAGGGGTGGGAGGTTGGGGTACCAGGTGGTGGGTATTATAGAGGGCACGGCTTGCATGGGTGTGGTGAAAAAATAATGAATACTGTTTTTCTGAAAATAAATAAATTGGAAAAAAAATAGGAAAAAAAAAAACCAATGATATACTGTAGGTTGACTAACTGAACATAACAAAAAAAAAGTGTAAAAATTTCCACCATGTACCAGTCATTGTGTGTGGGTTTACACAAATTATTCCATTTAACCCTCCCCACCCTCTGAAGAAGAGAGACTATTTATCCACTTTTTTTTTTCCCAGAAGGAAAAAGCAGGTATAGGGAGATTGAAGGACTTGTTCACATAAAAGCTTATGGATAAATCTTAACTCCAGTGGATTCCATGGATGCCCTTTTCATTTGTCCACACTGCTCTCCAGAAAATGAGATTTGAATAAGATCATTTTGCTCAGAAGTCTGCAATCTAATTGGGGTGTGTGTGTGTGTGTGTGTGTGTGTTTATAAAAGAGTATGGTCCGTATTGTATGAGAGGAATGGACAAGAGATTTAAGAGTTCAGGGAATTCTTACTAGCTAATGGCTTTTTAAAACAAGAAAAAAAGAGTACTGAGTTGAAAAATGAATGTAGGCCATGAACAATTAGTTTCAAAAGTCAGGAAAATGGATAATAATGATATGCATAATATTAGAGGCAACCTATTAAAAAACAAAACAAAATTAATATTTACTGCTGATGTCATTGTCTTTAACTCTTGAATTACTAAGCTTAACAACATGTTTGGACTAAAGTTGGTAAGTAGGGAGGAGATCAGGTATTCAGTTCTCTCCATAGAAGCAGGAAAAGCATTTGACAAAATAAGTATCCATGCTTGATAAAAACCCTCAACAAAGTAGGTATAGATGGAACATACCTCAACATCATAAAGGCCACATATGAAAAATCGCAGCTAATATCATTCTCAATGGGGGAAAAATTGAGAGCTTTTCCTCTACAATCAGGAAGAAGACACAGATATCCACTCTTACCATTACTATTTAACATAGAACTAGAAGTCTTAGCCTCAGCAATCGGACAACAAAAAGAAATAAAAGGTATCCAGATTGGCATGGAAGAAGTCAAACTTTCAATCTTTGCAGAAGACATGATACTCTATGTAGAAAATCCAAAAAACTCCACAGAAAAAATTCACAGAACTAATAAATGAATTCAGCAGAGTCTTAGGATATAAAGTCAACATACACAGAAATCTGTTGAATTTTATATACCAGTAATGAAGCAGCAGAAAAATAAGTCAAGGAATTGATCCCATTTGCAATTGCACCAAAAATGATAAGATACCTAGGAATAAACCTAAACAAAGAGGTAAAGGATCTACACTCTGAAAACTATAGAGTTTTTATGAAAGAAATGGAAGAAGACACAAAGAAATGGAAAAACATTGTATGGTAATGAATTGGAAAAACAAACATTGTCAAAATGTCTATACTACCCAAAGCAACCTACACATTTAATGCAATGCCTATCAAAATCCCACCAACATTTTTCACAGAGCTGAAACAAACAGTCTTAAAATTTGTATGGAACCACAGAAAATACTCCAAATAGCTGAAGCAACCCTGAAAAAGAAAAACAAAGTTGGAGGCATCACAATTCTGGAATTCAAGCTAAGGATACTGTATATTATATATATATATAATATATATATTATATATATATGGATATATATCTACTACATATAGATATAGATACATATTTATACCAGCTTAGTCATAAAAATTGAGAACTGATTATGTTTGGACTATTTATACCTTAAATGGCATGGAAGTGAAAAAGCATTTGAAAAAGGAGAAACTATTCTTTGGTCCAAATTTATATATATTTATTATTTATAAATATAAATAAATAAATATAGGAATATTACTGAGCCATAAAAAAGAATGAACTCTTGCTATTCGCAACAATGTGGATAGAGCGATAGTGTATTATGTTAAGTAAGCCAGTCAGGAAAAGATAAATACCATATGATACAACTCATATGTGGAATTTAGGAAACAAAACAGATGAACATATGGGGGGAGGGAAAAGGAGAGAAGGAGAAAAACCATAAGAGACTCTTACTAATAGAGAATAAACTGAGGTTTAATGCAGGGAGGTGGGGGAGACTAGATGGGTGATGGGAGGGCACTTGTGATGAGCACTGGATATTGTATATAAGTGATAAACTACTGAATTCTACTCCTGAAACTAATATTGCACTATATATTCACGAATTAGAATTTAAATAAAAAGTTGAAAAAGAAAAGAAAAAGAGAAAAAGGTATTCATACTGTGCTGAGGGGAGTATAAGTTGCAGTAGTCTCCTGGGGATGGACATGATGTCACTTGTCACATTTAGTGATAATACTTAAATTTTTATCCCCTTTTTCCAAGTAACATCACTTCAGTTTATTTATGATATATATAGTAGACATACATACAGTCAAATAGGAAATAATAGGTACACATATAAAGTCTCAGCTATAAAGATTTCCATCATAGAGTTGGTTTCACAGTAAAAAAATGGGAACAAAACAAATGTTCCACAAAAAATATGAAAAGCTTAATTAAATATATATTCATATGTAATGGAATAATGGAGATTCTTAAGAGACACTTAACATGAGGAAAAATTCACATTAAGTGAAAGACAGTGTGTAAAATGTTATGTATCTCCTGTTTGCAATTTATACTCATATATAATTAGTTCATCATTATAGACAAATTAAAATGTCACTGACTTCAAGCAACAAAATGTTAACGCTTTTCTCTAGGGAATAAGATCACGGACACTTGTTTTGCTCATACTGTATACATTCTTCACTTCTCCAATATCCTTAAATTTAAAATATATGTGTATATTAAATTCTTAATGATTATTAAATTAGTTTTAATTTAATAATTAGAAAATTTAAAAATGAGAGGAGAATCAAAGCTACCATAGGAGCTGAAATATTCAAAGTAAGGCTTCATGGAAAAGATCAGATTTCATTTGGAGGGGGCTGGCCATGATACATAAAAGACATTATCGAGAGACATTCCAAATAAAGAGACTAGAATCAACACAGGTAGGACACAAAGGATGCTTATAACACAGAGACTAGATGAACCAGGAAGACAAAGAGAATTCTGAATTTAGAATGTTCCTAGAAGTGGAATAAATGCAAACTCTTAAATAACTGCATTAGAGGACAAGGAGGGACCTTGGACAAGCAGAGTTCAGGTGGTTATCAGCAAAGCAGACTGTGTACTCTTTTATTGATTCACTCAGTGATTTGTTCATGTAGAAAATACCTTGAGTGCTTACTGTGCTCCAGATCCTGTTTTAGAGGCTAGGAAATATAAATGGATCAAACTGAGGTTCGAACTCCCTTATGGAGTCAGCAATCTAAGACAGAAATAATCTTACAAATTTTGTGCTTCAGTTCCCTTCCTGAATTACACACCAACTCCCACAGGAACTCTAAGATTCCATCCTGTCCATTTGTAGTCAAATAATCTGTGTCTATGAAAGTTGTGCTTTTGTTTCTTGGAAGGGAGCATCAAGCTTCATCACGTCAGCAAAGCCATAAGCCATGATTTTGCTTCCATCCCACTTACCTAGTCCCCACTGTATCTTCTTGCATACTTCTTAAATAAAACCTTCTCCTCACTGGTCTCCAGTCCACATGGTTTTTCCAGTCTGAACCATCCTTCCTTTTTCTCTGCCTTTCAAATTCAACTCATCTTTTCAAGTCATCCTAAATGTGACTTTCTTACAGTGCTCAAACACAATCCTTCCTTTGTCTGTTTCCTCCTTGGCCAATGCATTCAGAGAACTTATACTTTACACTGAGAGCTCTGCAAAACCCTCTATTCACAAGCATTACTGTATTAGATAATTCCTCCCATAAAGTGCAGTGAAGAAGAAATGAAAATTTTAAGTGACCCCATAAGACCCTTAATGATCCTGTAAATATAGGATTAAAATAATTTATAATACCATTAAAATAAATTCTAACTGGATATCCAGCTGAAACAGCTTGATCAACTGCCTCCTTTACAGGCTTATTTATTCATATTGTTAATATAGAGCAGTGTTTTTCAAACTGGGGGGTTACAAACCATTAGTGGGTTATAAAATCAATTTAGTGGATTGTAATCAGCATTAAAATATAAAAATAGAAAGGGTTGGGAAAATATCACAGTGTATGACCTACAGTAAAGGCAAGTATTGTATTATTGAAGTTTTGTTTCATTCCTGTGTGTGCGTGTGTTTCTACTAATTAGATTGTGAAGAAAAGTTATTTTTTAATTTCTTTTCAGTGTAACAGTATTCATTGTTTTTGCACCATACCCAGTGCTCCATGCAATACGTGCCCTCTCTAATACCCACCACCTGGTTCCCCCAACCTCCCACCCCCCTCCCCTTCAAAACCCTCAGGTTGTTTTTCAGAGTCCATAGTCTCTCATGGTTCACCTCCCCTTCCAATTTCCCTCAATTCCCTTCTCTCCATCTCCCCTTGTCCTCCATGCTATTTGTTATGCTCCACAAATAAGTGAAACCATATGATAATTGACTCTCTCTGCTTGGCTTATTTCACTCAGCATAATCTCTTCCAGTCCTGTCCGTGTTGCTACAAAAGTTGGGTATTCATCCTTTCTGATGGAGGCATAATACTCCATAGTGTATGGACCACATCTTCCTTATCCATTCGTCCGTTGAAGGGCATCTTAGTTCTTTCCACAGTTTGGTGACTGTGGCCATTGCTGCTATAAACATTGGGGTACAGATGGCCCTTCTTTTCACTACATCTGTATCTTTGGGGTAAATACCCAGGAGTGCAATGGCAGGGTCATAGGGAAGTTCCATTTTTAATTTCTTGAGGAATCTCCACACTGTTCTCCAAAGAGGCTGCACCAACTTACATTCCCACCAACAGTGTAAGAGGGTTCCCCTTTCTCCACATCCTCTCCAACACATGTTGTTTCCTGTCTTGCTAATTTTGGCCATTATAAGTGGTGTAAGGTGGGGTATCAATGTGTTTTTAACTTGAATCTCCCGGATGGCTAGTGATGATGAACATTTTTTCATGTGTCTGATGGCCATTTGTATGTCTTCATTAGGGAAGTGTCTGTTCATATCTTCTGCCCATTTTTTGATATGATTATCTGTTTTGTGTGTGTTGAGTTTGAGGAGTTCTTTATAGATCCTGGATATCAACCTTTTGTCTGTACTGTCATTTGCAAAGAAAAGTTATTTTTTAGATAGGTTATGGATTAAAAAAATCTGAAAGCCACTTATATAAAACTGGTGGCACATTCTGTCATATATCCAAACCCATAAAGGAATGTGATGTGTTACTTCTTAAATTATCCAACATTTCTACATTCTGTAAAGAACCAGCAGTTCCCTAGACTGCTTCACTTTCTCCTCACATCCATCCCGAGCATTACATTTGGATTTGTTTTCAAATGTAAGGGTTTTATCACTTAATATGGGTTTTGCACATTACGGCCATGAGGGGATACAGATGAGAAGACATCAGCATTGCTCACCCACTGATCAGTGATCTGCCTCTTTTCCAAACAACACCAAAGCCTGAGCAGTTTGATCCATGCTTAAGCAAAATAATGAATTATCCTGGTCTGTGGAACTTCAGTGCCTAGAAACAGTTGAAACCACAAATACTGACTTTTCCAAGATGTCTTGTGGAACTTGTCAAATTATACTTAGAATTTGTCTGCATGGGCTGGCAAATGAACCCATTCAGAACAGGAGACTGTGTCCTGTTTCACACTTCCTAGCCATGACTGGCTCTCGCTGCTGCTGAGTGCTCAGTATTTATTGAATGAATTACACTGGAGAGGGACCCTAACTGAAAAAAAAAAAAAAGGAAATTAGAAATACCCTCTATGGAACATGTTCACCTATCAAATCTGGTCATTATAGTTGTTGAAAAGATTTTTTGAGAATTACCATTAGCAGTTTCTCGATTGGTGATTCCTAAAATATTATGAAACTGATTTGGAACACCTAAATTTAGAAGATCACTTTCTATCCTCTAGGATATGTATAACCCCATTACCATCAATAATATTTCTTTCCCTAAACCCTTCAAACACGGCAAAAAAAAAAAAGGAGAGGTGGCCTCTCAAACATTTCCTTCAAAGAACTGGTGTCCTACTCTGACACATCTGAAACTTTGGGGAGAAAACTACAAGGGGCGGGGGAGGAAAAGGCAGTCTGATGACAGGTTAGTTGCCACATGTTTAGGCCTGGTTACATTTTAGATGTAGAGACAATGAGCTGTGGTTACTGGGCACTAGGACTGTGGAGTCAGGCAAACCTGGGCTTGGATCCCTCCTGATTCCACTACTTGCACCCGTGTGACCATTGTGATGATCACAGTAATATCATCTCAGGATGCCTGTAATCTAATACAGCATGTAAATTCTTCAGCACCTATGTTGGCATGTGCTATGTGTTCAACATAAGTAACTACTGTTTTGTTATAATTACTGTGATTACTATGAATGTGACAGAGATCCTAGCAGATTGATTCTTCCAGCCAGCTTCAGAAGACAAACATGAAGTAAGTCAAACAGAGAAAATCAATTATCATATGGTTTCACTTATTTGTGGAACATAAGGTCTAGGATGGAGGACATTAGGAGAAGGAAGGGAAAATGAAGGAGGAGATATCAGAGAGGGAGATGAACCATGAGAGACTACAGACTCTGGAGAACAAATGGAGAGTTTTAGAATGGAGGAGGTTGCAGGATGGGTGAGCCAGATGATGGGTATTAAGGAGGGCATGGTTTGCACAGAGCACTGGGTGTTATACACAAACAATGAATCATGGAATACTACATCAAAAATAATGATGCATCATATGGTGACTAACATAACACACACAAAAAAAGACTAACATGAAGACCCTATGTATTAGCATTTAGAAGAATTAACATTTCTAAAATGTCCTTTTATAACTAAAACTATTTTAAGTTTGGGGAGTATGTCTACCAGAATAAACAAAATATACTCAGAAGAAAAATGTCACTGAATCAGGAAGTTCTTGAAAAGAAAGGGAGAAAAATTAGCAAAGGTAGCAATAATCATCCTGAAAGAATTGGCATAGTTTCCAAGTATTTAATTTTTCTGCAAGCAAGCATCTTTGTTGGAAAAATGTATTACAGCAGAATTGGAAAATGGAAGAGAAAAGCCAGTTAGCTTTATTTCACCAAAAACAAGGCAAAAATGTAAAAACAGCAATTTGGGTCAGTTTTCTAAAAGCCCATTACAGTTTAAAATCTCCTTACCCACAATTTTAATGGGTTGAAGTATTACTAATCCAGGAAAAAAAAATTACAAAGTATGGCTAACTGTATGAAGTCAGTCCTTTGAGAGTCAATGAGCTTTAGAAACAACCTCTGTTGTGGTCTGATTTACTAAGACTTTGGGAAAGAGCTAGGAAGAGGACAGTTGGATCATGCCTGCTGTGTACCAAAGGAGGGTTTTTTTTGCCTAGCACCTCACCAGCAGCACAAGACTTCCTAAATGGAGAGAGGGAAGGGTAAAATGAAGGGGGGTGATCAGAACTGGAGATGAACCATGAGAGACTATGGACTCTGGGAAACAAACCGAGGGTTTCAGAGGGGAGGGGAGCTAGAAGGGTGTGTCAGCTCAGTGGTGGGTAGTAAGGAGGACACGTATTGCATGGAGCACTGGGTGTTATATGTAAATAATGAATCATAGAACACTACATCAAAAACTAGTAATGTACTGTACGGTGACTAACATAACATTAAAAAAAAATAAAAAGACTTCCTAAGGGGAAATGAAACCTGCTTCAAGCATTTTGTTAAATTACTCACCTGAGTCTTTACTGGGAATTGTCAAGGCCAGGGTTACAACATAGAAGGTTACAAACTCAGATTTCTGAAGAGGCCAAGGAGATAAGGGATTGGGTATAAATGGAATCATTTGTGATTACTCAATTTATGCCTATTATATAATTTGTGTGCACTTTTACTCACTCAAAATGCACTTAAGATACTGTTAACAGTAAGCATGTATAGCTTTTACTAAGTAATCACACTGAAATAAAACCAATCTGTCAAGAAAGAGAAAGTTTTCCTAGCAGCAAATTTTATCAAGCCGAATCATTTCAGGAAACAGATGCCGCCCCCTGCAAAAGAACCACATTTAATTAGATATTATTTTATGAATGGACACTTAGGTGAGTATAGTCAGGACTGAAGAAAACAATTATAGATGTAAGATGGGCAGAGAGTGGTAACAGTGGGAATCTATTATCAGCCCTAAGTTTGCAGAGGCAGAGAATGAAAAAGGTGTTACCGAACCCAGAAGAGCTGGAGTCACAGAGAAGTAACTGGTTGGTAGATGGCTGGGATGCAGAAGACCATGGTTAATGGCCAAACCAGAACAAATCAAAAGGACAGGCAGAGGAGTAATAAATACTTTACTATCCCTTTCCTCTCACTATTTAATCTCCTATCCACGGCTGTCATTGGTCTCACCCCAGGGACCAAAGGGCAAAAGAGCCTGCCATTCGATGCCCAGAAGTCAGCTTCCTGAGACAAAGCGAGAGAGAAAAAAGAAAGATCTCTCTGGTAGAGGCAAACTAAGAATAAGCAGTAAACCCACAAACCATTCTTTTTGCCTATAAACTCTGCAAGATTTATTTATTTATTTATTTATTTATTTATTTAATTTTTTATGAACATATAATGTATTTTTATCCCCAGGGGTACAGGTCTGTGAATCACCAGGTTTACACACTTCACAGCACTCACCATAGCACATACCCTCCCCAATGTCCATAACCCCACCCCTCTCTCCTGGCCCCCCTCCCCCCAGAAACCCTCAGTTTGTTTTGTGAGATTAAGAGTCACTTATGGTTTGTATCCCTCCCAATCCCACCTTGTTTCATTTATTCTTTTCCTACCCCCCAAACCCCCATGTTGCATCTCCACTTCCTCATATCAGGGAGATCATATGATAGTTGTCTTTCTCCGATTGACTTATTTTGCTAAGCATAATACCCTCTACTTGCATCCACGTCATTGCAAATGGCAAGATTTCATTTCTTTTGATGGCTGCATAGTATTCCATTTTGTATATATACCACCTCTACTTTATCCATTCATCTGTTGATGAACATCTAGATTCTTTCCATAGTTTGGCTATTGTGGACATTGCTGCTATAAACATTCAGGTGCACATGCCCCTTCAGATCACTATGTTTGTATCTTTAGGGTAAATACCCAGTAGTGCAATTGCTGGGTCTTAGGGTAGCTCTATTCTCAACTTTTTGAGGAACCTCCATGTTGCTTTCCAGAGTGGTTGCACCAGGTTGCATTCCCACCAACAGTGTAGGAGGGTTCCCCTTTCTCCACATCCTCACCAGCATCTGTCATTTCCTGACTTGTTAAATTTAGCCATTCTGACTGGTGTGAGGTGATATCTCATTGTGGTTTTGATTTTATATTTCTCTGATGCCGAGTGATATGGAGCACTTTTTCATGTGTCTGTTGGCCACCTGGATGTCTTCTTTGCAGAAATGTCTGTTTATGTCCTCTGCCCATTTCTTGATTGGATTATTTGTTCTTTGGGTGTTGAGTTTGCTAAGCTCTTTATAGATTTTGGATACTAGCCCTTTATCTGATAATGTCGTTTGCAAATATCTTCTCCCATTCTGTCAGTTGTGCTTTGATTTGTTAACTGTTTCCTTTGTTGTGCAAAAGCTTTTGATCTTGATGAAATCCCAATAGTTCATTTTTGCCCCTGCTTCCCTTGCCTTTGGCTATGTTCCCAGGAAGAAGTTGCTGCAGCTGAGGTCGAAGAGGTTGCAGCCTGTGCTCTCCTCAAGGATTTTTGATGGATTCCTTTCTCACATTGAGGTCCTTCATCCATTTTGAGTCCGTTTTAGTGTGTGGTGTAAGAAAATGGTCCAATTTCATTTTTCTGCATGTAGCTGTCCAATTTTCCCAATACCTTTTGTTGAAGAGACCGTCTTTTTCATTGGACATTCTTCCCTGCTTTGTCGAAGATGAGCTGACCATAGAGTTGAGGGTCTATTTCTGGCCTCCCTATTCTGTTCCCTTGATCTATGTGTCTGTTTTTGTGCCAGTACCATACTGTCTTGATGATGACAGCTTTGTAATAGAGCTTAAAGTCCGGAATTGTGATGCCACCAACTTTGGCTTTCTTTTTCAATATTCTTTTGGCTATTCGAGGTCTTTTCTGGTTCCATATAAATTTTAGAATTATTTGTTCCATTTCTTTGAAAAAAATGGATGGGATTTTGATAGGGATTGTATTAAATGTGTAGATTGCTTTAGGTAGCATAAACATTCTCACAATATTTATTCTTCCAATCCAGGAGCATGGAACATTTTTCCATTTCTTTGTGTCTTCCTCAATTTCTTTCATGAGTACTTTATAGTTTTCTGAGTACAGATTCTTTGCCTCTTGGGTTAGGTTTATAACTAGGTATCTTATGGTTTTGGGTGCAACTGTAAATGCAGTTGACTCCTTAATTTCTCTTTCTTCTGTCTTGTTGTTGGTGTAGAGACATGCAACTGATTTCTGTGCATTGATTTTATATCCTGACTACTAAATTCCTGTTCAAGTTCTAGCAGTTTTGGAGTGGAGCCTTTTGGGTTTTTCACGTATAGTATCGTATCATCTGCAAAAAGTGATAGTTTGACTTCTTCTTTGCTGATTTGGATGCCTTTAATTTCCTTTTGTTGTCTGATTGCTGAGGCTAGGACTTCTAGTACTATGTTGAATAGCAGTGGTGATAATGGATATCCCTGCCATGTTCCTGACCTTAGTGGAAAAGCTTTCAGTTTTTCTCCATTGAGAATGATATTTGTGGTAGGTTTTTCATAGATGGCTTTGATGATATTGAGGTATGTGCCCTCTATCCCTACACTTTGAAGAGTTTTGATCAGGAAGGGATGCTGTACTTTGTCAAATGCTTTTTCAGCATCTATTGAGAGGATCATATGATTCTTGTTCTTTCTTTTATTAATGTGTTGTATCACATTGATTGATTTGTGGATGTTGAAACAACCTTGCAGCCCTGGAATAAATCCCACTTGGTCGTGGTGAATAATCTTTTTAATGTACTGTTGAATCCTATTGGCTAGTATTTTGGTGAGAATTTTCACATCAAGGATATTGGTCTGTAGTTCTCTTTTTTGATGGGATCCTTGTCTGGTTTTGGGATCAAGGTGATGCTGGCCTCATAAAATGAGTTTGGAAGTTTTCCTTCCATTTCTATTTTTTGGAACAGTTTCAGAATAGGTATTGATTCTTCTTTAAATGTTTGGTAGAATTCCCCTGGGAAGCCGTTGGGGCATGGGGTTTTGTTTGTTTGAAGATTTTTGATGACTGTTTCAATCTCCTTACTGGTTATAGGTCTGTTCAGGTTTTCTATTTCTTCCTGGTTCAGTTGTGGTAGTTTATACATCTCCAGGAATGTATCCATTTCTTCCAGATTGTCAAATTTGTTGTCATAGAGTTGTTCATAATATGTTCTTATAATTGTTTGTATTTCTTTGGTGTTGGTTGCGATCTCTCCTCTTCATGATTTTATTATTTGTATCCTTTCTCTTGTCTTTTTGATAATTCTGGCCAGGGGTTTATCAATCTTATTAATTCTTTCAAAGAACCAGCTCCTAGTTTTGTTGACTTGTTCTATTGTTTTTTTTGGTTTCTATTTCATTGATTTCTGCTCTGATCTCTATTATTTCTCTTCTCCTGCTGGGTTTAGGCTTTCTTTCTTATTCTTTCTCTAGCTCCTTTAGGTGTAGGGTTAGGTTGTGTATTTGAGACCTTTTTTGTTTCTTGAGAAAGACTTGTACCACTATATATTTTCCTCTCAGGACTGCATTTGCTGTGTCCCACAGATTTTGAACCATTGTGTTTTCATTATCATTTGTTTCCATGAATTTTTTCAATTCTTCCTTAATTTTTTGGTTGACCCATTCATTCTTTAGAAGGATGCTGTTTAGTCTCCATGTATTTGGGTTCTTTCCAAAATTCCTCCTGTGATTGAGTTCTAGCTTCAGAGCATTGTGGTCTGAAAATATACAGGGAGTGATCCTAATCTTTTGATACCACTTGAGACCTGATTTGTGACCCAGGATATGATCTATTCTGGATAATGTTCCATGTGCACTAGAGAAGAATGTGTATTCTGTTGCTTTGGGATGAAATGTTCTAAATATATCTGTGATGTCCATCTGGTCCAATGTGTAATTTAAGGCCTTTATTTCCTTGTTGATCTTTTGCTTGGATGATCTGTCCATTTCAGTGAGGGGAGTGTTAAAGTCCCCTACTATTATTGTATTATTGTTGATGTGTTTCTTTGATTTTGTTATTAATTGGTTTATATAGTTGGCTGCACCCATGTTAGGGGCATAGATATTTAAAATCGTTAGATCTTCTTGTTGTACAGACCCTTTGAGTATGATATAGTGTCCTTCCTCATCTCTTGTTATAGTCTTTGGCTTAAATTCTAACTGATCTGATATAAGGATTGCCACCCCAGCCTTCTTCTTATGTCCATTTGCATGGTAAATTGTTTTTCACCCCCTCACTTTAAATCTGGAGGTGTTTTCAGGTCTAAAATGAGTTTCTTGTAGGCAGCATATTGATGGGTTTTGGTTTTTTATCCATTCTGATACCCTGTGTCTTTTTTTTTTTTTTTTTCCTCCCTGTGTCTTTTGATTGGGGCATTTAGCCCATTAACATTCAGGGTAACTATTGAGAGATGAGTTTAGTGCCATTGTATTGCCTGTAAGGTGACTGTTACTGTAGATTGTCTGTTCCTTTTTGATCTACTACTTTTAGGTTCTCTCTTTGCTTAGAGGAACCCCTTTCAATATTTCCTGTAGAGCTGGTTTAGTGTTTGCAAATTCTTTCAGTTTTTGTTTGTCCTGGAAGCTTTTTATCTCGCCTTCTATTTTCAATGATAGCCTAGCTGGATATAGTATTCTTGGCTGCATGTTTTTCTCATTTAGTGCTCTGAATATATCATGCCAGTTCTTTCTGGCCTGCCAGGTCTCTGTGGATAAGTCCATTGCCAATTTAATATTTTTACCATTGTATATTACACACTTCTTTTTCTAGGCTGATTTCAGGATTTTCTCTTTGTCACTAAGACTTGTAAATTTTACTATTAGGTGACGTGGTGTGGACCTATTCTTACTGATTTTGAGGGGGGTTCTCTGCACCTCCTGGAATTTGACGCTTGTTTCCTTTGCCATATTAGGGAAATTCTCTCCAATAATTCTCTCCAATATACCTTCTGCTCCCCTTTCTCTTTCTTCTTCTTCTGGAATCCCAATTATTCTAATGTTGTTTCATCTTATGGTGTCATTTAACTCTCAAAATCTCCCCTCATGGTCCAGTATTTGTCTGTCTCTCTTTTGCTCAGCTTCTTTATTCTCTGTCATTTGGCCTTCTATATTGCTAATTCTTTCTTCTGCCTCATTTATCCTAGCAGTGAGAGCCTCCATTTTTTATTGTACCTCATTAATAGCTTTTTTTATTTCAACTTGGTTACATTTTAGTTCTTTTATTTCTCCAGAAAAGGCTTTTATATCTCCAGAGAGTGTTTTTCTACTATCTTCCATGCATTTTTCGAGCCTAGCTAGAACCTTGAGAATAGTCATTCTGAACTCTAGATCTGACATATTACCAATGTCCATATTTATTAGGTCCCTAGCCTTCAGTATTGCTTCTTGTTCTTTTTTTTGTGGTGAGTTTTTCCGCCTTGACATTTTATCCAGAGAAGAGTATATGAAGGACCAAATAAAATCCCAAAAGGGTGGCAAAACCCCCAGGAAAATGTGCTTTAACCAAATCTGAAGAGATGCCAAATCATGGGGCGGGGGGAAGAAAGGGGATAAAAGAAGTTCAGAAAAAAAAATTTTTAAAAACCCCAAATTTTCAAAAATATACAAAGAAAAAAATATATATATTAGACTGGTGACTAGAATAGGATCACCCACTTAATTTGGGGAGTATTTTGGTCTCTTAGAAGAAACTACCTCCCAAAATTTTAAAGAATGAAAAACATATATAAGGGTAAACACAATGAAGGGATGGAATATGCCTATAAAGATGAAAAAAAATTTTTTTTAATTTCTAAAAAAGGAGTTGATAAAGTAAGTTGGTTGGGAGAATAGAGAAAAAGAAAGTAGAGAGATTTTGCTTGGGCTGGAGACTAGAACAAGCCCAGAGCTAGATTTAGGGCATATTTTGATCTATTAGAAGAAGTTGTACCCCAAATTTTTTAGAAGAAAAAACCCTATGTGTATACAAAAAATAAAGTTAGATATAATAAAGGATAAAATATGACTATAATAATGATGGTTCAAAAAAAGTTATTATTATTTTTATGAAAGTTATTGTTAAGATAAACTAGTTAAAAAACGTTAAAAGAGGAAAGTGTATAAGTTAAAAAAATGTAGAAGAAGAAAAAAAATTTAAAAATTAAATTAACTACGAGACTAAGGAATCATGGGGAGAAAGCCATGAATTCCCTGTTTTGCCCTCTCCTCCTCTGGAATTCTGCTGTTCTCTTTGGTACAGGAACTTGGTCCTGGCTGGATTTCTTGTTGATCTTCTGGGGGAGGGGCCTGTTGTAGTGATTCTCACGTGTCTTTGCCCCAGGCAGAATTGGCCCACCCTTATCTGGGGCTGGGCAGAGTAATCTGCTCTGGTTTGCATTTGGGAGCTTTTGTTCCCTGAACACTTTCCGTAGAGTTCCGGAGGACGGGAATGAAAACGGCGGCCTCCCAGTCTCCGGCCCGGAGGAGCTGAGAGCTCAGGGCCCCACTCCTCAGTGCACCCTCAGAGAAAAGCGCTCAATCACTCTGTCTCCCTGGTCTCCAGCCATGCTCTGAGCTCACCCAGCCTGCAACCGGTTCAAGATAACCCCGAGCTGAGAGCTCACTCCTCAGCTCTGTCTCTATAGCCAGCTTCCCTCCTGCTCTAATACCTGCGAGCTCTGTGACACTAAGACATCCCCAATCCTTCTGTGACCCTGCAGGACCTGGGGCCACACTGACATTGCGTGGACTTCACCCCAGTTTAGCCTCTGGAGTGATGTCCCTCCGTGGAGCAGACTTTTAAAAGTCCTGATTTTGTGCTCCATTGCTCCGCCACTTACCGGGAGCCGGCCCCTTTCCCACGGTCTATCTTCCCATCGCTTTGGATTCACTTCTCCACCGGTTCTACCTTTCAGAAAGTGGTCGATTTTCTGTTTCTAGAATTATTGCTGTTCTTTTCTTTGGTCTCCTGTTGGATTTATAGGTGTTCGCTATGGATTGATAAGCTATCTAGCTGATCTCCTGCTACCTGATGCAGTCTCAGCCTGCTACTTCTCCGCCATCTTGACTCCTCCCTAAACTCTGTAAGAATTAGATTGAGCTAAAAGAGCTTTGTTTCCCTAAGAAATCAAAATATTTTGTCAAATCAAGGTAACTTCAGATGTTCACATTGGATTAGGGCCACCATTTTGGTGGACTTGAGCACCTGGTTTATTCAAGCAGTCTGAGTGGTTCAGGGGGGTGCTTCCTGGTTGTTTACGGGTTACTTCCTTGGTATTCCTATAGATACTGCCAGACCATTGCATTTTCAAAGGCACTGTAAGGTTTAAAGTTCAGTCTTCTAGAGATCCGTTTGGGCTCTGGGGCATTTCTCCTGAAGATGCATATTACTCTGATAATAGAATTCAGGAAGTAAAGGAGCCTGGACGACTGCGGTGCATTTCATCAGCCGGTGACTCTCCTGTTTTCCTACTGCTTGAACGGGCAGCTGGATTCATGAAAGCACAATATGCTTTTGCCTGTGGCAGAGGTATGCTACTAGAAAAAGAAAGAGAAGAGAGTGAGAGAGAGGGGGGCGGGGAGACTGGCGTGAAAAATAAAAAGTACTTAAGCAAGCAGGACCACTGTTGCACTCTAAAAGATAGATGATTGCAGTGAACATGATGTCTGCAACTGTAGTTTGCCCAAATTAAAGTGGAACATAAAAATAGGGAGGAAAGGAATCTAATTTCCATTTAAAGTTGCTATCAGTGGTAGTTGTACAATATTCTTTGTCACACCTTCAGGTGATGGACCAGCAGTGCCGCAGAGCTGTGGTAATTCAAAGGTAGCCAGGGGCAAGAGAAATAGAGAACTTGCATCTGCCGAAATAGATGTGAGTGTAGAGTTGGCCAGAGAAATGGGGCAAGAGAAACAGCAGGATACAGTTATGAAGAAGTAATCGATTGTGATTAATGGTGCCTGCCTGCATACTAGGAAGTGAGGAGGGAAGGACTTAGCATGGATTTTCCTCTCAGGAGAGTGTTCGAGAAGCTGGGCTGTGACTATTCAATCTTTGACTCTTGTGAAGTCAGGAAACTACTTTGCCGTGTGTATTTCAAAACATTTTGAGTCCTGTTTGTACCCTAAGAAGAAAAATATAGCTCAGTCTTACTACTTAAACTAATCATAGATTTCTCTGTGTGAAACCATGATAATCTGGTTTTTGCTGACCATGACCATCCCAGCGGGGGGACAGAGCACAGGACTAGAAGTAAGGAGACACGTTGCTTATGTCAATCCTTATGATTTTAAGTTGGACAGCAGACATAAAAAGACAGGGTCCTTCAGCCTGGAAAAGTCTCACTCAAGGAGAGGGGCTGAATGGATGGATCCTCATATCACTCCTCTCAGGAAATGAATCATCATCTCTGTGACAGAATCCAACATGTTGCCCTAGTTTCTCCTTTTCACATTTGCCCACACAGACTTTTCTGACTCTTGGTTCTGTTTTCCTACTAATAACCCCTGACTTCATTCCTCTGACTACACATCCATTCAATGGTTTGAATTAGCACTCTTACAAAAGGGCAGTTTGGGATGATTCACATAATCTCTGGGAGATCTATTTTGATCACCTGAGAAGTGGTGGACAATCACAGTACCATAGAAAGTAGATGAAAGCATTCAGCATGCTAGAATAAATGAAGTGATAAAAAGAGTAAAAGGAAAAGATGAATAAATTTAATCAAAATTTAAAATATTTCTCTTTGAAAAACACAATTAAGAAAACGGAAAGGTTAGGGGCACCTGGATAGCTCAGTTGGTTAAGCATCTACCTTCGGCTCAGGTCATGATCCCAGGGTCCTGGGATCGAGTCCCGCACTGGGCTCTCTGCTCAGCAGAGAGCTTGCTTCTCTCCCTCCCTCTGCCTGCCGCTCTTCCTACTTGTGCAATCTCTCCATCTCTCTGTCAAATAAATAAATTACATCTTTAAAAAAAATGGAAAGGCAAGATTCAGAATGGCAAAAATGTTTGAAGTACATTTAGCTGGCAACAGAATTGTGTTCAGAATATTTTAAGTGTTTTTATAACTCAGTAATAAAATAAGCAATCTAATAAAAATTTGAGAAGTATTTGACTAGATGCTTCACAAAAGATGTAAGAATGGTGAAAAATATCTGAAAAGATGCTCCACATCATTAATTATGGAGATGCATATTAAAACCACAATGAGATTCCACTTTAACCCTTAACTGTTCACAATTAAAAAAAAAAAAGTATTGGTTAGGATGCGGAGCAACTGAAATCCTCATACACTGCTTATGGAAATACTAAATTATACAACTACTTTGGAAAATTTTGGCAATTTTTTAAGAAGTTAAATATAAACCAACTATAGGTCTCAGTCATTCTACTGTAGATTTTTACCCCTAACAAAATCAAAACATACAGGACATAAATCTGAATGTTTTTTGAACTTTTCTTCAGGATAACCCAATACTGGAAACAACTTAGATGTCCAACAATTGATAAATAATGGATAGACAAATATGGTATACCATTACAATGGGATACCTTTAATCTGTATAGAGGAATACTTCTACACACAATAAAATGAGTGAACTCAAACCATTATTCTGAGTGAAAGAAACACAGAATAATAAAAGAGCACATCATATATTAATCCATTTACATAAAATACTTTTTAAAAATTCAAATTAATCTTCAGTGACAATAAACAAGTAGTGATTGGCTTGAGACAAAGACAGAGGATAGAATGGACCGCAAAGGGGCATAAGAATCCTGGGGATGATGGAAATACGTTGTCTGGATTGAGGTGGTGGTTTCACAGGTGTATATATCTGTCACAGTTCATCAAATTATATACTCTTAATAGATGCAGTTCACCATAAGTGATTATACCTACAACAAAGCTGAGTTTAAAATAACGAAATGAGTGAAGTGCTGAGATCCACCTTGGTCCAGAGTTCTAAATATCAGATAAATATTCTTGTTATGATTTTCACCATACCTGTTGTTATTATCATAGCACCATTGATGTCTGACTCTGTCCCATCCATACATGATATTATGGCTCAGTTTTGTTTTATGTAAAATGGTTTGTGGTATTAAGCCCAGGGCAGTCCTTCCTTAATTACTTAATAAAACTTCTTCCTTCTTTAGAGGATAGGTGGTAGGATCACATGATGATACATGATATGGGAAGTCATATTATAAGTATTATCTTTGGTATTTGTATTATTATGTGCTAACTCATCAGATGCCCCCTCGAAAGTTAGAACTGTTCCCAATAAAGAGTAAATAGGTAGACAAAAACATACAAACAAACAGACTAAACATGAATCTCAAGCTTTTTCTCTGTCATCCTTATGGTTTCATCTACTGGTGGGGTCTTAGCATTGGAAGATCTGATGGATAAGAACAGGGTTTGACATGAACTGGGTCTGGATTGAAACTTCATGTCTGTCACTCACCAGGTGTGTGAACCGCAACAAGGTACTTAACATCTTTTGGACTCCTCCATTGGCCATATATAAAATGAGAAAGATAGTAATACCTAATATTGTTGTGATATTAAAAAAAAAGGGTATGTTGTAGAATATATTACACAGCACAGAGTGTCTGGATCTAATAATCTCAAAGTAGATGTAGCTGTTCTTAAACTGTGCGCAGCAGTCAGGTTTGACGAGTCTTTATTTAAGCACTGAAGAGCCAACCCTGGAGCTATGTATGCTTTTAGAATGAGCGGCACATTGTAGAGGTCTTCTCTTCACATCTGTATTTCCTCACTCTGCTTGAGAAGCCGTGTGTTGAAAGGTCGGGTGGACCTAAACTGTCTCACTCTGCATTCTCTCCCCTTGCTAAATGTTTTCCTCTGTCCATGGTGCTGTTAAGGGTGTACATATCAGTGCTGGTGGCCAATCATATGACCTCATCATAGCACTGAATATCAGTTCACCTCTCAACAGCTCTAGATGGCATCTGAGCATTCATTGGTAAGATAGATAGATAGATAGATAGACATGGAAAGATTCTTTTATAAAATTTCTAAAGTGTTCTCTAGTCAATTTGGATAATTATCTCAAAAATAATAATAATTCTGAATCCTTGCCATAACCCATATGGGAAACCTTAAGATCATGAAAGAAAGAGCTCCTAATTAGCTATGTTCGTTTCACCTAAAAAGAATAGGACCAAAGGCATTCAGTCCAGAAACTGAAATCACATCTTCAAAAGCAAGTTTGATTAAGGAAGAAGTGAGGCAAGCATTCAAGGGCTTGCTGCAAATAAGTAGATACTGAGGCAAATGTTAATGTGCAAAACGGGCCAAGGAAAATGATTCAAAATGACCCAAATTTGAGGAAAGAAAGGGAAAAGCCATTTGCTTCCTGTAAATGAAGAACTCAACCACCAGTTTTGTCACTCCATAGGGTAGACATAGGAATTCTATAAAGTAAAAGGACATAATGAGGGTGTTACATTGTTTTTAATAAAAAGAATATGACTTGCCCTTCATACTGCTTAATCTGCAGAAATACCAACATTTCATGAGAAGTATTCAGCCTCTTTCAATTAGTGTTGTTGGCAAAAACATGTTCCTCTTGCTCCATAAGAGGTAAAATGAACTATTACACATCACTCTACAGGCAGAGCCCTGGATCTTGATGGATGTCCTGCAGAGCTTTAGATGCACCTACCCGAAAATGCTCCGGCATTACATGTGGACGTATTTAATGAAGCAAAGGATAATGGATTCCTTTTTGGCACCAGAAAACACTGCTAAGAAAATGAGATTTTAGCTGAAAAGTTAGGATTTATCAGACTCTTATCTTGCTCAAATCAGAACCATATTATCCTTATGAAAATGTTAGTGATGTGTCTAAAGAAGACAAAGTAAACCCCCCCTTTTTTAAGGTAATAACCTCACTCTAGTATTTGGAGAAGATTCCCCTGTGAAAACCGTACAACTCTTCACATGAGTTTCTAATCCTGAGACCCCAAAAATACAGTGACTGAATTTTGAGGCCTTACCATGTCTATAAAATGAGATGGTGTTTTTGCTATATTTTAGATATCATAAATCCTCAAACTACTAAAAAAAAGTAATTGTGTAGGGCACTCTGTTGCTTTTTGATCTGTCACCTATCTCCCTTTATTTTGGTAACAAAACCTCAATGTTCCAAGAAACCACTGCTATGTTCTTAAGCTCTTTGCCTGGTCAGGCAGAACATTGCATCTTTGGACCATAAAATGGCTAACACATGGTATGAACCTACTAAAATTGAAGCGAACACAGAGCAGAGACCCAAGCGATGGAAGAGAAGCTCCAATGGATGTGAGTTGAGCCCCGTTACATAGCCAGGCCTGAAGCTGGGGCACCCTGGACTTTTTTTGTTGTGGGAACCAATAAATGTTCTTTTTTGCTCAAGCCAGGTTGTGCTGATTTCTGTCACTTCAAACCAGAAAGAGTCCTAGCTAACACAGGAATACAATTCTTATATTTTCAAGTTGGATATGACATTTAGTAAATGGATATTTAATTTTTTATGTGAAAACTTACACAGAAATATGTCCTGATTTTCAGATCATTGTCACAGCTCTTCTGAGGAAGAGAATAAAAGTGGAATTGAAACAGGTGTTATTAATGAGGTAATAATGACTAAAAACTAGAGATTTTGAAGAATCCAGTCTTTTTATAGCTCAAGAGGGCCTCTTGGAAGTACATTAGACCCAGAAGGAAGATAACTTGGAAAAATTTTATTGCTAATAAAATCCTGCTTAATTTCCATAGGCACAACTGAAAAAAAAAATCTTTGCTGGCAGGAATAAAACCTGTATGAAGGAAAAAATAATATTTATGTGTTTCTTTCTTTTTTTTTTAAGATTTTATTTATTTGACAGACAGAGATCACAAGTAGGCAGAAAGGCAGGCAGAGAGAGAGAGGAGGAAGCAGGATCCCTGCCGAGCAGAGAGCCCGACTCGGGGCTTGATCCCAGGACCCTGGGATAATGACCTGAGCCAAAGGCAGAGGCTTTAACCCACTGAGCCACCCTGGTGCCCCTATTTATATGTTTCTTAATGATACCATTAAGTCCCTCCCCCAATACTTACAGGAAGGCAGTCATTTATTGAGATCTAAAACTGTACACTATATTTGATTACAGGTCATGCAAACATTAAAATATTTTTCCAAAAATCTTTCTGAGAGAGAGATAGAAGGATGACCAGATCTTCTCAGAATCAAAAGTATACTTACATTACAAGCTTATTAATGACTCTGATGACTCAAGTTTTCCATTAAGCATGTGTGGGAAATACAGAGCAAGGTGGCAAAAGCTAAGAAATATTATTTTTGACATCCACTGTTGCTTTGTGGGCTGCAAAAAGGAGTCATTGCAGCAAGAGCACAAACATCAACACAGTTTTTCACTTTTCACATTTATATATATGTGTATGTATATACATATATATATATATATATATATATATATATATACACACACAGTTACCAGATACAATGGAAAATTGATGAATCTGTAAAGAGCCTGTCACGAGCCGCCCTTGATGACTCTCCATTTCCTGCTACCCAACCAGCCCAGGCTCTCAAACACTAAATGCTGGGCATAGTGAATCTGCACGCAGTTCTTCAAAGGCACCTCACTGCCTCTTACTTCCAGAGTGCCCCATGTCCCCAGAGAAAGCCTCCATCTATCCCCATCGAACACATTCTCCTTCACCTGGCTAACCTCTCTCTACATCTATTTTCTCCTCGGGGAAGACTTTATTGATGCTCCTGAACCAGGTTAGTCCCTCATTAGCTACAGAAGAATCCTGTATTCTGACCTCACGTGCTCCTCTGGTACTCATCTACTTTCTATCTGCCATGCCAGACTCTACATTCCCTGAAGGTGAGCATGTCTGTCTCTCTTGACATTAGATCCTCTGTTTCCAGAACACAGTGTTGCTCAATTGATGTACATTAGACAGACATTCAATTAATATACGGATGCTTAACACAATTCCAACGCCCTGCAGCATAGTAGAATAATACTTGGCTATTCACCAAACATGATCCAAGACCTGATTCAGTTACTAAGCGGAGTGGGGAATTGGACCAAATTATTCAAACTTTCTGAACTTCTTCATCTTTAAATGAGGTATATATTCTCACATCACTGTGATAAAGATTAAACGAAATGCCACATCAATAGCTTCTAGCTTTAGCAAACCTTCCACAAATGTTCATCCTAATTCCTTTCTGTGAACTTCTTTATTCTCCTGCCCTCTACTGTGTTTCTCCCTGTTTTCTGCCCACCCCGCCGCCTCCTCCATGATGGCTTCCCAGACCACTCTTCTCCTGGCACCATTCTCTGAATATCTGTGGCAACCTGTGTGGATCCCACATTTTGGCCTTTCACTCCTGGAGGGCAGTAGTAATCCTAAGACTTTGAATGGACTACTGTCAATCTGTGAGAAAATCTCCACTGTTCAGGGGCAACATGACTAAAAATGAGGTTTTTCAGAAACTGAAAATGAGATTTTCATTTAAAGGAAACTGGTTGCTATTTTTTTCCTACTTTCTTTTAGTTGTAGTTGACATACAGTGTTATATTAGTTTCATCACTTAGTGATTTAATAATTCTATACATCACACTAAGTTCACCATGTTAAATACAGTTACCATCCATTACCATGCAAAATTATTACAATATTTTTTATGATTTTCCTATGCTGTACTTTTCATATCCAAGACTTACTTATTTTATAACTAGAAGTTTGTACTTTTTAATCTCTTTGACCTATTTCACCCATCCTCCACTCTTCCCATCTGGCAAGCACCAGTTTGTTCTCTATTTAAGAGTGTGTTTGTCATTTGTTTGGTTTTTTAGATTCCACATATAAATGAAATCATATGGTATGTGTCTTTCTCTGTCTGAGTTATTTCACACAGCACAATACCCTCTAGGTATACCCATGCCATTGCAAATGGCAAGATATCATTCTTTTTTTTTATAGCTAAATAAGATTCCCGTGTGTGTGTGTGTGTGTACCATATTTTCTTTATTCATCCGTTGATGAACACTTGAGTTGCTTTGATATCTTGACTATTATAAATAATGGTACAATGAACATGGCAATGCACATATCTTTTCAGATTAGTGCTCTTGTTTTCTTTGGGTTAAAAAAAGCAATGGAATTACTAGATTGTATGGCATTTCTAATTTTAATTTTTGGAGGAACATCCATACTGTTTTCCAGAGTGGCTGAACCAATTTACATTTTCATCAGTAGCACACAGGGTACCCTTTTCTCCATATCCTTGCCAAAACTTATTATTTCTTGTCTCTTTGATTCTAGCCATTCTGACAGGTATAAGGTGACATTTTGTTGTGCTTTTGATTTGCATTTCCTTGATGACTAGTGATGCTGAGTTTCTTTCCATGTGTTTCTTAGCCATCTGTATAGCTTCTTCAGAAAAATGGCTATTCAAGTGCTTGGCCCATGTTTTCACTAGATTATTTGAATCTTGGTGTTGAGTTGTAGGAGTTCTTTATGTATCTTGGATTTTTAACCCTTATAAGATACATCATTTGTAAATATTTTTACTATTCTGTAGGTTGCCTTTTTGTTTGTAGATCATTTCCTTTTCTTTTTTTTTTTTTTTTTTTAAAGATTTTATTTATTTATTTGAGAGAGAGAGAGACAGTGAGAGAGAGCATGAGCGAGGAGAAGGTCAGAGAGCGAAGCAGACTCCCCATGGAGCTGGGAGCCTGATGTGGGACTCGATCCCGGGACTCCAGGATCACGCCCTGAGCCGAAGGCAGTCGTCCAACCAACTGCGCCACCCAGACGTCCCAGATCATTTCCTTTTCTGTGCAAAACAATTTGATGTAGTCCCAGTAGTTTATTGATGTTTTTGTTTCCTTGTGTGGGGAAGTCAGATTAAGAAAAAAGTTGTTAAAGCCATTATTCAAAAGATTACCGTGCATATTTTCTTCTAGGAGTTTGATGGTTTCGGGTCTCATGCTTTTTAGTCCATTTTGAGAAAATTTTTGTGTATGATGAAAGAGAGTGGTCCAGTTTCATTTTTTTATTTTTGCATGTAGTTGTCCAGTTTTCCAAAAACCATTTACTGAGGAGACTGTCTTTTCCCCATTGTATATTCTTACCTCTTCTGTCATAGATTAACTGACAGATAAGCATGGGTTTATTTCTGGGCTCTCTATTCTGCTCCATTAATCTATGTCTATTTTTGTGCCAGTACCATTCTGACTTCATTACTACAGCTTTCTAGCTTCGTTCTTATAGTGTATAGTTCTTACCCTTGAGCTTTGTTCTTCTTCCTCAAGATTGCTTTTTAGCTATTTGGAGTCCTCTGGTTCCATATAGATTTCAGGATTATTTGGTTCTACTCCTGTTAAAAAATGCTATTGGCATTTTGATATGGATTTTATTGAATCTATAGATTACTGTGGGTGGTATGAACATTTTAACAATATTAATTCTTCCAATCCATGAGTCATTTTGTGTTTCCATTTATTTGTGTCATCTTCCATTTCTTTCATCGGTGTTACAGTTTTCAGAGCATAGGTCTTTCATGTACTTAGTTAAATTTGTTTCTAGGCATTTTGTTCTTTTTGACATAAAAAAAAATTTTGACATAATTATAAATGAAATTCTAAAAATGCTCATTTACTTAATTATTAGTGTACAGAAATAGAACACATTTCTGTATATTAATTTTGTATCCTGCAACTTTACCAAAATCTAATAGATTTTGGTGACATCTTTAAGGTTTTCTACATATAGTGTCATGTCATTTGAAAATAGTAACATTTTAATTCTTCCTCACCAATTGGGATGTCTTTCACTTCTTATTGATTGCTACAGCTAGAACTTTCAGTACTATGTTGAATAAAAGTGTCAAGAGTTGACATCCTTTCTTGGTCATGATCTAAAATACTTTTTTTTTTTTTTTTTTTTTTTTACCATTTAGATGATGTTAGCTGTGGGTTTTTCATACATGTCCTTTATTTTATTGAGGTTAAACTGCAGCATTTTTTCCTGTGCCACAGGATGGATAAATCTGTGTGTAGGTCCTCTGGTCCCTCATTTGTTTTTAAAAGAAATGAATTGTTCCTAAATGAAATGAGGGGTTTTTTGCCCCCAATGGCTTAGGTACCACCTATATTGTAGTGTTGAATTTCCTCTTCTTCATCCAGGTGATAATAGATTACATAGGTAAATATATTTTATGTAGATTACATATATTTTATTTATATATATTTTATATTTATATAAAATTATATATTTGATTGTTTTGTTGAAACTTAAAATTTGAGAAATGCTAGCACAGATTGATTTTTCAGCATAAGGTAAAGAATTGGAGGAATTAGGGCTATTTAGTTGTAAGAAGCAAAAACTCAAGTTTCACAATAATTCATTGGTGTCCTAGCTAGTCTCCAAAGGCACTCTCAAGAACCACATCTTCTCCTATGCATGTTCATGGGTAGTTCCTTTTCCTTCAGTCTGGGCTCATTCTGTGACTGTTTTGTGACTAACTGAATTCAACAAAATGACTGTTAATTGATTATGGAGCAAGGTTAAATGAAGTTTGTAACTTCCGCCTTAGGCTCGTGGCACATCTGCTGTGAGGGAAGCCCTCCATCTTGCATGTAGTCTGACTATTCCAGGAACTGACATGGTGCGAGAAAGCCCAGCTACCAGGTGAGAGATCACCTGCAGGGAAAAAAATACCCGGCCAACTCCAGCTATCCTAACTAGTCCTGTCAATGTACCAGGCATGTGAGTGAAGGAACCCATTTTATATATTCTAGGAGATGTGATATGGAGAAAAAAATAAAAAATATAGCAGACAGTCAGACTGACATATGAAACTCCATAAACCATCCAGTCATCTTTAGTCACTGGGACCACACAAGCTGAGAGCCAGTCATGGTGGAGCAGAGAACAGCCATTTCCTCTCTGCCCTACCCTAATTCACGATTTCCAGAACTAAGGGTTTAATAAAATCTCTGTCCTGTTACACCACTAAACTCTGGGGTCGTTTGCTATGTGTCAGTAGTTTCCAGAACAATTTTAATAACCTGGAGCAGTTCCTACAATTCAGAGAAAAGTTTGAGAACTAAATCCTGAAGACGTAAGTAACCAGGAGCTCTAAAAACCTTGCTAACAGAAACCAGTGAAAATCTCTTTTGGACCCACCAGCACATACTACTATTTTCAATCTTTGAGTTATTCTACTCAAGATTAAAATTCCATGGAGAGATGATCTCATTGGCTTGTGAATTGTTTCCATTCTTATATCTAGGGTGGATTCATCTCAGCTAAATCACTGGACTAGGAGTTAGGGAAGGATTCCTTGCCAAAGCAAAGTCAAGATGTTCTACCAGATGAAGGAAGAATGTACTGAGGGTAAGAAAACAACAACCAAAAATAGTTGTAGACATAAAGAAGATTCTTAATTACTGCTTTTTGTTTTTTTTACTTGATTCTTTTGGCTTAAGTATCTGAACATGCAAAGTGGCAGCCTTCAAAGAGATTTATATATGAGCCAATTCTTAAATGTGAGCTCTAGAAAAAAGAAGTATCATTTATTGTTTGAAAGCATTTTAACTTAATTTGTGTCTAACATTTAAGCACAGAGAATTATCCTCATGCAGCCTTTGGAGGAATCCACCCATCTTTCATTTTCTGACCATTGAACGTGCAATCTCATCACCACCACAGGATGCTTTGTGAGTTAACAGCAGACGAGGACTTTCGCAGCAGAGAAGCACATGAAGCAGTTCATCATCGTTTGTTTTTGTAATTGCCTAGAGCCAAGTACCTTTAATTATGTTCAATGGACCCTCCATATCCATGCTGGGGAGGCCACCAGGGGCACAGTGAGCAGGGCCATGAACCAGGAAAATAGTTGCCTTTTGTGTGGAGAAGAGAGAGCCATGAGTTATCTCAGGAAATTCCCTCTGATTGGATATAATCAGCCTAGACAGTATCCGTGTATATGGGTTTTCCTAGTTTAAAAGACTCTGCTCTGTGTGAAATTTAAAGGACAAAGGAGATACATCACACACAAATCTACTCTTTTGTTTTTCCAGAATTATACCTTCCAAATTAATTATAACGTTACACACATCACCGCATTTTTTGCATATTTTACAAGGAAATATTTAAATGACTTATTAACACTGGATTTAAATGCAACAAATATTATAAGTTCTTTACTTAGTGCCAGGTATAGTGCTAGGCACTGGGGAACAAAGGAGAACAAGTCAGATGAGCGATGACTTCATGTAAGTAACATTATATTAGAGGAAGCCAGCCAATAAACAAGTAATTTTAGATAATAATAAATGCTAGGAGGGAAATACAAACACCTTCTGGGAGAGACTATGGAGTAGGAAGTGTCCATAGAAAGTAGGGACCACCTCCCTGAGGCGTTACAGTTCAAGTGAGATCTGAAGAAACAGAAGGAATGATTCAGAGGAAAAAAAGCCAGCAGGCAGATGACATCATGAGCAGCCCCGGGCAGAGGGAAAGCTCAGTATATAAACTAACAGAGACTGGTATGTCTGGAGCTAGGCAGGGACTAGCTGATAAGCATCCATGGCCTTTCAGGAATGTGGGTTTTATTCTGTTAGCAATGAGAGTCCATTAGAGTGTTTCAAGTGGGAAAAAGTTATGGTCTGAGTAATACATTTGAAACATTGCCAGCTGCTATGTGGAAGGTGGGCTCAAACTGTTGGAGGGCTCAAACTGTTAAACCAGGGAGAAGACTTCAGAAATCCAAATGGATACAATGTTGACTTGGATGAGGATGAGGACAGTGGGGAAAAAAGTAAACAAAAGCTATATTTTGGAGATAGAACAAAGGGTTTTCCTAATTGATTAGAAGTTGGAGGAAGGGATGAAGACTAGGAAAGTGCACACCTGGGTAGGCTGAGAGGAGACAAGGGTGAATCACTTTGAATAATCAGGTGGTTACTGGTGCTCTTTATTGTGATGGGTACGATGTGCAAGTGGACAATGTCCAGGGGGTAAAATTTCAAAAATTCTGCATGGGGCTGTGTACAAGAGGATTAGGAAACAGGCCAGGTAGAGATGCCGTTAAGGAAGATGAGTGCATCAACCTTGAATTTGGACTTTTGGGAGTATACATCTATGGGAAGACCTCAAAGACAGCATGAGATTGTTTTGAAAATAACAAGCTTTATAATAGCTACACTTGTCTAAATGTTTGCAGCGCCACAAAATTCCCATGTTGAAGTTCTAACTCCCAAAGGTGATGGTATTAGGAGGCGGAGACTTCAAGAAGTGCTTAAGTCTGGGGGTTGAATCATCATCAGTAGAAGTAGTGCCTCATAGCCTGGTGGTGGGTATTATGGAGGGCACATATTGCATGGAGCACTGGGTGTGGTGCATAAACAATGAATTTTGGAACACTGAAAAAAAAAAAAACCTCATAAAAGAGACTCCAGAGAGATCACTGGCCCTTCTTGGCATGTGAAGACACAAAGTCTGCACCCAGCAGAGCGGCCTCCCCTAAACATACCAGCAGCCTGACCTCAAACTTTAGTCTCCAAAACTGTGAAAAATAAATTTCTGTTGTTTAGAGGTGACCCAGTAGGTGGTATTTCATTTGAGCAGCCCCAATCAACTCTAGAGCATCTCTAGAACAATCTTCCTTTAACATTATTTAATTGCATCGGAATGACGTACCGAACCTGATAAAAATTCACATGTCTTTTATGATTTGCCTCCCTCTGTTTTCATCTTATTTTATGTTTCCTTCCCTTCCCCTATGCCCATCTGTTTTGTTTCTTAAATCCCACAAATCATAAGAGACTCTTAACTATAGAAACAAACTGATGGTTGCTAGAGAGGGGGATGGGGTAACGGGGTGATGGACATTAAGGGGGGCACTTGAAGAAATGAGCCCTGGGTGTTCTATGCAACTGGTGAATCACTAAATTCTATCTCTGAAACTACGAGTACACTATATGTCAATTAAATTGAATTTAAGTTAAAAAAAAATTGACATGCCTGAGTTCTACATATTGGATCAGAATCTCCATGATGGCACCCACAAACAATTATTTTCAAAAGCAGCCTGGGTGATTCTGATGCCTCCTGAACTTTGAGAGCCTCTGCACTGAGGTTTATTTTTCAGGAAATTTTACTTCCTGACTCATCTTTCCTTCTAGTTGAAGGTAGTTTCTTGACATTTATTTTGAATATTACAGCTGAGTATACAATTCTTCTATTTCCTGGTTCAGTTCTACTCTGGAGGGAAATAGAAAAAATCAAGGGGGCACTGGGAGCTATGTGGTCCTCCAGGTTTATTCCACTGTCACTTTTCCACTGTGAACAGAAGTGGCTGGAGAAGAAGACAGGGCAATGAGCTGTTAGCGTTAGTCTTTATTAAAATCCACACCCCGTCCCCCCAGGCCAGTCAATGGTTAAAGTAGTTAGAAAAATTGCAGTTCATTGACTCAAGTCTTTCAGCTCTGAATCCCAGATCCTGAGATCCAGACAGGGTCTTGGAACTAGCCTAATGGTTAAGCAGAGGGATGTAGCATCTGCGGCTGTGGTTCACCTCCTGCCTTTTGCATTTACTCCCTGTGTGTCCTTGGGCAAGTCACTTCACATTTCTCTATCTCATCCTCTGTAAGGAAGGGAGACAATAATGTCTAACCTGTAACATTTTAAAACAAAAGAACAAAGACTGATAGAAAACTACTCATAATCATAAAGATGTAAAATTTTGAAGCCGGAAGAGATGATAAATCCCATCCAATACACTTACATTGCAGGTAAGAAAAGTGGAAGACCCAGCTGGTTCGGTGCCCAGTGAGAGCTAAAGCCCAGCTTTTAAAGGGTTCTGCCACTATAGATCATTACCTGAGTAATTTGATTTCACTCGGTGTGTTCATTTCTTTGTTTAAATCATAGATCATTTAGGAGGAGGACAATTAGCTGATATTTATAAGTTCTAAAAAAATAAAATGCCTTTCTTTTTAAATTTTTTATTTAAATGCCAGTGAGTTAACATACAGTGTAATATTAGCTCAGGTATACTAGTATAATGATTTAACACTTACATATACCATTGGTGTCTATCACTATGAGTGCACCCGTTAATCCCCATCCTCCTACCCACCTCCCCTTTGGTAACCATCTGTTTGTTCTCTATGGTAAAGAGTTTTTCTCTTGATTTGTCTCTTTTTTCCCCCATTGGCTTGTTTGTTTTGCTTCTTACATTCCACATGAGTGAGATCCTGTGGTATTTGTCTTTTTCTAAGTTATTTTGCTTAGCATAATACTCTCTAGCTCCATGCATGTTGTTGCCTTGCCACACTATTAAAAAGCAGAAATGCTTTCCATGGATTGCCTGGCCATGGCCCTGAGGTTGTACATGTGGAAGATCCGCCTGTGGTGTGGTCAGGCCAAACCCTCCCTCAAGCTGTTTGTCTGGAAGCATTTCAGGACAAGCAGGGAAAACAGATAAGTTATTTCCAGTGTGTTGGGACCTTCAGCCAAATAGCTTTGATTCTTGTTCATGTTGTGAAATCTCAGGAAAACCCCAGAACAGAAACTGTCCTGAAACTGTGTAAATAATACTTGGGCTCACTTAGTAAAAAGGGAAACAGATGACAACTTTGTTCTTCTGTTTCTGCCTTCAAGGTTTGGGGCCCATCTTGTGCTTTGGTCATCTTAAGACCTTTTTCCTTTTCTTTCTATTTTCTTTCTTTGCCATTTTGATCAAACTTACTTACGAATCTAGAGAATTCTCATTTTAGGGACAGAATCTGTAAGAATGGAAATTGGTTTCTAAGCAGACTCTGAATGCTGGCCATGTAATAAATGTCACTGGTGGTGCTTTTCTCTTCTGATGGACTGCTCATGCCTTACATATGACAGCTAATGAGCCCCACTAATCAAACCAAGGAGCAAATGCTATTTCCCATCCTCCCCTCCTACCTGAAAAGGTGAGGGGTTCTAACCCTCACCCTGGCAGACTGACAGCCCTGAATAGGAGCAGAATAACAAGGAAATCTTGAAGGTTAATTAAGGTAGTACCCAAAAGTTGTTTTTAAATGAATTTAATTAACCTGTGATCTCTTAAAATTAGAATATGTTGCAACTAGAATGAAGGCAAATTATATTCTAATTTTTTTTTTAAACTTCATCTTAGGAGACAGAAACTAAAGAAGTCTCTGGGTAAACAGTAGTGGGGAGAGTGTTAATTACCACCTGGACTTTTTCAAATCTATCATTATTCCCTGAGGATCACAGAATAGACAGTTTCCATTGTTGGAGGAAGAATCCATAGTATTAACATCTGGTGCTGTTGTCAATCATCCAAGTTTCTGGTGGCACACTCTCTCACCCCTCATCATGACTTAGAAGAAGTGATAGAGTGACAGAAAACAGTATGAATAAGAGAGTGATTCAGGCTACCAGAGTCCAAAACCAGCCTCTACAACTTCCTAACAGTTTGGTCTACTGAACCTCTCTTTCTCTCTCCACCCATTTATAAAACAGGGTTACCAATAGCATGTACTGCAGGGGCTTGTAAGAAGAATTAGACAACCTAATGTCATAATGCATGCACTGTTGAGTACAGGACCTGAAACATGGTATGCTCTCAATAAATGCTGATGCTTAGGTAGGGTTGGTTTTTGGCTTTTGTTTTGCTTTGCTGTGTTTTGTTTTAACATGAGATCCATGGCACCTCAACACAGAGTTTCAGGGATGGGATTCAGAAGATCTCTTATCCCACTCTCTGACAATCGGTGCCTACATTTATGCTCCAAGTGCATTCTTCCCCAGGGAGAAATTCCAGCTTTCAAGAGCTTCTTAAAAGAGGTCTGTGACCCCAGTATGGTAAAGAGTGACTTTTACAAGGTATCAGTTTTAAAGATCTCATCTAATCTCTTTGAGCATTGAGGCCAATACAGTGTAGCCACACTAGTGAATCTATTACTGATTCTTAGGCAGTAAGGCTCCTGCCTGCTGCTCTGCCTGATTCCTTTCTGCTCTTCTCCGTGGTCCAACCTAACACAAATGACAGGAACACAATGTGCAACGCTCTGAAAAGCATCATGTCACTAGGATCAGGAATGTTGAAGGAAGGCTTCCCACATGAAAGGGGGCTTGAGTTAGAAATAGAAGGAAAGCCCAGAACTTAAATCACTGTAGATTGCAATAGGATACTAGGTGCTATGGGTAAACTTTGGGAGTAAAGGACATAATTTTAAGTAAGCCATAGATGTCTTTTATAAAAAATTAATATTAATGCATTTATTTTAATGTATATTAGAAAATATAGGTATGATGTTGAATATAATATAATCTTACAGATATTAATGCTTAGTATATGGCAGTGCTAGATATTTAAGTTTTTATTTTAAGTAAGTCAAGTAATAACACATATAACAACAATGTGGGTGAAATTCAGTTATGGTAAAATTATGATAGTTGAACATATATAGCTGAAGTTTTAGAAACATGGGAGTGTCAGTGCTTGGGCATTTGTGGAAGGAATGGAACTTTGTCACTAGGTTATGGAGGCTAGAACATACTTGCAATATAGAGATTGGGGGAATCATTTTCCTAACACAGATGCATGATCATTCCATATGGCTCCCAGAAGTCTCTCGAAGATACCCATGCTGAGAAAAAAGGGTTAATCAGTGTTTTTGAGCAATTATCATCACACATGTAAATTTACATAGAAGAGCCATACAACCATTTATTTAATTCTTCAAGTATTCAACAAAAGTACCAGAGTCCCTAACTGTTAAAGGGAAGATACTATGTGCAGGGTGCAAGTTTTGCTCTCAAAGTGACTACCAGCTTTTGGGAGAGAGACTCCGGTAGTGATGATGCCAGGGTCTGACCCACTTGTGGTGGCACAAACACAACAGCTTCTCTTTCAGGACACGGTCTTTGCACAGGCTTTCATTTCAGCCTGGGGTTCTTCTTCCCCCACCACATGGCCTATCTAACTTCTTGTCATGTTATGTCTCAGTATACTCTTTACTTCCTCCAAGAAGTGTTTCTCATCACCACACTTAAATTGCAAACACTTTAATCACATCTTCAGTGATCACATAAGTCACACTGTTGGCTTATTTAATAGAACTTACACAAATTGTAATTATTTAGCTTATTGGATTCTTTGGTATTTTTCTTAACCCCTACTGAGTGTCGGCATTACGAGAACAGAGACTTGGGGTCTTCCCCAAGACCTAATACAATGCTTGGACCAAGAAATATTAAGGCTATTAAGAAAAAATGAATGAATGAAAGGAATGGAGGGAAGGAGGGAGTGAGTGAAGAATTATCCAGTGCATATGTAAAAATCACTTAAGTAGTAAGGAGAAAGCCAGGGAGTAATTGTAATAAGAATGCTCTAGGAAAGAGTTCTATTTATATATAAGGATATTTTGATCAGGGTGAATAAAAGTAGTAGAATCATAGTTTAATCCATACACAGATACTCAGATTATTTACTCAATGTCAAATACCATTTGAGAGTCTTTTAATAAAACCACAGTTGAAAGTTAGAAAAAACTTTGATTACCCAACATGAATTTGCTAACAAAGACCCTGGCATTTTCCTACCAAGTGTGTATCCCCAGTAGCAGAGATTTATGTATTCCCAATTCAGAAAATGGATTATAGGAACACAGTCCCAAACTATGTGCACTGCACTCTATTAGTCCCCAAATGCCAATAGAGCATGGCCTGTTGCCCACCTAGTCAAGCATCTGCTGGTCCCAACCAGAGTGTTTTAATAATGTTGCCACTTCCCTTGGGGAAGTCTTAGGTGGGCTGGGTGTTTAAGTTGAAGCTGTCCTGACAAAGGCAAGATCATATGCAGTATGAATGCTGTTCTGTGTGTAAGCTGTAAATCCACATAAAATAATACCAGAATTCTCTCCTCCGACATTGTACACACACAGATATTTTTTGAGTTTTACTTTTCATTTTAATGATGGCATCAAATACCCTTTCAAATGTCAGAAGTAATAAGTTGTTTGTTCATGATATGAATGAGACAAAGTAGGTAATTGCTACTTTTATTCTATAGCCTTCCCAATCAGCTCCTACAGGCAGAGACTTGGTTTTATTAATAAAACAATGTCCTAAGAAACAAACACAACTTTCATACCTTTTAGCCTTATAAAATGGGAAGACAACTGCCTTTCCCTCCTCCTTCCAAACACAGATGGAGGTGTGAATTGCAGCATCCTGGGAATGTATTCTTAATTATCCTGTCGCAAGTACGTTTGCAAATAGTAGTAGAACTCTTAAAGTTTAACCTAGTAATCTGGTTATATAAATCTTTTCTGAGGAAATAACCAGAGTTGTTGTGAGGGGGGTTTTTGGGAAGAAAGAATAGTTCTTTTATTCCTACAAATAAGAGTGACTATATGGACTTCCAGTACTGTTGAATAAAAGTAGTGAGAGTGGATATCCTTGTTTTATTCCTGATCGTAGAGGAAAAGCTCTCAGTTTTCCACACCAAGTACGTTGTCAACTGTTGGTTTTTCATCTATGGCATTTATTACATGGAGCTATGTTCCCTCTAAACCCCCTCTGGTGAGCATTTTTATTGTGAATGGATGTTGAATTAGTCAAGTGCTTTTTCTGCATATTGAAATTCTCATATGATTTCATTCTTTATTTTGTGAACGTAGTGTATCAGTGATGGGTTGCAGAGACTGAACCATTCCTGCATCCCTGGAATAAATCCCGATGGATCATGGTGAATGATCTTTTTTTTTTTTTTTTTCCCAATTTATTTATTTTCAGAAAAACAGTATTCATTATTTTTTCACCACACCCAGTGCTCCATGCAAGCTGTGCCCTCTATAATACCCACCACCTGGTACCCCAACCTCCCACCCCTCCGCCACTTCAAACCCCTCAGATTGTTTTTCAGAGTCCATAGTCTCTCATGGTTCATCTCCCCTTCCAATTTACCCAAAAGCTCATACCCTCCCCAATGTCCATAAGCCTACCCCCCTTCTCCCAACCCCCCTCCCCCCAGTAACCCACAGTTTGTTTCGTGAGATTAAGAGTCACTTATGGTTTGTCTCCCTCCCTATCCCATCTTGTTTCATGGATTCTTCTCCTACCCACTTAAGCCCCCATGTTGCATCACCACTCCCTCATATCAGGGAGATCATATGATAGTTGTCTTTCTCCGCTTGACTTATTTCGCTAAGCATGATACGCTCTAGTTCCATCCATGTTGTCGCAAATGGCAAGATTTCGTTTCTTTTGATGGCTGCATAGTATTCCATTGTGTATATATACCACATCTTCTTGATCCATTCATCTGTTGATGGACATCTAGGTTCTTTCCATAGTTTGGCTATTGTGGACATTGCTGCTATAAACATTCGGGTGCACGTGCCCCTTTGGATCACTACGTTTGTATCTTTAGGGTAAATACCCAGTAGTGCAATTGCTGGGTCATAGGGCAGTTCTATTTTCAACATTTTGAGGAACCTCCATGCTGTTTTCCAGAGTGGTTGCACCAGCTTGCATTCCCACCAACAGTGTAGGAGGGTTCCCCTTTCTCTACATCCTCGCCAGCATCTGTCATTTCCTGACTTGTTGATTTTAGCCATTCTGACTGGTGTGAGGTGATATCTCATTGTGGTTTTGATTTGTATTTCCCTGATGCCGAGTGATATGGAGCACTTTTTCATGTGTCTGTTGGCCATCTGGATGTCTTCTTTGCAGAAACGTCTGTTCATGTCCTCTGCCCATTTCTTGATTGGATTATTTGTTCTTTGGGTGTTGAGTTTGTTAAGTTCTTTATAGATTTTGGACACTAGTCCTTTATCTGATATGTCGTTTGCAAATATCTTCTCCCATTCTGTCAGTTGTCTTTTGGTTTTGTTAACTGTTTCCTTTGCTGTGCAAAAGCTTTTGATTTTGATGAAATCCCAAAAGTTCATTTTTGCCTTTGCTTCCCTTGCCTTTGGCGATGTTCCTAGGAAGATGTTGCTGCGGCTGAGGTCGAAGAGGTTGCTGCCTGTGTTCTCCTCAAGGATTTTGATGGATTCCTTTCTCACATTGAGGTCCTTAATCCATTTTGAATCTATTTTTGTGTGTGGTGTAAGGAAATGGTCCAATTTCATTTTTCTGCACGTGGCTGTCCAATTTTCCCAACACCATTAATTGAAGAGGCTGTCTTTTTTCCATTGGACATTCTTTCCTGCTTTGTCGAAGATTAGTTGACCATAGAGTTGAGGGTCTATTTCTGGGCTCTCTATTCTATTCCATTGGTCTATGTGTCTGTTTTTGTGCCAGTACCATGCTGTCTTGATGATGACAGCTTTGTAATAAAGCTTGAAGTCCGGAATTGTGATGCCACCAACTTTGGCTTTCTTTTTCAATATCCCTTTGGCTATTCGAGGTCTTTTCTGGTTCCATATAAATTTTAAAATTATTTGTTCCATTTCTTTGAAAAAGATGGATGGTACTTTGATAGGAATTGCATTAAATGTGTAGATTGCTTTAGGTAGCATAAACATTCTCACAATATTTATTCTTCCAATCCAGGAGCATGGAACATTTTTCCATTTCTTTGTGTCTTCCTCAATTTCTTTCATGAGTACTTTATAGTTTTCTGAGTATAGATTCTGTGCCTCTTTGGTTAGGTTTATTCCTAGGTATCTTATGGTTTGGGGTGCAATTGTAAATGGGATTGACTCCTTAATTTCTCTTTCTTCTGTCTTGTTGTTGGTGTAGAGAAATGCAACTGATTTCTGTGCATTGATCTTATATCCTGACACTTTACTGAATTCCTGTATAAGTTCTAGCAGTTTTGGAGTGGAGTCTTTTGGGTTTTCCACATAGAGTATCATATCATCTGCAAAGAGTGATAATTTGACTTCTTCTTTGCCGATTTGGATGCCTTTAATTTCCTTTTGTTGTCTGATTGCTGAGGCTAGGACTTCTAGTACTATGTTGAATAGCAGTGGTGATAATGGACATCCCTGCCGTGTTCCTGACCTTAGTGGAAAAGCTTTCAGTTTTTCTCCATTGAGAGTGATATTGGCAGTGGGTTTTTCATAGATGGCTTTGATGATATTGAGGTATGTGCCCTCTATCCCTACACTTTGAAGGGTTTTGATCAGGAAGGGATACTGTACTTTGTCAAATGCTTTTTCAGCATCTATTGAGAGTATCATATGGTTCTTGTTCTTTCTTTTATTGATGTGTTGTATCACATTGACTGATTTGCGGATGTTGAACCAACCTTGCAGCCCTGGGATAAATCCCACTTGGTCGTGGTGAATAATCCTTTTAATGTACTGTTGAATCCTATTGGCTAGTATTTTGGTGAGAATTTTTGCATCTGTGTTCATCAAGGATATTGGTCTATAGCTCTCTTTTTTGATGGGATCCTTGTCTGGTTTTGGGATCAAGGTGATGCTGGCCTCATAAAATGAGTTTGGGAGTTTTCCTTCCATTTCTATTTTTTGGAACAGTTTCAGGAGAATAGGAATTAGTTCTTCTTTAAATGTTTGGTAGAATTCCCCCGGGAAGCCGTCTGGCCCTGGGCTTTTGTTTGTTTGGAGATTTTTAATGACTGTTTCAATCTCCTTACTGGTTATGGGTCTGTTCAGGCTTTCTATTTCTTCCTGGTTCAATTTTGGTAGTTTATATGTTTCTAGGAATGCATCCATTTCTTCCAGATTGTCAAATTTGTTGGCGTAGAGTTGCTCATAGTATGTTCTTATAATAGTTTGTATTTCTTTGGTGTTCGTTGTGATCTCTCCTCTTTCATTCATGATTTTATTTATTTGGGTCCTTTCTCTTTTCTTTTTGATAAGTCTGGCCAAGGGTTTATCAATTTTATTAATTCTTTCAAAGAACCAGCTCCTCGTTTGGTTGATTTGTTCTATTGTTTTTTTGGTTTCTATTTCATTGATTTCTGCTCTGATCTTTATGATTTCTCTTCTCCTGCTGGGCTTAGGGTTTCTTTCTTGTTCTTTCTCCAGCTCCTTTAGGTGTAGGGTTAGGTTGTGTACCTGAGACCTTTCTTGTTTCTTGAGAAAAGCTTGTACCGCTATATATTTTCCTCTCAGGACTGCCTTTGTTGTGTCCCACAGATTTTGAACCGTTGTATTTTCATTATCATTTGTTTCCATGATTTTTTTCAATTCTTCTTTAATTTCCCGGTTGACCCATTCATTCTTTAGAAGGATGCTGTTTAGTCTCCATGTATTTGTGTTCTTTCCAAACTTCCTCTTGTGGTTGAGTTCTAGCTTCAGAGCATTGTGGTCTGAAAATATGCAGGGAATGATCCCAATCTTTTGATACCGGTTGAGTCCTGATTTAGGACCGAGGATGTGATCTATTCTGGAGAATGTTCCATGTGCACTAGAGAAGAATGTGTATTCTGTTGCTTTGGGATGAAATGTTCTGAATATATCTGTGATGTCCATCTCATCCAGTGTATCATTTAAGGCCTTTATTTCCCTGTTGATCTTTTGCTTGGATGATCTGTCCATTTCAGTGAGGGGAGTGTTAAAGTCCCCTACTATTATTGTATTATTGTTGATGTGTTTCTTTGATTTTGTTATTAATTGGTTTATATAGTTGGCTGCGCCCACGTTGGGGGCATAGATATTTAAAATTGTTAGATCTTCTTGTTGGACAGACCCTTTGAGTATGATATAGTGTCCTTCCTCATCTCTTATTATAGTCTTTGGCTTAAAATCTAATTGATCTGATATAAGGATTGCCACTCCTGCTTTTTTCTGATGTCCATTAGCATGGTAAATTCTTTTCCACCCCCTCACTTTAAGTCTGGAGGTGTCTTCGGGTTTAAAATGAGTTTTGGAGGCAACATATAGATGGGTTTGTTTTTTTATCCATTCTGATACCCTGTGTCTTTTGATTGGGGCATTTAGCCCATTAACATTCAGGGTAACTATTGAGAGATATGATTTTAGTGCCATTGTAATGCCTGTAAGGTGACTGTTACTGTATATTGTCTCTGTTCCTTTCTGATCTACCACTTGTAGGCTCTCTCTTTGCTTAGAGGACCCCTTTCAGTATTTCCTGTAGAGCTGGTTTGGTGTTTGCAAATTCTTTCAGTTTTTGTTTGTCCTGGAAGCTTTTAATCTCTCCTTCTATTTTCAATGATAGCCTAGCTGGATATAGTATTCTTGGCTGCATGTTTTTCTCGTTTAGTGCTCTGAAAATGTCATGCCAGCTCTTTCTGGCCTGCCAGGTCTCTGTGGATAAGTCAGCTGCCAATCTAATACTTTTACCATTGTATGTTACAGACTTCTTTTCCCGGGCTGCTTTCAGGATTTTCTCTTTGTCACTAAGGCTTGTAAATTTTACTATTAGGTGATGGGGTGTGGGCCTATTCTTATTGATTTTGAGGGGCGTTCTCTGAACCTCCTGAATTTTGATGCTCGTTCCCTTTGCCATATTGGGGAAATTCTCCCCAATAATTCTCTCCAGTATACCTTCTACTCCCCTCTCTCTTTCTTCTTCTTCTGGAATCCCAATTATTCTAATGTTGTTTCGTCTTATGGTGTCACTTATCTCTTGAATTCTCCCCTCATGGTCCAGTAGCTGTTTGTCCCTCTTTTGCTCAGCTTCTTTATTCTCTGTCATTTGGTCTTCTATATCGCTAATTCTTTCTTCTGCCTCATTTATCCTAGCAGTGAGAGCCTCCATTTTTGATTGAACTTCATTAATAGCTTTTTTGATTTCAACTTGGTTAGAATTTAGTTCTTTTATTTCTCCAGAAAGGGCTTTTATATCTCTGGAGAGGGTTTCTCTAATATCTTCCATGCCTTTTTCAAGCCCGGCTAGAACCTTGAGAATTGTCATTTTGAACTCTAGATCTGACATATTACCAATGTCTGTATTGATTAGGTCCCTAGCCTTCGGTACTGCCTCTTGTTCTTTTTTTTGTTGTGAATTTTTCCGCCTTGTCTTTTTGTCCAGATAAGAGTATATGAAGGAGCAAGTAAAATACTAAAAGGGTGGCAACAATCCCAGGAAAATATGCTTTAACCAAATCAGAAGAGATCCCAAATCGTGAGGGGGGGATTTCTCCCTCCTCACGATTGGGTGAGGGATCTCCTCTGATTGGGATCTCCTTTGATTGGGATCTCCCAATCTCTTCTGATTGGGATCTCCCAATCTCTTCTGATTGGGATCTCCCCATCTTTCTGATTGGGATCTCCCAATCTCTTCTGATTGGGATCTCTTCTGATTTGGGGATAAAAAGAGGTTCAAAAAGAAAGAAAGAAAAAAAAGAAAAAAAATTAAAAAAAAGATTGAATTAAAAATTCAATCAAGAATTTAAAAAAGAATTAAGAAAAATAAAGATTGAAGAGATTAGGTTCTCTTCTGATTTGGGGATAAAAAGAGGTTCAAAAAGAAAGAAAGAAAAAAAGAAAAAAAGAATTTAAAAAAAAGAGATTGAATTAAAAATTCAATCAAGAATTTAAAAAAGAATTAAGAAAAAAAAAGATGGAAGAGATGAGGATCTCTTCTGATTTGGGGATAAAAAGAAGTTCAAAAAGAAAGAAAGAAAAAAAAAGAATAAAAAAAAGAAAATGAATAAAGAAAAGGATAAAAAAGAAAAAAATATATATATTAGATAATCTAGTTAAAAAACGTTAAAAAAGAAAAGGGTAAAAGTTATAAAAAATTTAGCAGAAGAAGAGAAAAAAAAAGAAAAAATTAAATTAAATTAACTGCAAGACTAAAAAATCACAGGCAGAAAGCCATGAGTTCCGTGGTTTGTTTTCTCCTCCTCTGGAATTCTGCTGCTCTCTCCTTGGTATTGAAACTGCACTCCTTGGTAGGTGAACTTGGTCTTGCCTGGATTTCTTATTGATCTTCTGGGGGAGGGGCCTGGTGTAGTGATTCTCAAGTGTCTTTGCCCCAGGCGGAATTACACCGCCCTTACCAGGGGCCGGGCTGAGTGATCTGCTCGGCTTTGCTTTCAGGAGCTTTTGTTCCCTGAGCGCTTTCCGTAGAGTTCCGGAGGACGGGAACACAAATGGCGGCCTCCTGGTCTCCGCCCCGGAGGAGCCGAGAGCCCAGGGCCCCGCTCCCCAGTGCGCCCTCAGCGAACAGCTCCTAGTAACTTGCGTCTGCCTAACCTCCGGCCGCGCCCCGAGCTCACCGAGATTGCGACCGGTTCAAGGCAACTCCGAGCTGCGAGCTCACTGTCGGCCCCGTCCCTGCAGCCGGCTTTCCCGTTCCAATAACCGCAAGCTCTGCGACACTCAGACACCCCCGATCCTTCTGTGACCCCGCGGGACCCGAGGTCACGCCGACCCCGCGTGGGCTTCGCCCCGGTTCAGCCTCCGGAGCGATGTCCCTCAGCGGAACAGACTTTTAAAAGTCCTGATTTTGTGCTCCGTTGCTCCGCCGCTTGCCGGGAGCCGGCCCCTCCCCCCGGGGTCTATCTTCCCGTCGCTTTGGATTCACTTCTCCGCCAGTCCTACCTTTCAGAAAGTGGTTGTTTTTCTGTTTCTAGAATTGCTGTTCTTCTTCTCTTCGATCTGCCGATGGATTTGCAGGTGTTTGCAATCTTTAGATAAGCTCTCTAGCTGATCTCCTGCTAGCTGAGGTAGTCTCAGCCTGCTACTTCTCCGCCATCTTGACTCCTCCCCTGTATTATGCTTATGTAAGAGAATGTCCTGGCTTTTAGGAAATATGCAGTAAATATTTTAAGAAACACACTGATGTTTTTAGTTTGTTTTAATTTTTAGTTTTTAGTTTTTAGGTCAAAGGAGGATATCAACTATTCTCAAGAAGTTCAGAAAAAATTAGAATAAAGAAAATGTGCCATGGAAGACATTATGAGAAAGAAGGGGAAAATGAGGGACGCCTGGGTGGCTCAGTTGGTTAAGCAGCTGCCTTCGGCTCAGGTCATGATCCCAGCTTCCTGGGATCGAGTCCCACAACGGGCTCCTTGCTCAGCAGGGAGCCTGCTTCTGCCTCTGCCTGCCATTCTGTCTGCCTGTGCTCACTCTCTCTCCCTCTCTCTCTCTGACAAATAAATAAAATCTTTAAAAAAAAAAAAAGAATTAAAAAAAAAAAGAAGGGGAAAATGAAGGGGGGAGGAATCAGATGGGGAGATGAACCATGAGAGACTAACATAGAGACTAACATAACATAATCAGTCAAAAAAAAGTTTTTTTGTAGAATTAATGTAACAAATTTTGTAGAATTAATGTAAAAAAACCAACAAAGTAAATGTAATAAAATGCTATCATTAATGACTCTGGGTGAAGGTATATAGAAATTCTTTGTATTATTACAGTTTTTCTGTGACGTTGAAATTATGTCAAAATTAAAAGTTAAAAGACTTTTTTAAAAAAGGATGTTCTGCTTTTGGATAGAATGTTCTGTACGTACTGTTATATGTGTCATTCAAAGTTGCTATTTCCTTGTTAATTTTTTAAAATTTTTATCATGTTATGCTAGTCACAATACAGTACATCATTAGTTTTTGATGTAATGTTCCAAGATTCATTGTTTACATATAACACCCAGTGCTCCATGCAATACATGCCCTCCTTAATACCCACCACCAGGCTCACCCATACCCCCCACCCCTCTCCCCTCTAAAGCCCTCAGTTGGCTTCTCAAAGTCCACAGTCTCTCATGGTTCATCTCCCTCTCTGATTCCCCGCCTTCACTTTTCCGTTCCTACTCCTAATATCCTCCATTTTATCCCTTATGTTCCATAAGTAAGTGAAACCATATAATTGGCTTTCTCTGCTTGACTTATTTCACTCAACATAATCTCCTCCAGTCCCATCCATGTTGATGCAAAAGTTAGGTATTCATCCTTTCTGATGACTGAGTAATTTTCTATTGTAGATACGGACCAATTCTTCTTTACCGTATTAATTTTTTGTCTAGGAGATCTATCCGTTGATATAAGTGGGATTGCAAAGATCTCTACTCTTAATGTGTTACTGTTAATTTCACCCTCTATGTCTGTTAATATCTGCTTTACAAATTTATGTACTCTTGTACTGAATACATAGATATTTACCATTTACAATTGTTATACCCTCCTGGTGGACTGTTCTCACTATCATTATCCCTTTATTTATCTTTTGGTATAGTCGTTTTCAAATCTATACTTAAAGGTACTGTTGGCCTGCTTTTTATTTTTTTTTTAGTGTTCCAAAATTCATTGTTTATGCACCACAGCCAGTGCTCCATGCAATATGTGCCTTCCTGAAAACTCACCACCAGGCTCGCCCTTTCTTTTTTCTTTCTTTTATTTTTTTTTTTTGCTTCTGTTTGCCTGGAGCATTTTTTCCCCTTCACCTTCAGCCTAAATGTGTCTTTATTTTGAATTGACTTTCTTGTAACTGTCTTATAGATATGGGTCTAGTTTTTTTTTATTAATTATTTTTATTAACATATAATGTATTATTTGCCCCAGGGGTACAGGTCTGTGAATCATCAGACTTACACAATTCACAGCACTTACCATATCACATATGCTCCCCAATGTCCATAACCAAGCCACCCTCTCCTTCCCCCGTACCCCCAGCTAGTTTTTTTTTAATTCAGTCTATCACCCTATATCTTTTGATTAGAGCATTTAGATCATTTAAATTAATTATTGATGGGTATGTACTTAATGCTTTTTGGGAGGAGTTTAAATTTTGTTTTAATTTTTATTTTTTTAAATTTCTTTTCAGTGTTCCAGAATTCATTGTTTATGCACCACATCCAGTACTCCATGCACTATGTGCCCTCCATAATGCCCACCATTAGTCTCACCCAACTCTCCACCCCCTTCCCCTCCAAAACCCTCAGTTTGTTTCTCAGAGTCCACAGTCTCTCATGGTTCATCTCCCCCTCCAATTTGCCCCAACTCACTTCTCCTCTCCATCTCCCAATGTTCTTCGTGTTATTCCTTATGCTCCACAAGCAGCTGAAAACGTATGATAATTGACTTTCTCTGCTTGATTTATTTCACTCAGCATAATCTCTTCCAGTCCTGTACTTACTGCTTTTTGTTTATTCTCTTGCCCTCTTCCTTTTGATTTTATAATTCTAACTAGTATAATGCTTGGATTCCTTTTTATTTTATATATGTTTATTATAGGTTTTTGGTTATCATGAGCATTAAATACATCCAATGTATATAGCAGTCTATATTAAGTTGATGGTCAATTAAGTTTGGTCAATTAAGTTATTCTAAAAATACATTTTTATTGCCACCCTGTTTTACATACCTGTTTTCATATTTTACATCTTTTCTTTTTTTGCAAATTCCTTAACTAATTTTTGAGATATAATTGATTTTAGTACTTTTGACTTCTAATCTTCTTACTGGCCTTGTAAATAATTAATTTCTTACTTTACTATATGTTTCTTTACCAGTGAAACTTTTTATTTTCATGATTTCTTACTTACAGTTAAGGACTTTTATACCTAAAGAAGTCCCTTTAACAGTTTTTGTGAAGTTGACTTATTGGTAATAAGCTCTTTTAACTTTTGTTTGTTTGGGAAATTTTTTTTTATCCCTCCTTCAGTTCTGAAAGATAACTTTGCTGGGTAGGGTATTCCTGGTGTAGGGTTTTTTTCTTTCAAAATTTTGAATACATCATGATACCTTCTTCTGACCTGCAAAGTTTCTGCTGAAATATTAGCTGATAGCCTTATAAGGTTTCCCTTTATGTAACTAGTTGCTTTTCTTTTTGTCTTTGGCATTTTAATTATTATTTCTTGGTGTGGGCCTCCTTGGGTGCATCTTGTTTGGGTTTTTCTGTGCTTCTGGTCCCTGAAAGTCTATTTCCTTCCAGGTAAGGGAATTTTTCAGCTATCATTTCTTCAGATAAGTTTTCTGCCCCTTTCTTTCTCTTTTCCATCTGGGACCCCTATAATGTGAATGTTAGTACTCTTGATTTTGTCTCACAGATCTCTTGACCTGGTCCCATGTTCAAAAAAATTTTTTTTCTGTTCAACGTGAGTTCCTTCCTATAACTTTTTTTCCAGATCACTGATTTTTTTCTCCATACTCTAATATGCTTTTGGTTTCCTCTAATATATTTTCCAATTTAGTTATTGTATTCTTCAACTCTGACTGGTTCTTTTTCCAATGTTCTATCTTTGTTGATGTTCTCACTGAGTTCATGCATTCTTCTCTCAAGGCCTTGGCCTTTGAGCATCTTTATTACCATAACTTTGAACTTTTTATCAGGTTGATTGCTTATCTCCATTTCACATAGTTATTTTTCTGAAGTTTTATTTTTCCTTTTCATTTGGAGCATATACTTCTGTATCATTTGTGTTTGCCTTGTTTGTTTCTATGAATTAGGAAAACAGTTACCGCTTCCAGTTTTGAAGTAGTGGCTTTGTGTAGGAATGTCCCCTATGTAGACTTGTATGCCTGGCAGCTTAAGCTGGCTGGCTGGAGGGGTAGTGGGGATGGGCTAGAGTTCCCAAGGCACTCTGCACTGGAACCACCCTGGTGGGATGGTTAGGGCTGGAGTGGGTAGAGATGATAGGGTCCCAGACTACTCTGTACTGGGTCCACTTGGGTAGGAGAATGGACTCAGGAAAGGCACGGGCTGGAGTATTCCTTGCAGGGGGTGCTCTTGCATGCTGGTTGGAATGGAAGTAGGGTTGGTCTGGTGAGTCCTAATGGGCTGCACACCAGTGCTGCCCTGGTGGGAATGGCTGGAGCTGAGGGGTGGGGCATGGGCTAGATTGCTCTGCATAGTGGAGACCCTAGTGATATAGCTGGAGCTGAAGTAGGTGCAGGCTGGGATGCTTCTCACAGGTGACTTTGTGGTGGGATGCCTAAAGCTGAAGTAGGTAAGGGTCAGAGGTGTCCTGGCATTTTTCATACCATGGCTGCCTTGGTAAGATCACTTGGAACTGTGGTGGGCATAAGCTGAGGTTTTCCAATGTGCCCCTTGCCAGGGCAGGTTTGGTGGGATAGCTGGAGCTAGGGCATGCATGAGCAGTAGGGGCTATCTTGGAGGAATGGCAGGAATTGATGTGGGATGGAGGTCAGGGCTCACTGAGGTGGTGGACTAGCTAGAACTCTTGGAGTTGCTCCCTTCCATGCTAAAAAGGGGGAACATAAACAATGGTGCTTTCTGGTGCCTCCAACCCTAGAAAAAATTCCAGCAGTTTTCCCACTGTTTGGCATATCCTTAGTCTTATAATCTATTTGGTCTTTAAACCACTGTTCTTTTTTGTTTGCTGTGCGCCAAGTCAGACAGATGTGCTCACAGGTCCCTCAGTAAGGCTATCTCTTCCTACTTGCGAGTTGCCACATTAGGAGTGGGTTCCCATCATTATTATGTCTCTGTTGCCATTTCTCTGGGTGGTCCCTCTATCTTGTGTGGTATAGAAAGTGCTCAGTCAGACTTCTGTTCTTCTTTAGCAGTAATTTATCTCTATAGATTTGGTGTGTCTGGGGAAGAGTTGAGTTCAAGGTCTTCCTATGCTGCCATCTTGGACCCTTTTCCTCTAGCCTTTGTGTTTTTAAGCCTTTAAAAACCTTGTGAAATTTTAAATTAGATTATCTTATTTTTAATATATCAGATTTTGAACACAATGTTGACTTATACTTAGATACAACCCCTTTCATTATATCAGCACCACTCCACATATGTCATCTCTTCTGTTGAGAATTATCCATATTTATTTGACTTCTCGCCTAAAAATGAAGGTTTTGTTTTGCGTTGTTTCCCTCTTCTGCATCTCCATGATAATTGCCATGATAAGAGAGCGTAAAACAGGAGTTGAATTCTTCTCAGTTACAGTCCTTTATAAAACACCAACTGTGCACAGCAAATTGGATATGCTATGACTCTGTGTTGATTTGTGCTTTTCATAGAAACTGTCTACTCAAATGCATTACTGATTTAAATTCTACAGCAACAGTGTGGCAACATGGGGAAAAAAAAGTAGACTGGGAAAAAATAAAGTCCTCTTTGCAGCAAAAAAAACATGGAGGTTACCAGCTAAGGGAGATAATGTATCTGAAGCCAGAAATATGAGCAGAGAAATTCAAGATTGCCTGTGTAGATGAGAGATGAATCTTTACAAAGGAAAAAAGAATAGAAAATATAATCCAGGGAATTGTGTGTGTGTGTGTGTGTGTGTGTGTTTTGAGGAAGGTGATTGTGTGATGCTGAAGAATCTTGGAAATGCTCTACATCAGCATGTGTTCTACATTCCTAACCTCTAGGAAGTAAGAGAAGTATTAATAACACCAGGCATCAAGTCTGGTAAGGGACTTTATGGAGCTCAGTCTTTTCCTGAAGGCATATTGCACTTGGGCCTTTAACCATTCTCCCTTTTTTTTTTTCTTTCTTTCTTTTCTTTTTTTTTTTTTTTTAAACTACCTCTGAACTCAAGCACATTTAACCTTAAACAAACCTCATCCGCACTATCACAAGCAGACTCACAACTTATTGTCAGGGGTTTTCCCATTCACAAATATTTCATAGAAATCCCATCTCTTCTGTGAATACTCCTTCAAGAGCCTCTGTCATTTGATTTTCTCTGTCATTTATTAACAGAACCCCATATCTGAAATTCATCTGTATTGTGGTTTGTAGTTTCTTAGTTTCAGGTAGATTCTTCTTCCTTACTGAATCTGGAATTCACACAAATTCTTATCATTAAAGATGGCCCTATGTGATATTTGTATATCTGAGTCCCTGCTATGCTTGATTAAAGAAAAATGAGTAGATCTGATCTATTCCTCTATTCTTAGCATTTAGAAAGGAGCCTTGCCCAGTGGTTACAGTGCTTGATTTCTGTTGTATGAATGAATATTTTCCATTTTCTGATAGGAATATCTGTCTATGGGCATGTGTATTTTATGCACATTGTACTCTCAGTGTCTGCCATTAACACTAGAACTACTTTCTCAAAGCCTATCTCACATAAAGCTGTAATCTCTTTAGGGTACTAGGATAACAGAGAAAAAAGTATTCATGTCCACAAAATTTTAAGGAGCATTTTTGATACAATGGCATTTATTGGCCTTTATGAAAGCAAATAATGGAATCCACTAATACCATCATTAGCAGTTAACTATTTCTAAATTTTTATAGGCCCCAGTTGTGGTCTTTTCACAATTTCCTCTCATTCCAGCCATTTTCTACCATAATTACCAATATCCATATTAAATAGTGGGAGGGACATTATCAGGAGAGGCAATATAAGCAAGCCTCCCAATTTGGAGATTTTTCCTTTTGAGTTTTTATTCAGGAATATTCAATCTATTCTTGGCAAACTGTTATACAGAACCCTCTCTGTGGGCATTGGAAAGCTTCTAGATGGATTCTAGGTCCCATGGCGTATTGGCATCTTGGCTTTCTCTCAATTACAGTCATAGAAAAGTAGCAGCAGACTTTCTTAGACAAAAATAGAAAGCAGACTACAATCTGTGACCTTCTTTAATTGAGAGGCTATTAAAGGACTGTACTTCTAGAAAACCAAGATGCAAACCAAAGCAGGTTTGATTTCTGACTCTCCCTCCATCCCCCTAAGCAATGTTGTCTCCTGTCACTTGTTACTATTGCTGAAGAATGGGACAGCAAAAATTTAAAAATTCAATATAGCGAGTTTCTTTAGGTAACGTGATGACAAGTATATGGTTTGATTCAGTTATTCACTTTTCATCCAGGTGTTTTGACCACAAGATCAAGTGTCCACTAAGTGCTGACCTTGGAGCTAAAGAAAAGTAAAAAGGAGTGTGGGTTAACTTGACCACACTGAATTCAGTGCTCTTGACCATCAAATGGAAATAATCCTACTTAGAACCCATCACTTTGGAATTGCTCTAGAAATCAAATGAGAGAGAAGGCATGACAGTGCTGTGGGATTTAGTAAGCACTGTCAAGGTGGAGTCAGTATTGCTACTTTGAAACACAGAGTGAACTTCCCTGCATCTGTTTTACCCCTCCCTCCCTGTACAATAGCTATGCAGTTTGAAGAGCATTTATTTATCTCTGGCTGCAGAGTGAACCCTTACTGGCACAAGTCAATTTATGCTTGACACTTCTGTGGTCACATGGGCTGATGCAAGGGTTAGCATGTAATCTAACTTAGTTCCATCAGACTATAAAGTAAATCTTCTGTTAAATGGTAGGGAAAACATTTCCCCCTCACTCCTTTCCTCCTGCTTATTCATAGCACCTTTGGCAGCCACTGTGTGGCTGAAGGACAATCAGTCTTGGGATGAAACAGATAACGCAGGAGACAGAAAGATAAGAATAGAAATAGGGATGACTCTTTTGGATCACTTCTCAAAATCCTCATAAAACTTCTATCTTTGAATACCATGGTTACTGAATATGCTTAAATAAAAGGAATAAAAGCTTTATTCCACCACTCAAAACAAACAAATAAAAACAAACAAAAAACAGCTCTGAGAAAAGAAAATGAAGGCTTTTCTCAGCATTCTAGTGCTAACAAGTCTTTTAAATGAAGTTCTCTTAAATACTTCACTTGAGAAAAAATTTAATACTATTTGAGTAAGTTATCTCAGCCTGAGAAACGATGTTAATTTTTGGATGTACATAAAAATTACTTGACAGAAGCAGTTAAAAAAAATTTTAACATGACGGGGCACCTGGGTGGCTCAGTGGGTTGACCTTCTGCCTTTGGCTCAGGTCATGGTCTCAGGGTCCTGGGATCGAGCCCCGCATCAGGCTCTCTGCTCAGCAGGGGGCCTGCTTCCTCCTCCCCCTCTGCCTGCCTCTCTGCCTACTTGTCAAATAAATAAATAAAATCTTTTAAAAAAATTTAACATGAATTCAGTACTTATTTTGGGGAGGTATGATTTTATAATTGAAAGCATTGAACAACATTGTAAGAAATACTTTGTATCACCTTTTCAGTATCCATTCAGTAAGCTGCATACTATAATATATAAATATTCATATACTACATTCCATTATAATAAATACATTATATATTGTTATATATATACTATAATATATGCATTAAGATATATGTATTACAGATGAATAAGAAAAACAGCCATCAAAACCATATAATATTTTTATAATCATATAACATATAACCATATAACATTTTTATAATATTATGAGACACAGATATCAAAAGTGCTATGTCACAAACACCAAACACTCTAGACAAAACTGAAAATCATTTGCTTTGGAAAACTGTTAGAAAACCAAAACTGAGTCCTTATGAGGGCAAAAAAGATGCATGTCCAGAATTTAAATCAGATACTTCCATGAAAAATGAGATTGGGGAAAAAAAAAATAAAACTATATTCCAAATTTTAGAATATGCTATTTAAATGTATAAGTAATGAAGTTAATATTAGAAGTTTTATAAATAGCCCAGATAATAGTTTATATATTAACATTCAGACAATCATTTGTAAGTTTTGGCTGCCAAGCACCTTCAGCTGCGTGGAGTAGCAATGGGGTTAGATCCTGGCACCTGGAGTTAGAAAAACTCACTCCTCCAACCACCATGCAATGGAGGAATGCTTCCAAGTCCCTACAATCTTCTGCTTTATAAGTGGAGATAATCATAGTATTTCCTCCATAAATAGGTATGAAAATTAAAAGAGGTAATGTAAGAGAAATGATGAGCATACCATTGAACATACTACACTCTAAATATTTATTGAACAAATGAATGAAGAGCAAGAGAAGAAAGAACACTATTAAAAATTATTTTCCCTATACTTTTAGTCATTGAAAGAAAGACTGTCTTTATGTAAGGTCTACAGATGACCCCTCAGTACAGGTGTCTAAAAATTCTTTTCAGTTTCATTCTCTTTCATTCATAATGTTCATAAAATTCATAAAGCATTCAAGTGTTTTACCTTCTGACCTAGGCTGCCAATGGGAACACCAGCATCCTGCTTCTGAATGTTTCCATTTAACAGACATTTTCTAACCATAAATTGGTGTATCATGTGTCAAAGGTACTTTGGAGGGATATTTAGTTAATGACTGATAAGTCCTTTGAGATCTTCGGATAAAATGGTGTGTCTAACCTTAAGTTATTTCATCGGAAACACTCTTTCAGCAGATTGGTCCTTTTGAAGATTTTTTTTTCCCTTTTGTGGATGTGAATATTTAAAAAAGGAATTTCAAGGAGAAAGTACACAATTTGTCTTACCAAATCAAAATCACTTTCTTCCTTAATCTATTTTCCACCTCAATAAGAATTATCTGAAATAAAAATATATTTAGAGGGGCTCCTGGGTGGCTAAGTCAGTTAAGCACCTGACTCTTGATTTTAGCTCAGGTCATGATCTCAGGCTCTTGAGATCGATCCCCACCTTGGGCTCCACATTCAGTGGGTAGTCTGCTTGAGATTTTTTCTCTCTTCTCCCTCTCCCTACTCTTGTGCACTCACTCTTTAATTTATATTTATATTTATTTATTTACACTTTAAAATAAACACAATGCTTCAGAGCACACCAGTTCTTCCTAGGGAAAAAGCAACTTAACTTACACTCAGGGTTTTTTTTGGTGCTCATGTCTATTAAATCACATCATTTTGCAACTAAGCATTTGAAAGAACAGATAATAAAATGGTAGTTAACATTTACTGAGTGCTTCTAGTATGCTAAGCACTACTAAAAAACACGCATTACCTCAGTTAAACACTGAAACAATCTCATTAGGCACCATTTTTATTATTCCCATTTTATAAATGTAAAAAACTAAAGTTTAGAGAGGGATCAAGTAACAGGCCCAACATCACATAATGGAATGAGGAGTTAAAATAAGGCTGTTTGATGCCAGAGCCCATAACGGTAGCCACTACTTTACAGTGGCTCTACTCCATGATACTTTTTTTTTTATTATTATTAAAGATTTTTATTTATTTGACACACAGAGAGAAATCACAAGTAGGCAGAGAGAGAGGAGGAAGCAGGCTCCCCGCTGAGCAGAGAGCCTGATGCCGGACTCAATCCCAGGACCCTGAGATCATGACCTGAACCGAACTCGAAGGCAGAGGCTTAACCCACTGAGCCACCCAGGCACCCCACTCCATGATACTTAATAGATTATACCAGGTTAGTCGTTCAATAGTAGTTTATGCCAAAATTATAGAAATTGGTCTGTAGGTGTTTTCTGAAGATTTCTGCATCTAATTTTCTCTATCTTCCAGTCTTACTAAAAAGTCTCTTTCTTCCTTCCTACTTTGCCCTGTTCCCTCTATTAACATAACACCGATGTGCCAGGCACCGTGCCAAGTGCCTTATTACAGACATGAATAAGACATTGCTCTTGCCCTCCAATGAATGCATGCTGATTGAGGGAAGAAACCAGTAAACAAACTACTACTATATAAGCTGTGTAAAATGCTCTGTGAGAGAAAAATACAGGTGTTTCTTCAGAGCTATGCTTCTTGAAGTGTGGTTCTGCATCAGCATCATCTAGAACTTACTAAAAAATCACATTTTTGAGCCCCACTCCAGAATGGAAGTGAATATTCCCTATTGAATCAGAAACTCTCGGGATGGGGTCCAACCATCTGTGTTGCTACAAGCCCTCCAGGTGATTCTGATCATAGAAACTTGAGAATGACCGGTCTACAGCAGAGATGTTAGGGCAGGATTTCTGGAGGATCTGATACCTGAGTTGAGTTTTGAAGGATGAAGAGAAACTAACTGGACAGAAACCAGTGTTCCAAGGAAAGGAAGCAACCTTGCACGTCCCAGGGGTGTAAGAGAGCATAACCAGAGCAGGGATTTATAAACCATTAAATTTGACCACAGTTTTAATAATCCTGGTGTGGTTGAGGAGGGACATGGGCACAGATGTGGCTGGTCAAATGCAATGAATCAGAACGTAAAAATTCTCTCGTTAGTCACGATAATGGGATTAAACTTTATCTTGGTAGGAATGAAGCACCACTGAAGGATTAGAATCAGAAAAATGGTTCACAGTGGGGCAAGGCTGAAGACAGAAAAGTCAAGGAAGATTATGTCATAAACATAAGTGAGGAACAGAAAGACGCAAAAATTAAAACAAAACAAAACAAAAAAAACCAGCATTGGAGTGGGAGATAAAAAGGGTATATTTTAGAGATCTTTTGATTAAATTATGTTGACTTATTGGAGGCGAGGAACCACCCAAAAGAGAGAGAGGGTCTAGGATGAGCCCTGAGACCTAATTTGAGCATTACTGCATCTAACATTCTATACACTTCTTGCCTTTTGTCCCAGGGCTACCCTGTTGACTCTGAGGTATGACAAGAAATAGAACCCCGCTTGATACCCACCCATGAGTAACTAGAAGTGAAGAAATTTTAGTGTTTTATGAGGCAAATATATATCCACTGGGAGAAAGGGGCCAATGAATAAACTCCCTGAAACGAGTTTATAAACAACTTCTTGCGGGGCCAGCTTGCATTGGCTCTCTGTCCTCTGTTTAACCACCCCTGACCCTAACGCATCAAGTATCTTAGGTTGAAGGGGAAAGGTTCTCTTGACTTCATATAGAGTCAAATCTGCAGCCACATAACCAGCATTCCCAGAAATCACCTGTATGTCTCCAGTGCATCTGGGTGATGAAGACCCCCTTGAGCAGTTAACTGAGTATTTGTATTACCTGTGGGTTCTGTTACTATAACAAGTCTAGTGGATTGCACTCCCTAATGAAGTAGTAGCAAGTATCCTTTGCCTCAGTCTCTGCCTTCTGAGGAACTCGGGATAATTCACCACCGTGCTACTGAGCCCTTCGTGATCATTCTGCCATGTGTGAAGTATTATGCTAGGTGCTAGGGATAAAGCAATGAACCAAACATAGCCACTGCTACCATGGGCTGGTATGCTATATACAGTCGAGCTCACTGACAAATATAGTTTTATAAGTACTCTGATGGAGACATGTGAGTGCTATGGAAACACCAGGAAAACTGCCTTAAAAAAGAACTGGGAAGACAAGTTGAATTGAAGGCATCAAAGCATTCATGTGAAGAAGTCTAAAGGCTAATGACATTTGGGCTGGAGAATTGACTTGGGATACAGCAGTTTATAGACAGTCTTTAAAGTCACCAGAATGGATGGAAGGGGAAGAAATTATAAAAGACAATCCTCGGGGCGCCTGGGTGGCTCAGTGGGTTAAGCCGCTGCCTTCGGCTCAGGTCATGATCTCACGGTCCTGGGATTGAGTCCCGCATCAGGCTCTCTGCTCAGCAGGGAGCCTGCTTTCCTCTCTCTCTGCCTGCCTCTCTGCCTACTTGTAATCTCTCTCTGTCAAATAAATAAATAAAAATCTTTAAAAAAAAAAAAAAGACAATCCTATATGGGAAAGGGGAGAGGTGGGCACTAAAGTAAGAGTCTAAGAAGCTGCAGCTAGAAGAGTTATTGGCCTCATCACTATCGAGCTCCACAAAAATGCGACTTACCTCAGTCCTCCAACCCTTTTGGCCTTGGCTTCTCCATCTCTCATTAGAGTGCTTTTGTTTAGATAATTTTTAAATTGCTTCTCCTCTCTGGCATTTTCTATCACCCATTTAGCTGTTAGATTACAGTCTGCAGGTAGAAGAAATGGGAGAGCTTGAGCAAAATACATCTTATTCTCAATTTACTTCCTATAAAATATGTCCTTAAATAGATCTCTGTTTTCTACATGCACAGCAAGCAAGAAAAAAAAAAAAAAAACGTATTTGCATTTAGTTTGAGTTCCAGATAAAAGGCATGTACAATACTGCAAAATATAAGCCCTCCTATTACCGTGTTTTCGCTCCCTTGTACACAGGGAATAAATGCACTTGGGCATGACAAAATGGCTTATGCAGTTGCAAAGGAAAGCAAAAAATCCTAACTTTCTGATCCCCACATGTTTTGCAGTGTACATGCTCTTCTCTGTCAGGAAAAGCCTTGCATAATAGTGCAAGGAGCTGGTTTTTCAGCTCTCCTGAGAGAGTTCTGGAGATCAGAAGCTGGAATGCATTTGCTGCTCTGTCCCAGCATTGCCAACCAGAACCCTGTCCTGCGAGTTGCCAAGTGATGGGAGCTAAAGGGACAGCAAAACACCATACAACAACCAAATGCATCATTGGAACCCACAAAACAATGCAGTAGGAAACAGTGGTTTGCCCCAGTGCTTCTCAAATGTATGAACTGGCTGGAGAACTTGTTGACATGAAGATTTTGATTCAGTGGTTCTGAGGTGCAGTGGTGTTGGGAACCGGGTCCCACTGCCTTGACAGAACAGATCATTAACATCTCTCCCTTACTGTGTGGTTAGTGATTTCCCCTGTCATGTTGGCGTAGCATGGAAATCAGCAAACACTACAAAGGGGCCCCCCACACACACGCACAGTCCCCCCAAAAGCTGACTGTAAAATATTTACCGGGACTATAAGGGGGATAAGTCTGAAATTCAGCATTTCTAACAAGCTTCTTTGTAATGCTGTTGATTCACACAGGACAGTTTGAGTAGGAAGGGTTTCTAGCACAGGCTCTGGAGTCAATCAGGTTAGAAGTAAATTCTGATGCTACCTGATAAACAAGTATAAATTGTGCAGCCTATATAATTATTTACCTATTAAGGCAAGGTATTTCTCTGAATTTACATGCCTAAACTGGTCTGACATTTTCTGTTATAATCTCTGTGGGCCTCAGGCTCTCCATCAGTAAAACAGACAGTGGGGATCAGTTCCTACTATCCACTACTGTCTCAAGCATTCTGCTAAATAATGTGCTTAGAGCATAGGGTCTGGAACAGAATAAGCATCAATAAATATCAGTGCTTGCTACTTTTCATACCAGGATATAATTCCATGAAATTGATGCCAGTGACTGAGAAAATCAAATAATATGGCAAGCAAACACTTTGTTAGAATGGCTCAACATCGTGAAATATCAGTATGTACATTTTAAACATTTCTGTCTCCCACTTAAGGCATTCTTTGTTCTTTAAATCTAACTCCACAGTGTTAAGATTCCAAGAGGTTTGGCGGTATGGAGAAGATTGGCAGGGAGAGAAGGAAGAAAAGTAATTTTGTATTAAGCGTGTCATGGAAAATACAAAAGTTGTGTTTTTTGTGGGTTTTTTTTTTTGTTTGTTGGGTTGGTTGTTTTTTGTTTTTTTGTTTTGTTTTTGAAAAAGCATTCTCTTTCTGTTCACTCTTTCATGAAGATGAAAGTGTTTCACCTTGACACAGAGACAACATTAGGCATTTTATATTTCTGAAGCCCATCCACATGCCTTTCATCCCCAAGTTCATGAATAACTTATATTCGGTGTGAGGATGGGTTCTCTTTACTTCCTGTGGAGCCAGATCTGCAGTCCACAACCAGAAATCACCAGTATCTCTTCACTGCATCTGGGTTATGAATATCTCCTTCAGCACATAACTGAGCGTTAGTGTTACCTGCTGTTTCTCCATTACCTTAGCATGTCCTTCCCCTAATACATCCCAAAGGACAGGGCGAGAACATGAATCATGACAGAGGGTAAAGAAAACTGCTTTTCATTTTCCATGCAGAATGGGGTGAGATGGGTGACATACACCTTTCATGATCTCTTAAGTAGAAAAGAAAAAGATGATGGATGTAGAAATTTCAAGTACAAGAACTAACATATAAAGTCTGTTTTCACCAACATTTCTGAGGCAGGCGTTACCCAAAAAGTTGCATCAATTATGCGACATTACTTTGTGCTAACAGGCAAACAATTTTGATTTAGCCAGATATTTTTCTATCAGAACAGAAACTTTCAACATTTTTTGTTTTTTAGCACCAATACACTGAACGAACCAGACACAGAGCCATCAGTAACAAAGCCAATTACAACATTAATTCTCAGTGATATTTGAGGCATATGTGTCGCAGGTACAAGAGAGAGGCTGACCTCAACTCCCATTATTTCTTTTAATCATTCCCGATTGGGATTTACTTTTGTTAGGGAAGAAGCACATGTATCCCTGAATACCACAGTTTATAGTCTTCTGCATTCTGAGTACCACTTTGTTTTGGCAGGAACCACAGTGACAAAATGAAGGGGCTTCTTAACCATTGGAGGCCATAAAACCCAAAGGAATATGTTGGCCCATATGCAGTGTTCCATGCTCAAGATTCAGAACTTTCATGAGGTCCTTGAAAAGTCAATGAGCCAAAATAAAAACAAAACAGAAATAAAACTACTTCAGTGGTAAGAACATGGAATTCAGAGACATAAACGGTCTATCAAATTAGAGTCTATCAATTACTGAAACCGCACTTTCATTTATTAATTACGGTCTCCAAAATATCCTTTCATATCTCATCGATGAAATGAGAATCATATCAACCTGGAAAAATTGTTATAAATGTAGAAAACCTGTAGAACAGGTTATTGTCCTGTCCAGACCAGTTACTGGATTTATAAGACCATGAGTGCAAGTCAGCTTCCTGACACGCAGCTCAACTACTTCACCTAAAAGCAGAAAGGGAAATAGCATTTCCCCCCGCTGCAGGACAACAAAATGTGCAAATACTCAATGTGATTTTCTTATTGCTTGTCCACGTGGGTCACCCAGATTCAACCAGAGTTTTCCCATTGTGACTGCCCTGCTAACAGTGTCCTATTACCTAGCTGCCTTTTTATTAAAAAAAAATTTTTTTTTTTAACATATAATGTATTTAGCTGCCTTTTCATTCAACAAGTTCTCTGGGAGACGCATCATGTTCTTCAAAAGTTCAAGTCCCCAGGAAAGAGCCTGAGTATTTGGTCATTAGAATCACTCAGCTGAGGTGAAATCTCTCTGGCTTCATTTCTTTTCAAGCAACGTTCTCTTCTTGTTTTGTTTTGTTTTGTTTGTTTGTTTACCAAACTATGATCCACTCTCATTCTATGCCCCACAGAACAACAAAGGGATTAGAGTCAGACTCAGTTAACTTTGGCTTTGTTTATCCAAACAGGGAAATTTGGAAATGAAGAGGACATTAGGGAATGCAGGGACTAGGAGAGCCACCAAGCCTTACAGCTGAGGGTCTAAGTAGCCTTAAACCACAGCTAGCCAGTGGCCCTGCAAATTATGCCTGCCAACCCAGTGAGCAAATTGAAAAACCAAAACAGATCCGGCAGGAATGTGAAATGTGGCCAGGGAGAGGAATTTAGCTACAGTAGCAATGGAAGTGCTGCCCAGGAGTTGTTCATGGTACAGTGATGCTAATTTCAGAGAAGCAATACAATTAAGTTGCCAGGCTAAATGATAGCCACATGCAGATGAGTATAGATTAGTAGACCTTGGAGAAAAAAACAAAACCCACACAGGGACTCGCTGTTAAATGGATTGCTGCTGAACCATATAAACGGGGAAACTGTCTAAGATACTAGAGCTGTCCTTTTGTCCAGCTGTAGCTTCTTAGACCAGTCCTTAGGGAGAGTTCACTGTCAGAAATCTTAACTAGAAGAGAAGCATAGGGTATTTATGATTTTCATCATGTTCTACACACTAGTTAGTTCTCAAATATATATCAAAGCAGTGCAGAGCAGGATTAAGCCCTTGTCCCTTTCTAAATTATATCTAGAATCATTTTTTAATTATGACAATTAATTGTGTGTATAACTTAAATATAGATGAGGCACTTTTGTATGACTGTTTTCTAGTTTGTTTGTTTTTTTCTAATTTAAGTATAGTGAACATACCATGTTGTATTAGTTTCAGGTGTACAACATTGTGATCTGACAATTCTATACGTTACATAGGGCTTACCACAATAAATGTTCCCACCATCTGTCACAACAGAGTTACTACAATCTTATTGACTAAATTCCCTATTCTGTAATTTGCATCTCTGCTTTATTTTATAACTGCAATATTGTATCTCATAATCCCCTTCACCTATTTTGTCTATACAGTCTCATCATTAACTTTAGCTTGCTAATATTTTGTTGAAATTTTTGTATGGGTTGATCAGAGATATTGGCCTATATTTTTCTTTTATGGTATCTTATCAGGGTGATGCTGGACCAATTCATTGAACCCATTATGAAACCTATCTCCCACTTTCATGTCATTCTTTAGAATAGTTTGAGAGAGTATGTACTAATTCTTTGTTTGGTAGTATTCACCTGTGAACCATCTGGTTCTAGACTTTTGTTTGCTGTATGTTTTGTTTTTGCTTTTGTTTTTCCCTACCCACGCATAATTAATATACAGTGTCATATTGGTTTGTCAGGAGTTTAATTGAAAATCAATTTCATTACTAATAATTAGTCTATTCATATTTTTTATTTCTTCCTGATTCAGTCAGGAATTTTGAGGAATTATCCATTTCTTCCAGATAGTCCAGTTTGTTGGCATGTAATTTTTCATGGTATTCTATTATAGTCCTTAATATTTCTATGGTGTCCATTACAACTTCTCTTTCATTGCTGAATTTACTTGAGTTTTCTCTCTTTTTTCTCTTACTGTTGCTTAAGTATAGTTGATACACAGTGTTGCATTAGTTTCAGGTATGCTGTGCTCACCACAAGTGTAGCTATTATCTCTCACCATACAGCGCTATTACAATATCATTAATTATATTCCCTATCTTGTATCTATTATCCCTGTGACTTATTCCTTCCATGATTAGAAGCCTGTATCCTTTACCCCGCACCCCACTGCTCACCACTACTCTGGCAACCTTTCTGTATTTATGGGTCTGTCTCTAAATTTTAGTTTGTTTATTCATTTGTTCAGATTTTTAGATTCCAAATATAAGTGAAATTATATGGCATCTCTCTCTCTCTGACTTATTTCACTTAGCACAATACCCTCTAGATCCATGCATGTTGTTAAAATGGCAAGATCTCATTCTTTTTGTGGCTAATATTCCATTCTCTATATATGTCACATCTTGTTTATCCATTTATTCATCATTGGACACTTGAGTGCTTCTATATATTCCCTATTGTGACTAATATTATAATAAACACAGGGGTGAATGTATCTTCTTGAATTAGTGTTTTTGTTTTCTTTGAGTAAATACCCAGTAGTGGAATTACTAGATTATACAGTATTACTGTTTTTAAGTTTTTGAGGAAACTCTGTACTATTTTCCATAGTTGCCTACACCAGTTTACATTCCCACCAATACTAAATGAGAATTCCCCTTTTCCCCACATCCTCACTAACATTTGTTATTTCTTGTCTTTCTTTATTCTAGACATACTTCCAGGTGTAAGGTGACATTTCATTGTGGTTTTGATTTGCACTCTCTTGATGATTAGTCATGCTGAACTTCTTTTCATGTGTCTGTCGCTCTCTTTATGTCTTCTCTGGAAATATGTCTATTCAGGCCCTCTCTTCATTTTAAATCAGATTACTTGCTTTTTTTTTTTTTTTTGGTGTTGAGTTATATGTGCTCTTTATATATTTTGGATATTAACTCCTTATTGGATCTATTTTTTGCAAATATATTCTCCCATTAATAGGTTGTCTTTTTTGTTTTGTTGGTAGCCTTCTGTGTAAAAAAGTTGTTATTTCACTGTGGTCACAATAGTTTATTTTTGCTTTTGTTTCCTTTGCCTAAAGAGAACTATCTAGGAAAAAATGTTGCAATGACCAATGGCAAGGACATTACTGCCTGTATTTTCTTCTAGGAGTTTTATGGTTTCATGTTCACATTCAGGCCTTAATCTACTTTGAGTTGATTTTTGTATATGATGTAAGAAAATGGTATAGTATCATTCTTTGGCATATAGCTGTCCATCTTTCCCAATGCTAATTATTGAAGAAACTGTCTTTTCCCCCATTGTATAGTCTTGCCTCCGCTTTCCTAGATTAATAGACCACATACATGTGCATCTATTTCTGGGCTCTGTTCTTCCATTGACCCATGTGTCTAGTTTTATGCCAGTACCATACTGTTTTGATTACTGCAGCTTTGTAATAGAACTTGAAATCTGAGACTGTGTTATCTCCAGCTTTGTTCTTTCTCACATTTACTTTGGCTTCCTGGTCTTTAGTGGCTCCATACAAATATTAAGATTATTTCTTCCAGTCTGGGAAACATGTTGTTGTTATTGTAATAGTAGTTGCATTGAATCTGCATATTGCATTGAAACAACATTCTTTTAATTCATGAGCATGGGATATCTTTCTATTTGTTTCTGCTGTTCTTCAATTTCTTTCATCATTGTTTTCAGAATGTGTGTTTTTCATTTCCTTCAGTAAGTTTATTCCTAGGTATTTTATTCTTTTTGGTGCAATTGTAAATAACCCTGTCTTAATTCCTCTTTCTGTTACTTCATTATTATAGTATAAAATCACTTTGTATTGTACAGATTAACTTAATTAGTTCTAATAGTTTTTTTTGGTGGAGTCTTTGGGGTTTTCTCTATATAGTATCATGTCAGCTGCAAATAGTGACACTTTTAAATCTTCTTTACTAAGTAGGAGGCCTTTTACTTCTTGTGTGTTTCCTGCGGATATGGTTTTCAGGACTACGTCAAATAAAAGGCAAGCGTGGACATTCTTGTCTTGTTCCTGTTCTTAGGGAAAAAGTTTTACTTTTTTAGTATAATGTTAGGTGTAGGTTTTTCATATATGGCCTCTACTATGTTGAGGTATGTTCCCTTTTTTTTATTTATATATATATATATATATTTTTAATTTATTTATTTATTTTCAGAAAAACAGTATTCATTATTTTTTCACCACACCCAGTGCTCCATGCAAGCCGTGCCCTCTATAATACCCACCACCTGGTACCCCAACCTCCCACCCCCCGCCACTTCAAACCCCTCAGATTGTTTTTCAGAGTCCATAGTCTCTCATGATTCACCTCCCCTTCCAATTTACTCCAACTCCCTTCTCCTCTCTAACACCTCTTGTCCTCCATGATATTTGTTATGCTCTACAAATAAGTGAAACCATATGATAGTTGACTCTCTCTGCTTGACTTATTTCACTCAGCATGATCTCTTCCAGTCCGGTCCATGTTGCTACAAAAGTTGGGTATTCATCCTTTCTGATGGAGGCATAATACTCCATAGTGTATATGGACCACATCTTCCTTATCCATTCATCCATTGAAGGGCATCTTGGTTCTTTCCACAGTTTGGCGACCGTGGCCATTGCTGCTATAAACATTGGGGTACAGATGGTCTTTCTTTTCACGACATCTGTATCTTTGGGGCAAATACCCAGGAGTGCAATGGCAGGGTCATAAGGAAGCTCTATTTTTAAGCCCACTTTGTTGAGAGTTTTTATCATGAACAGATGTTGAATTTTGTCAAATGCCTTCTCTGCACCTACTGAGATGATAATATAATATTTATCTTTCTTTCTGTTGATATATGAATATTGAGCTGTTCTTGCCTGCCTGGAATCAATTCCACATGATCATGGTGAACAGTCTTTTTAATGTATTGTTAAGTGCTATTTGCTAGTATTTTGTTGAGGACTTTTGCTTCTATGTTCATCAAACATATTGGCCTATATATTTTTTTTCCTGTAGTGTCTTTTTTAGTTTAGGTTTTTTTTTTTAAATCAGGTTAATGCTGGCCTTATAAAATATATTTAGAAGGTTTTCTTCCTTTTCTATTTTTTTGGAATGGTTTGAGGAGAGTAAATGCTAAATTTTACATGTTTGATAGAATTCACCTGTGAATCCATCTGGTCTTGGACTTTTGTTTGTTGGGGGTTTTTGGACTACTGATTGAATTTTGTTAGTAGTAATTGGTCTGTTCAGATTTTCTCTTTCCTCTTGAGTCAGTTTAGTAAGAATGTATGTTTCTAGGAATTTATCCATTTTTGTCTATATTGTCCGATTTGCTGACAGAATTTTTCATGGTAGTCTCCTATAACCCTTTGTAGTTCTGTGGTGTCAGTTGTTACTACCCTTTTTTTTCTGGTATTTATTTGTGTCCTTTTTTGGAGTCTAGCTAAAATTTTATCAATTTAATTTTTCCAAAAAAAAAAAATAAAGCCCTTGTTTTTAATCTTTTTTAGTTTGTTTTGTTTCTTTTTAAGTGTTTATTGCATTGATTTCCACTCTGATCTTTATTATTTTGTCTACTAACTTGGGGTTTTTTGTTCTTTTTTGTTTTTGTTTTGTTGTTTTTTTCTAGTTCCTTCAAATGTAGGTGTAGATTGTTTATTTAAGGCTTTTCCTTTATTTAAGGTTGTTTTATTTTAAGGTTTTTCCTATTTCGTCTTGTAGGCCAATATTGTTATGAACTTTCCTCTTAGAACTCCTTTCACTGCATTCCTAAAAAATTTTAGACCTTTTTGTTTCAATTTTAATTTCTCTACAGCATTTTTTACAAAACTTTTTTGATGTTTTTTTTTCATTGGTCAATTGACTGTTTAGTACCATGTTGTTTAACCTCTGTGTATTTGTGTTTTCTCCAGTTTCTTTTTCCCCCCTTGTGATTAACTTCTCATTTCTTACCATTGTGGTCAGAAAAGATGCATGGTATGATTTAAAGCTTCTTAAATTTATTGACACTTGTTTGATGGCCTAACATGTTATTTATTTGGAGAATGTTCCATGTGTACTTGAAAAGAATGTATATTCTGCTGTTGTAGGATGCAATGTTCTATACACATCTGTTATGTCCATCTGGTCTCAGTGTCTTTGACAGACAAGGTTTCCTATTGATTTCTTCCTGGAAGATCTACTTACAGATGTAAGTTAGGTGTTAACTGAATTATACCCACTGTGACTGTATTACCATCAGTTCCTCTTTTTATATCCATTAATATTTGTTTCATGTATTTAGGTGCTCCAATGTAGAGTGCATAGATATTTGCAATTGTAATATCCCCTTATAGGATTAATCCCTTTATCATTATGTAATGCCCGTCTTTGTCTCTTGCCACAGTCTTTGTTTTAAAGTCTATTTTGTCTGATGGAAGGGAAAACCCTGGCTGAGTTTTTGTGTTTTGTTTCTGTTTTTGCTTCCAAATGCATAAGTATTTTCTTATCCCTTCATTTTCAGCTGTATGTGTCTTTTAGTCTGAGGGGAGTCTCTTATTGGCAGCATATATATGTGACTAGTTTTTTAAATCCCATCTGTCACCCTATAGCTTTAGATTGGACACTTTAGACTATTTACATTAAAATAATTATGGATAGGTAATTTTGTTAATTGTTTTATTGTTGTTTTGTAGTTCCTCTCTTCTCTTCTTTTCTTGTTCCACTTCTTTGTGATTGATGAGTTTCCATAGTATTATGTTTGGCTTTCTTTCCTTTTATTTCCTGTATCTCAATTACAGGTTTTGGGTTTGTAGTTACCATGAGGTTCATATATAACATCCTAGGTATATAGCAAGCAACTTTATTAAAGTTGATGGTCATTTAAATTCACATTCCAAAAACATTTTTTCTTGCTCCTCTGTGTTTTATGTATATGCTGTCATAATTTGTATATTTTTATTTATAACTTCATGTCTACTTACGATCTCTTCTCTTAAAGAATTCCTTTTAACATTTCCTTTAAGGATGAATTAGTGGTGATAAACACCTTTGTCTTACCTTTGAAAGTCTTTATCCTTCCTTTAGTTCTAAATGATGGCCTTCCTGGGTAGAGTTTTCCTGATTATAGGTTTTTTTCCCTTTCAGCACTTTTTTGAGTATATTATGTTACTCTCTTCTGGCCTGCAAAGTTTCTGCTGGTTAAACCAACTGATAACCTTATGGAGTTTCCCTTGTATATAAGTAGTTGCTTTTTATCTTGGTGCTTTTAAGACTCTGTTTATCTTGAATGTTTGACATTTTAATTATATTGTGTCTCTGCGTAGACCCTCTTGGATTCATTTTGGTCAGGGGCTTTCTATACTTCCTGAATGGGAAAGTCTATTTCCTTCCCCAGGTTAAGCAAATTTTCAGCTGTTATTTCTTCAAATAATTTTCTCCCCTCTCTTCTCCTTCTGGAATCCCATAATGTGAATGTTAGTGTTCCTGATGTTGTCCTAGCAGTCTCTTAACCTATCCCCATTTTTTTTCTCATGCTCACATTGGTCCTCTCCAGTGCTGTCTTCCAGATCACTGATCCTTTCTTCTGCGTCTGCTAATGTGATGTTAATTCTTTATTATTTTCAATTTAGGTACTATATTCTTCAACTCTGATTTTTTTTTTTTACATTTTCTTCCTCTTTGTCAAAGTTCATATTGAATTCATCCACTCTTTTCTCAAGTCCATTGAGCCTCTTTACATGAGTTCTTTTTCCTGAATATTTGCCTTATTCTTTTGTTTGGATCATATTTCTCTGTCTCCTCATTTTGTTTGACTTTTTGTGCTTGCTTCTCATAGAAGCCAGTTTGATTAACTGGCAGAACAACTAATTTTTCCAGGCTTGAAAGAGCTTGTGCAGGAACATCTCCAGTCATTCTCTATGTGGTCCTCTGTCCTTTGCTGTGCAAAAGCTTTTCAGTCAGCCTTCAGTTCTTCTTTAGGAGGTATTGCTCTATGCATAGATACAGATTTGCTATGTCCATGGGAGGAGGCTAGTTCAGAGTTTTCACATGCTCCCATCTAAGAAGTTCCTTCTCCCACATGATTTTTATTTTCTAAACTTCTGTTGCTCTGAGTGAGGTTATTTTTGTAATCAGCACAATAGACATGAAAACTAGCATATACAAATTTGTATATGCTTTATAATATCTAGATTTCAAAATGTAAGAGCAAATGACTGGAAAGAATTAAGTAATGTTAGTAGTAGCTACTTCTGGGTGATCAGGCAGTTCCTTTTTTCTTTTTATAATGATAAAATAATTTTTGGTATTTGATGTTGGGAGATGCCTTATTAAAGCATTAAAATTCACTGTGTCTGGTTGTCTGGACTGCTCTGACATTTTCCACTGACTTTCAAGTTGAATAGTTATGTAAAAGAACATCTTTCAAAGTATATTCCATTTTTGTTTTTTTTTTTAAGTGTGAAAGTTATATGTTAATATATTGTTTCAGGGGTACAAGTCTGTAATTCATCAGTCTTACACATTCACAACATTCACTATAGCACATACCTCCCCAGTGTCCAGCAACCCTCCAAGTATATTAGAACACTAGTTCTTCATGTTATTAACTATTACAGTAAAAAAAAAGTTTCAGTGGTCAAGTAAGTTGAAAAATGCTGAGTGTACTAAAGTTAAACAATCTGAACTTTTAAGAACCTTTAATACAGTAATGGACACTATGCAGTCATGTGCCAACAATAAAGTATGCTTTATTTGTGAAATTTACTTGATTATGAAATTTTTTAAACCAGTATAGGTTCTTTATAGTAATATATTTTAGAGAATATTAATATCATAGCTTAAGCAAATCTAAAATTTATATTTATATTTACAATTTTTAAATTCATTGGTTCATTTATTAAAATATTCACTATGAATTTCCTTAGTGCCTCTTGCCTTAATGTAGTTTAATAGCACCCAGTTTATAGAGCTATTTCTCTCCTACATAGTAGTGTTCCCAGAGTGCTTTGAATATAACTCCATTATTACATTCATATCAATGCCTTATATTTATTTGTTTTCATAGCAGACTCCACCATTTAAGTATGATCTTCTTCAGCTCAGGGACGTTTTCTGAATCATCCTGGAATTGCTGACACATTAGACGAGCTCAATAAATAGTTACTGAATAGATTAACTAGACATTATATAACTCAAAGTAAGCACAATTCTGCAAAAATAGGAATGGAAAGGCTGGAGTAGAGCTCATACGCTTTGGAAAGAATTTTTTTTTTTTTTTTAAGAGAAATAGCAGAGTGCTTTGGATTTACAAAGAACAACTCATAGCTGAATCAAATTAGCCTAATAAAAGTTGTGAAGGAAAATGAAACTGACAGGGCAGGTCCTTCAAATTAGGTGTAAAACTCCTCTTGAACCAAGCTTGTAATAAAATGTAATGAAAATATTCGAAGCAGAGCAGACAGTTGTATCTTCAAGAGATGTGTGTTTTAAGATGTGGTGAACGAGTCAGTCCATTAAAATGAAAAGAGCTAAAGGCACAGGAGTAAAAGGGACTTGAGTTTAAAGATTGAAAAGGAAAATGTGGCCCCTCAAGGACTTAAATGCTATTGAGGGTACCATGTGGACTGTTTTCTGAATCCTTAATTGTGGTTTTTTTTTTTTTTCCTGCTTACGCTTTGCAAATTCTCCTCAGAAAAAAAGAACTGCATCAAAACTTGTGGTGCAACTAGAATACATTATTTCAAATGGATGGTATGCCGTGATGAATTTCAGTGGCTCTGTTTTGGGTCTCAAAACCATACAGATAAAATTTGGGAATGAGGAGGCATTAATAGAAATGATAATTCCAGTATAGTTAACATACAGTGTTACATTAGTTTCAGGTATACAAAATAGTGATTTAGCAATTCCATATATTACTCAGTGCTCATCATCATGAGCTTAATCCCCTTTATCTATTTCATCTGTCCCCCTACCTTCCCTCTGGTAACCATCAGTTTGTTTTCTGTTGAGAGTCTCATTTTTTTGTTTTTTTGTTTTATTTCTTAAGTACATTTATGAGTAAAAGCGTATGGTATTTGTCTTCCTCTTATTTCACTTAGCATTATACTCCCTAGATCCATCCATGTCATTGCAAATGGCAAGATTTCATTCTTTTATATGGCTGAGTAATATTCCTGTGTGTGTGTGTGTGTGTGTGTGTGTACCCTAAATCTTCTTTACCTATTCCTTTATCAGTGGACACATGGATTGCTTTCATATCTTGGCTATTGTAAGTAATGCTGCAGTAAACATAGGGATACATATGTCTTTTTTTTTTAAAAAGATTTTATTTATTTATTTGACAGAGAGAGGTGACAAGCAGGCAGAGAGGCAGGCAGAGAGAGAGGAGGAAGCAGGCTCCCCGCTAAGCGGAGAGCCCGATGCGGGGCTCGATCCCAGGACCCTGAGATCATGACCTGAGCCAAAGGCAGCGGCTTAACTCACTGAGCCCCTACATATGTCTTTTTGAAATGTTGTTGTTGTTGTTGTTGTTTTTATTCTTTGGTATCCAGTGTGATTACTGGTTCATAGGGTAGTTCTATGTTTTTGAGAAACCTCCACACTGTTTTCCACAGTGACTGTACCAGTGTGCATTTATTTCCACCAACAGTTTCTAAGTCCCCTGACTCTTGTCCTCCCAGAGAATGGGAGGGATGGGTGGGTTCACTTGCAAACATGAATATCTCTGTGCAGCTTCTCTCACTAGGTCCTGTAGACCAATTTCTGCTTGTGGCATGGCTAAAGAGAGCCCTACACTGACTGACAAACAGAAGACATTATTCCCAATGAACAAATTCTTTTTTTGTGTCCTTGTTTCTCATTTGGTATTATGCTTTTAAATGACTTAGTATCCAAAATATCACCAGATGGAAATAGGAGTAGCATTTTCATTTAACAAATATAATACCCCATAGGTTGTACAACTGGTTGCAGATTAGAAACCTCCATCAACCAGACACTTACCTAAATTGGCCAAATATTTGTGTAATAGAAAAATTGAAAAATCTGGCATTATTTATTAAATATATATGCATGACTTGTAAATCCTTAAAGCAACCCCAAAAAGTACATATACAATGTCTCCTCTATTTTATAGATGAGGAGACAGAATCCGTGAGAGTCAGTAATGCATCCATAGTCATCTAGTTGAAGCATGGAGATACATATCTAGATTTTCCTGTTGACAAGAGCCAAGGTTTTTCTGTCACCCTAACTGCCATGACTTAAACAGACTGGGGTTTTATTTGTTTAAAAACAAAAACATCACACTGGTTCCCTATGATCAAGACAGCCTCAAAGTTCTCCTCAACTTGACTGAACTTTAGACAGGTTGCTTCTTAACCAAAAGTGGGCCAACCCTCACTTTTTTAGGCATTTACTTTAGAAAACTTCCAGTTAGAAGTCCTTTCTCTGCCTCTTTGAGATGTAAATCTTCTCCAGCTCCTTGCCAGTTTTATATCCTAGGAATGTCTTTCTTGACACTGAGGAGTTATCCCTTTGAAATGGAATTATATAAGGAGATCTTGCTTCTATATCCCGGTGTCTGTGGGAGGGTAGGAGTTTAACTTTGATAAGTACCAATTAGCAAACAATCCTGGTTTAATCGCATTGACCAAACTCTCCCCTAAACTCCAGCCAGTAGCTTAGAAACTCCTGCCTTTTGTTTCAGTAGAGTGGGGTTCACTCACTTCTCCCCTATGGCAGTAATTTTGAATAAAGTCTTTCTTGCCTGTTTCACTTGTCCACTGTATTTTTTCTTTTATAGATATTAATAAAGTTCAGGTTTAAAAGAGAAATGGTTTAAATCTTTTTTTTTTTAATTTATTTTTATTTATTTGAGAGAGAGACAGTGAGAGACAGCATGAGCGAGGAGAAGGTCAGAGAGAGAAGCAGACTCCCCGTGGAGCCAGGAGCCCAATGTGGGACTCGATCCCGGTCCTGGGATCATGACCTGAGCCGAAGGCAGTCGTCCAACCAACTGAGCCACCTTGTTCTTTTAACTCAAAGGATATACAAGGCAGATACTATTTGTTGCAAGATGGTATCTCACTGAAATGTTGCATTCCCTATGTCTTTCCTGGGAGTTCCTTTCTCTTTTGAGAATTCATTTTATCTTGGCATACAGAGGTTATCATATAGAGCTGGCTTCTTGCTCTGTTCGTAGCTTGCTCTTTGGCCACAAGGCAACACACCGTAAATGGGCCATAATCTTTGTACATGTGTGCCTTCCATCAAAAATGCTGTCCTGGGAGGCTGGTTGTCTCAGTGGTTAAGCCGCTGCCTTTGGCTCAGCTCATGATCTCAGGGTCCTGGATCGAGTCCCACATCAGGCTCTCTGCTGAGCAGAGAGCCTGCTTCCCTCTCTCTCTCTGCCTGCCTCTCTGCCTACTTGTGATATCTCTCTGTCAAATAAATAAATAAAATCTTAAAAAAAAAAATGCTGTCCTTTTCCCTACCCCACCATATGCCTGCCAGTATTCTACTTCTTTACGGATGAAGTAAGTCCCTTTCCCATTTCAAGATAGCACTATCTCCTAGAAGTATTACTTGCTACTGGGTATGCCTCTCAAGGTCCCCACATCATCCTGGGAATCCCTGGTTTTCCCCATTTAGTCAATACTTAATGGTTTAGAGATAGAAACTGTACCTTTTCCCTCCTTTGTCTCCTCAGAATACAGTATAGTACCTGGGCAAAATAGACTTCAACTTGGGAAGAAAAGAAGTAGATTTGGTTCTTTTCACTTATCCTATACATGTTTCAAGGAAATAGACTGTTTTTATTTATTTTAGTGGTTTTTCTGGGTACAGAAATAGTCCTTTAGTAGGTAAGAGAAAACTGACTTGGTAAAGGGTGAACTGTGTCGGCTCAGAATTGAGAAGAGCTAGACTTAAAACCCTGAGTTTGAATTCTAGCAGTGCACTTGAAATTTGTGCACTGTCAAGTTACTTAACCGCTGTTCTTTTTAATCTCCTTTTCAGTAAAAGGGGGGTGAGATTACTTATCACAGGGCTACTGTCAGGATTAAAGTGTTACATTAGTCTCCTAGGGCTGCTGTAACAAATTACCATAAACTTGGTGGCGTAAAACTACAGAAGTATATTATCTCACAGTTCAGGAAACCAGAGTCTTTAATCAAGGTATTGACAAGATTGCTTCCTTCTGGAGGTTGTGAGAGAGAATCTGTATCAAGCCCCATCCTTAGCTTTTCTTGGTTGTCTGCAAAACCTAGTGTTTTTAGATTGCACACCCATCACTCCAATCTCTGCCCCTGTCTCCACATGATTTTGTCCTCTAGGTTATTATTTCTCAGATATCCTTTTTTTTTTTTATAAGGTTACCAGTCGTTATGGATTTAAGCTCCACTGTAACCTGAGGACAATCTCTTCTTGAGATCCTAACTTTATTATATCACATTGGTTTCCTAGGGATGATAGGTAACAAAGTACCACCAAAGTAAGTGGCTTAAAACAATGGAAATTTATTCTCCAACAGTTCTGGAGGCCAGAAGTTTGTAATCAAGATGCCTCGCTCTTTCCAAAGCTTCTAGAAGAGATTTCTTTTTTGTCTCTTTTAGCATCTGGAGGCTCCTGGCATGTGCTGGCTTGTGGCAGCATAGCTCCATCTTCGTATAACCTACTTTCTCTGTATGTTTATCTGAATCTTCTTAAAAGAACAGTAGTCATCAAAGTTAGGGCCTACCTTAATGAAATATGGGCGAATTTCAGATCCCTAGATAATCATATCTGCAAAGACTCTATTTCCTAAGTCACATTCTAAGGCTCGAGGTATACATGAACTTCAGGGTGACATTATCAAACTCATTACAAATCTGCAAAGGCCTTATTTCTACACACATGAGCAATTAGGACTTGGACACATCTTTTTAGGGAATACAGTTTTGGGGGAGAGCACAATTTAACCCACTACAATGGTAGAGGACTTTTAAGTTCTAAATACAAAGGCTGGTACACAGTAAGCACTAAATAAGTAGAAGTTATTATTATATGCCCATTTTGGTGGACATTGGGCTGGATGGGTAAGGGAGGTGGGAAAATGGAACTGAGAGTCCAACACAGAAAAGAGCAAAGGCTACTGGTGAATATGTTTGTTTTAAAGGCACCGTCATGGGCCCCTTGGTTGTGGATTTCCAAACAGTGGCATACGCCTTTTCCCAACTTCTACTCTCTGCAGCCAGCTAAAAAATAACATCCTAGTCCTGCCAAGAAAATAATGAAACATTCCAGACTATTAGGCCTTAGCAGAGTTTAATCAAAGACTCAGTGATCTATACTGGCTCTGGAGGCCTCTTCAAAGATGAAATCCACAATGTAATGACCGTGACATGAACTACCACCGAGAAAGAGCAGCATCTGTGAATGGTGGAAGACGTGCCTCTTTTCTGGTTAGTTATCCACTGCTCCACAAAGCTACCTGGCACTCAGAGGTGAATTCTAACCACACATGCATGCACGTAGCAGAGTTTATGTGTTTTACATGTCCTTTGACAAGATAACTTATTAATACACAAATTTGTATTATTCTGTTTTTGCCTCCTTCATCTTCTGAGTGTGTAGCCAGGTCCTGTGTATGTTCTGGTTCCCCCTGTCTCAGGCCAGTTTTGCAGGTTAAAAGCAAAGCAAAATCTGCTTGAGTTCAATGGATCATTCTTGTTTTGATGAAAGGCCTCAGAACTTTTTTTTTTTAATAATGGGTGTTCTAGAGAAGGTGGGAAAAAAGAGAGTACCACTCTGGCTGGGAAGTGACTCCCATTCATGGGAATGAAAGGAGGGAGCAAACAAATGTTTCTGGGGAGGCTGTTGCCTGGCCTCAGAGTCCAGGCTTTGCCAAGCATCTCCCTTTCTGTAGGGAAGCAAAGAAATAAGGAAAATGTAAGTAAAGACAGTGAATTTGTCTCATTGTTAGTTAAGAGTAAACAAAGGGTCAAAGGCCCAAGGGAGTCTTCTTCATGCTTTAGTGATGCCAAAACACCCTCCTGTCAGTATAGGGGGGGAAGAAGACTCAGAATGACTAAGGCTGAATCCTCTGCCAGCCCACTGGGATGAGGGTGCAGATTCCATTTTCAATAAGTGTTTTCTGATATTTTTGCACATCTGGGAGTTTATGAACAAAGGCTCATTACGTTTGCACACTTACTTGTTTTCTTTATAGCAGGCTTTGGAAGTGTTCTGTGAAATATTATTGTTCCCCTTCAATAATGGTAAAAACTGAAGATCAGAGATGACTCCGCTAAGGTCCCACAGTCAGTGTGTGACCGGTATGTGACCGGTCGGGAAACAAACCCCTGGCACAGTGGCAGCCCGCAAGAGGAAGGAGTATCGTAGCCACAGAGTCACTCCCTGAGAACCAAGGGATTCAGCCCCAGATTAAACACCCCAAGCTCTGAGAACCCACAGTGGGCAGACAAGCCCACACAGTAGTATGGCTTTGAAAATCCGGGGAGCTTAATGCCTGGAGCTGGAGGGCTATAGGAAGCTGAGTCTATCCTCCTAAAGGGCCAGTGTGCTGTGTCACTAGGCCTGAGACCCAGCAGAGAAGCAGCAGTGTGAAAAGTGTCTGAGAACACAGGAAGATATATTGACTAATTTTAGGACATAGGCTAGAGGAGAAGGGATCTGCAGCAGCTTTCTCTGGGAATGAAAGTGCTGGCAGGTGATATTTTTCTTCTTCTCCTGCAGCCTTGCTAGGCAGATAATTGTGAAACCAGTTCTGACGCCTTCCATCTACCTTGCTTGCACCACCTGGTCAGTTTAGACATTTCTCTACAGATCCTCTGTCCAACCCACCTGTCCTAAGAGGAACCCCCACATAGTAACTCCTACCACACCTTGGAGGTAGCCTCGGTCAGGACTGGCGTCCCTCTAAGAAGTGTAAAAGGAACTTCCTTAAATGGAAAAGAAAAGGTCAGGTAAAAGTTTTACCTGAAGTAAAAGTTTTGAAAGGAATAATTGCACTAGTAAAAGCCGACGTACAATAAAGATAGTAGATCGGTCACTTGAAAGGCTAGTATAAAAAGATAAAATTAGTAAAATCAATGTACAATACACGCACACAAATTAGTTAAGGGATACACAAAACAGAAAGATGTAAAATATAACATCATTAAACATAAAACTTGGGAAGGGGAGTAAAATGTGTTCAAACTTAAGAGGCCATCAACCTAATATAGAGTGCCATATACAGGGTTATTATATTTGACTCTATGATAACCACACACCAAAACCTACAACAGAGAAAAAATAAAGAGAAAGGAATCCAAGCATAACACTAAAGAAAGTCACCAATCACAAGGGAAGATAGCAAGAGGAGAAAGAAAAACAAGAACTATACTACAGCCAGAAGAAAAAAAAAAAAAATCAACACAATGGCAATAAGTATATACCTATCAGTAAGTACTCTAAATGTACTGGTCTAAAAGATCCAACTGAAAGACACAGGGTGACTGAATGGATTAAAAAAACAAAACCTATCTTTATGCTGCCTACAAAAGACTCATTTCAGACCTAAAGACACACACAGATAGGGAGAAAAAGGTAGGTAGTATAACTTATATCAGACAAGATAGACTTTATTGTTTGCAGTTGTGTTTTCCCATTCAGTAGGCTGCATTTTTCTTTTGTTGATAGTTTCCTTCATTATCTAAAAGTATTTTGGGGGGGGCATAATAACAGTAGTTTTAATTTTGTTTCCTTTGTTTTAGGATACATATCTAGAAAACTGTTGCTAAGGCTGATATCAAAAAGATTACTGCCAATATTTTCTTCTAGATGTTTTATGGTTTCATGACTCCCATTTAGATCCTTACAGTTATGAGTTTATTTTGTGTGTCTGCTGTGAGCAAATGGTCTAGTTTTTCTTTTGCATGCAGCCATTACAATTTTCCCAGAACCATTTATCAAAGTGATTGTCTTTTCCCATATATTGTTGTCCCCTTTGTCATAGACTGACATATAGGTTTGGCTTTAATTCTGGATTTTCTATTCTAGTCCATCGTTCTATGCCTTTTTGGGAAAGGAGGGGTGCTAGTAGCATACTTAAAAATCTGGGACTGTGATACTTTCAGCTTTTTCTTTTCTTTTTCAAGATTACTTTGGCTCTTCAGGTTTTTTTGTCCTTTCCTAACAATATTTGGATTATTTCTTCTACTTCTATAAAAAAAATACTGTTGGTATTTTGATAAGAATTGACTGAATCTATAGATTGCTTTGAGTAGTGTGAACATTTGAACAATACCCTTTTCAAATCCTTAAGCATGATATGTCTTTATACATTTTTCTGTTGTCTTCAATTTCTTTCATCATGTTTTATAGTTTTCACAGTTACAGGTCTTTCACTTACTTTGTTAAGTTTATTCCTAAGGATATTACTCTTTCTGTTGAAGTTGATCGTTTTCTTAATTTCTCTTTGGGCTACTTCATTGTTAGTGCAACAGACTTCTTTATATTAATTTTGTATCCTGCAATTTTACTGAATTCATTGATTAGTTTTATTATGGTTTTGGTGGAGTTTTTAGGGTTTTCTCTGTCTGGTATCATCTGAATATAGTGATAATTTTACTTTATTACCTGCAGCTAGAACTCCCAGTACTATGTTGAATAAACAGAGTTGAGAGTGGAAATCCTTGTCTTCTTCCTTATCTTAGAGGACAAGTTTTCAGTTTTTCACCATTGAGGATGATACCAGTTGTGTGTTTGTCATAAATGGCCTTTATTATGTTGAGGTATATACCTTCTAAACTCTACTTTGCTGAGAGTTTTTGTCATGAACCAATGTTAAATTATGACATGACTTTTTTGCATTTCTTAAGATAATCATATGATTTTTACCCTTCATTTTGATTATGTGGGGTATAAATGTCGATTGATTTGCAAATATTGAACTCTCATAGTGTCCAAAGAATAAATTCCTTTTGATTACGGTATATGATCCTTTTGATGTTTTATTGAATGTGGTTTGCTGATATTTTGTTGAGGATTTTTACATCTTCGTTCATCAGAAATATTGGCCTTTTAAGAGTCTTTGGTTTTGGCATCAGGGCAATACTGGTCTCATAGAATACATATGGAAACTTTCCTTCCTGTTCTATTTTTTGAAATAGGTTGAGGAGAATTGGTCTTAACATTTCTTTATGTTTGGTAGAATTCACCTGTGTCTGTCTGGTCCTGAACAATTCTTTGTTGGGTTTTTTTTTTTTAAATTACTGATTGAATTTTGTTACTAGTATTCAATTTTGTTTAGATTTTATTTTACTTCCCAATTCAGTTTTGAAAGATTATATTGGTAGAAATTTACTTCTTTAGATTGTTGAGTTGTCATACAATTTTTCATAGCAGTCTTGTAATCCTATTTCTGTAGTAGCTGTTACTATTCAATTCTTTAACTTCTGATTTTACTTATTTGGGTTCTTTCTCTTTCTTGATGAGTCTAACTAACGGTTTACCAATTTAATTTTTCCTTGCAAAGCCACAGCTCTATTTTTAGCCTCTGTTTTTCTCTGTTCCAGTCTTTAGGTGTATGGTTAAAGTGCTGGAGATTTTTCTTGTTTCTTAGAGGTCATTATCACTATAACCTTCCCTCTTAGAACTGCTCTGCCTATGTCCCCATGATTTTGGCCCATTTTGTTTCCATTTGTCTCCATGTATTTTTTAAATTTCTTTGTTAATTTCTTCATTCACCCACTGGTTGTTTAGACAGAATAGACTTTAAGACAAATAATGATAAAGAGATCTATCCAACAGGAGGATATAATAACTGTAAATATCTATGCACTCAACATAATATATATATGTATGTGTATATATGTGTATATATATACATATATATGGAAAATATTAATAGACATAAAGGGAGAAGTTGACAGTAATACAGTAATAGAAACAGGCTTTAACACTCCACTTATATCCATACAGAAAATTAATAAGGAAATAGTGGCTTTGAGACACACCCTTGACCACGTGGGCTTAAAAGATATATACAGAATATTCCAGCCCAAACCAGCAGAATACACATACTTTTCAAGTGCAAATGATATATTCTTGAAGATAAATCTCATGTTAGGATCAATACATTTAAAAATACAAAAATCATACCAAGCATCATTTTCAACCACCACAGAATGTAACTAAAATTCAATCACAGAAAATGAAAAATGAGGGTGAGGGGAAGAAAAATGTATAGGCTAACAACATGCTATGAAACAGTAAATGGGTCAACAAAGAAATCAAAAAGGAAATAAAAATGCATGTCAAGAGTAAAGAAAGTGGAAACACAATGGTTCAAAATCATTGTAAGGTAATAAAAGTAGTTCTAATAGGAAAGTTTATAGCAATATAAGCCTACCTCAAGAAACAAGAAAAATCTCAAAAAAATCTAACCTTACTCCTAAATGAACTAGAAAGAGAATAAAGCCTAAGGTTAGTAGAATAAAAGAGCAGAAACAAGTGAAATAGAGACAAAAACCAATAGAAAAGATCAATAAAAATCAAGATCTGGATCTTTGAAAAACAAAATTGATAAACACTTCACCCAGACTAAAATAATACCTGAAAGAAATGAAAAGTTACAATTGACACCAAAGAACTAGAAAGGATTATGAGACTACTATTAAAAATTATATGCCAATGAATTGGACAACCTAGAAAAAAATGTTGCGATTTCTAGAAATATTCAGTCTTCTAAAACTAAATTAGGAATAAATATAAAATATTAAAAGACCCATTATTAGTAATGAAATTGATCAGAAATAAAAAAAACTTGCAACAAAAGTTGGAAGAACCAGATGGCTTCACAGGCAAATTCTACTAAACATTTAAAGAAAAGGTAAAACCAATTCTCTACAGACTAGTACAAGAAATAGAAGAGGAAGAAAAGCTTCCAAAATCATTCTATGAGGCCAGCATTTCCTTGATACCAAAATCAGACAAATAAATAAATTAAGTGCAGGCAAATATATATCTCTGAAGAACATAGATGCAAAAATCCTCATCAAAATATTAACCAATTGAATTTCAAAATATGTGATCATTATCCTTGACCAAGTGGAATTTATTTCAGGGGTAGAAGGATGGTTCCATATCTGCAAATCAATCAATGTGATATATACATTAACAAAATAATAGATAAGGATACCTGAATAGCTCAATTGGTTATGAATCCAACTCTTGATTTCACCATGGGTCATCATCAGGGTTGTGAGATAAAGCCCCACATCAGCCTCCCATGTTGGGCATGGAGCCTGCTTAAGATTCTCTCTATGCTCTCCCTCTGCCCCTCCCCCATCTCCTTCTCAAAATAAATACATACGTACATACAGGATAAAAATCATGATTGTCTCCATAGATGCCAAAAAAGTCTTTGACAAAATCCAACACAACAGATTTAGAGCAAACATACCTTAACATATTACTAACCCAGCTAATATCTTACTTGATGGTAAAAACTTAAAGATTTTCCTCTAGATCAGGAAGAAGAATGTTCCCTCTTACCACTTTTATTCAACATCGTACTAAAGTTCCAGCCATAGCCATCAGACAAGAAGTAAAAGGTATCCAAATTGGTAAGGAAGAAGTAAAACTATCACTATTTTCAGAGGACATGATACTGAATATAGAAAACCCTAAAGACTTCACCAAAAAACTATCAGAATAAATGTACTCAGTAAAGCTGCAGGATACAAAATCAATACAGAATTATCCACTTCATTTCTGTACACTAGTAACAGAAGAACAGAAAGAGACATTTTTTAAAAGTCCCATTTACAGTTACACCAACAAAATAAATATATAAATACCTAGGAATAAATTTAACCAAGGAGGTGAACGACTTGTACTCTCAAAACTATAAGATGCATATGAAAGAAACTGAAAATGACACAAATGCAAAGATATACTCCTGGAAGAAATAATTGTGTTAAAATACCTATACCACCCAAAGCAACCTCTAAATACAATGCAATTCCCATTAATACATCAATAGTATTTTCCAGGGAGCTAGAACAAAAAAATCCTAAAATTTGTATGGAACCACAAAATACCACAAAAAAACAAAGATTAAAGAGATTAAAGAACAAAGCTGGAGTTGTCATATCCCAGATTTCAAACTATACTACAAAGCTCTAGTAATCAAAACAGTATAGTACTGAAAAACATAGAGAGCAAGAGAGCAGAATAAAGAGCTTAGAAATAAACCCATGCTTATATAGTTAATCTGCAACAAAGGAAGTAAGAATATACAAAGGGGAGAAGACAGTCTCTTCAATAAATTGTGTTGAGAAAACTAGACCACTTTCTTACACCATGCATGCACAAAAATAATCTCAAAATGGATTAAAGACCTAAATGTGAGTCCTGAAACCGTAAAAGTCCTAAAACAAAATTTAGGCAGTAATCTCTTGTATAGTAGCCTTAGCAATATTTTTCTGGCTATGCCTTCCTAGGAAAGGGAAAGAAAAGCAAAAATAAACAATTGGAAATTTATAAAACTAACAAGCTCTTACACAGTGAAGTTAATCACCAAAAAAGCAACTTACTGAATGGCAGAATATATTTGCAAATAGTATATTCAATAATATCCAAAATATATAAAGAACACATATAACTCAACACCAAAAAGTTAAAAATGTGGTTAAAACATGAGCAGTGGACCTGAACAGACATTTTTCCAAGGAGGAAATTTGGGTGAACAACAGACAAATAAAAAGATGTTCAACATTACTAATCATCAGGGAATTGCAAGTCAAAACAATAAGATTTTACCTCACCCCAGTGAGAATGACTAGTATCAACAAACATTGTCAAGGATGTGGAGAAAAGAGAATATTTGTATGCTATTGGGAATGCAAGTTGGTGCAGCCACTGTGAAAAGCAGTGTGCAGTTTCCTCCAAAAATCAAAAATAGAAATACTGTATCATCTAGTATTTTCACATCTGTGTATTATTCAGAAGAAAACAAAAATGGTAATTGGAAAAGCTATAGATACCTTTGTTTATTGCAGCATTATTTACAATAGCCAAGACATGGATGCAATCCAAGTATAATGGAATACTAATCAGCCATAAAAAAGAATTTTCTCTTCAGGAGAGCAGAAATGGACCTTAGAGTACTAGGCTAAAGTCAGAGCAAGATCAATAACATATAATTTCACTTACATGAGGAATCTAAAAAAGAAGACAAATGGACAAACAAAAGAAATGAAATTATAAATCCAGAGAAGAATTTGTTGCCAGAAGAGAGAGTGGGCTGGGGTATATGTGAAACAGTTGAAGAGGAATATGAGATACAAACTCCCAGCCATAAAATAAATACATCATGGGGATGAAAAATACTACATGGGAAATATAGTCCATGATTATGTAGACACTTTTTAGGATGACCAGTGTTTACTAGACTTACTGTGGTGAGCACTGCATCTTGTACACAACTGTGAAATCATTATTATATACCAGAAACTAATATAGTATTACATGCCAACTACACCTAATTGAAATATTGAAATAATTCAATATTAAATGGCTTGCCTGCTTTCTCAAATACAATTTAGATTGTTGCTCTTTATGTGTGGTTCAGTCAGCCTTCCATAAATAGCCCAGCTACTCCACCCAATTCTTAGAACCTTGACACAGAGTTTCACTTTCATTCTACTTACAGTATCATTTCCTTGCTTCTATCAGATTGTCTATGGCTCCCAAAGAGATCATGACATTAGAGAACCAAAATCTTGCTTCAGATGATAGTAACAAAAACAATAAAACACTGATAACAACATCTACAGAGTGTTTACTGGGTGAAGACCTATCATGAGTGATATCATTAATCCTTCACAACAACTTTAATATTTAGGTACCATTTTACAGATGAGGAGGAATATTCAATCTTAGGTGACAGATGGAGACTGATGCAGCTAGAAATGGAACTCAACTCTGACATAAATCAAAGCCATTACAATACTATGTCTAACTAACAGCCTTGTGTGTATTGAAGAAGTCTGTCCATTAAAGAAAAATTACCCCAAGAAGAGAATAGATACAATCCTATTTGGTAAATTTTTTCATTTTGCTCAATAAATTTTGTTCCAGTACCTGGAGGTCCTAAAGCCCATGGTGCCAAAAAGTGAACATTGTTAAAATCATAGCTGTTAATATAAACATCACCAAGAGGGTGGGAGTAAAGCAAAATATTGAAATAACGTTTGCCAAATTACTATCACTTACTCTTTAAGTGCCTCCTCTCTGTTCTTTAGGAGAGCAACTTAGGAGAGTCTTAGAACATGATTCTGGAAAAGGAGATTCCATGTCAAGTTTTTACAAATACATAACCATTGCAAACAGAGAAGCTTTTTTGTAAGATCAGATGTGGATTTATTTGTAAATTTCAAATAACATTGAACTGTAATTCAATGGCTATTTCAACAGACACTTAGCTCTCTTGCCTTGGATAGAGTAAATGGATTTGACTACTGAACAACCCACTTTTGAAATGTTAATCTTCTCAGAATACACCCTGGGTCAGAGAAGTTATCAATAAAGATGAAGCAGGTCACATAAAAGACAAAGGGTTTGGACCTCTGTGGATTACTGAGAGAAAAACACACAAAACCTGAAGTAGACCTGAAAAAGCATAAAGAAGGATAAAGCAGGAGGTTTTCCCAGCTTTTATTGGCTCCATTCCTTCTCTAGAAGAACTTGAAGGAGAACAACAAAGGAAGAGAACTGCCTGTCCTTTACCTACATGCTACCTTGCTTCTCTCTCTCCTCATCATGAGTGGAGGAGGAATAGATAAGAGCACGGAAGGAGGTGGAGAATGTGATGAAAGACTCAGCAGAATGGCTTTGGAGAAGTTCAGGCATCTGTAAAGTTCAGAGAAGGAATTAAAGGCCCAGGAGAGAACGCAAGATTTTCTGCTGCTGGCATCTTAAGATGTGACTCAGAGAATGTCTGTAGGTACCGAGAGATGCTTCTCCATCCTTGGTCAGATCTCTCTTACCTGCCTAAAAAATCTCCAAGGCTGAAGTCAAAACTAACTTTGGTTAAATATCAAAATCCCTTGTGGAATTTAGCAAACCTGTGTGTGACCCCACCTCACCCCAAAGGTACATGGCAAGGCTGGAAAGACCAGCAGGTTTACAAAAGTTCAAAGTGATTTTGATGCCCCCAGGATTGAACACCAAGGAAATAATGACAGACAGCAATGCCATTTAACTCTTAGGTGCATGCAGACTTTGTGGGGAACTTGATAAAATGTTGATTATGAACCAGGGGGACTTGGAGTGGGGCCTAAGATTCTGCATATCTAGCTGACTGCTCAGGGATACTGATGCTATTGCTCCCTGGACCCCACGTTACATGGCAAGGGTTTCAAGAAGCTGTCTTGGAGTCAGATTATCTGAATGTGAACATTGTGCTAAAAGGCCAGGATACTTCTCCTTCTCTAACACTGGCTCCTTCGTTCTGGATAATAACAATTTAAAAGGGCCACTTGTTCAGTGGAAAGAGAAGGGGTTTTTTTGGTTGCATAATATTGTCCATGCTTTGAATTCAAGTTAAAGCTTTGTGTTAGGAGAAAGAAGATGGACTTTACATAGATTCATTGACTTCAAAGTTAGAATTCCCCAATCCCTTGCACCTTATTCCACCCTTCTCCCAGAACAATGCCCTGACTGCCTAGATTCATTTCACAGGGTAGGTTCAGGAAGGCTAAGAGAGCCCAGCGGGAGAGAAGTCTTGCAACTGGTCTCTTCTATTCCCGAAGGACTGACTTCTGTATCAGTAACCACATTTTATTTCAGCATCCAGTACTTCTTCACAAAAACAGTGTCTTTATCTATAGAATTAAAAAAGCAAAAACAAAAACAAAAACATAGTGATGCCAGTAGAAGCCTACATCAAGGCCTTGGGTAAAGATCTTCAGTTTCTAGTGAACAGCAAGAGCTCAATAAATGGCTTATTATAACAGCATCTTTCTACTCAGCACTCACTGCCATTTTTGGCAGAAGTGGGCTAGTGACTTACAGAAAAGAAACAGAGTCAAGTTTATGGAAGAACCCAGTCTCTGCCTCTGGTTCAGGTGGGTAAACTGAGTCCACTTTATTCCAACCTCTCTTCCCAGGGCTTTTCCCAGCTCTCATGAGACTGCTTTCATTGTCCAAACATGGACAAGCACCCTGGATTTCTCTGATAAAAGAACCGGGAGAGTGAACCTGGATAATCAATTGCTGACCGTTTACTTCCTGTGCTTGACATACATGTCTAGAGGTAATGAGAAAAACTTCTCAAAAAATAAATAAATAAAAGGAAAAACTGAGTTTATAATTCAGCCTGAAGGAGCATAACTTTTTATTTGCCAGTTCAGACTTGAACTAAGAATCACCTAATCTATAAAATACTCAGTTCTTCATGAGTTCAATTAAAGCCATGGAGGCCCAGATGCAGACTATTCTGCTCTGTGTAGTGATTAAATTGCTCTGGTTCAAATGGAATCTGGTTTTACTACTTTTTTCAACATGCTGCCAAATTCTATACTTGTGTTCAAAAGGCCAAGATTAATCTGATCTCCATCGCTGTCCATATTTCCTCCGAGTTTCTCCAGCTAAGCACTTCCACTAATCTTTGCAGAAGGGGAGATTAATGTAAAAGGAATAATGAAACATTTGATTTATATTAGGTGCTTGTCATTCTTCATTAGCTGCCCCTGAGTCACCTTCTTAAAGCCCTGCAAACAGAATAAAATGGGATATGCCAATAGTCCATGTAGCATATTAATAAGGAGAAATGTAAATGGGAGAAGACTTTCATTTTGCCAGAATAAACAGAGCAATATGCACCTCTCCGTCTCTCAGCTTTTTGTACTTTCTCCAGGGGCTCGGTCCAATTAGCTATTTCATATTAATCACTATTTGTGCACTTGATTCTTCCTATGGCAGCTTTCCATTTTTCAGTTGCCCGGAAGATCAAAAGGCTTTTTATATTTCCTCAGAAATTCTGCAGGATTCAAAAAAGGAAAATAGCAACATTTTGTGTGTGTATTAGAATTTATTCTTTTCAAATTCATTCCATGTTTTAGCTCCTTGACACTCAAATCCCTTATGAAATGGTCAAGCCATATGTGCACCTTAATAACTAGTATCAAACTTTGCATCTTGTACGTACTCAGAACAATTTTTTTTTTCAAATGGATAGATCTTCATTTACCTTCATGGCAGGTAAAGGAAATAATTAACAAAGATTCTAAGGGAAAAAGAACATGGAAGTATTTAGGAATTAAGGTTAGATGTGCTCCCATTTCTCTTGGTAACTTTTTTGGATACTAACAGATAAGCAAACTTCAGTAAAAGGTTTAATAAACCCTATACAAAGTACAGTGGAGCTCCTCTGACCAAATGAACTACGAGTAAAAGTATGTGAGACAAGTCCACATCAATTGTATATTTAAAATATTTATAGCACTTGTATTTTCAGACAGTATTTCTTTAACCTATTTTTGTAAAGTAGCCCAATAACCCAAATCAATTGGGTAATTGGTATTTTCATTTTTCCTAAAACTACTTGGGAGTCAATAAACTTTTAGTCTGTACTAAACAAATGCATTAAAAGAATAACATGTATTGGTTCTTCCTCAGGCTTTTACATAAACTAATATTTTAGAGAAATTAACTTTGTTTTTGAAGTTGAAAATTTAGATCCAGTTTCCTTTGAAGCATATATGGATATGACATCCTTAGACCTCCCTTTCAAAGAGTTTCTAATCATTCTTTCAATGATCTGTTTTGCATTTTCAGAAGAGCCACCTATGTTAGCATTATCGATCATTTTCTCCTGGAGGATACTGATTTACCAAAGACCCTTGATGTGCTGGTAAGTATCACATGAGATATGGTAGATAAACCCAACTGCCATGACTACAAGTGATTGGAAAAGAATGGCTCTCGACTAGGTTACCTTTCCCATGCTTTTGAAATACCATCTACAACACTGAGAGAGTTGGTTTGGGAAAGCAGGTCCATAGGCTGAGTCTTCCCTGTTTTGAGCATCTACAGCTGGCCATGAGTAAAGGCATGAGTTGGGGAAGGACAAGAGATCAGTTAAAAAAAAAAAAATCGTGAGGACAGATGCAGAGAGAAAATGGCAAATGGGTACGACAGGCAATAATTCTGGCAAAAGGCATCCATGACTTTCCCCCATATAAGAGGCTTCCTGTTTGCTTGATTTGAACTACTTTAGATTTCCTTATAAGATATTATCTTACATGCTGAGGCAGCACTTTTCACTTCTTTTTTTCTTTTTGGGTTGATGGCTTCAACTTCTAAAACCACCAGAAACATATAATTACATGAAGAACAAACTACCATTTTCTAGAGAGGGATATTGTTAAAGGAGAATTTTATGCTTTACAAATGAAAAGTAAAATACAAAAAGTAGAACTGCACACACACACACAAATCATAGAAACCCAGGTCTGTGAATGAAGAACCCAACATTTCTCCCACATTTGTTTTATGAAGATGAAACCAAGTAAGTTGAGTCCTTAGAGTAAAAAGAGTTTGGGAGACATACACTGAAACAAATGCAATGCCCTATTTAATTCAGTAATTCTATTTTCACAAAGTAGATTCATTCAGTAGGACCTGGAAATTTGACATGGATTTTTTAAAACTGTAATACATTTTAGGGGGAAAAAAATCCTGAGATTTTTCATTTGAGAGGTAGCATGGATCATGGGCTGTGGAGGCAGACAGACCTGAATTTGAGTCTTAGAATGAGCTCTTACTTCTTTGCTACCTTGAGGAGTTTACTTTGTCTACCTCAGTCTGGATTTCCTCATCTATTCATTGGGCCAAATAATAAGTGACAATTAGTTTCGCTGTTGCCTTTTGGTGCTGGGGGGAAAGTGACTGAAGATCTTTTAATATGTGATGTACTTTTTATATGAATCTGGGTGGATTTTTATTGAACTTAGAATCTGAAGCATCAGAATATCACCATACATATGGCATTCTGTGGCCCAAAAGCATTTTTGTGAGGTACTATGACATTTAGTTCTCCTCGCACACTCATTCACTTCTTCCAAAGACATCTGTTAGATGCCTGCCTTGTGCCTGATCGTGTGCTAGTCAGCAGAGACTCAGCCGTGCAGATGACAGACTTAGCCCCTGCCCTCCTGGAGCGTAAAGCCCCCTGAGGCGGAGCTGGCTATTTTTACATTTTATTTTTTAAGATGATAAAAATAAGAATTAGAGCACGTAAGGCACTTGTCCAATATTTGCACAGTTGGAGAGGGTCAGACCAACATCAAACTTGGATTGTGACTTTAGAAGGGAACAATTGTTGTCTTTACATCTGTGGAGGGCACTCTGCTTCTGGAGCTGAGGTGCCTTAGACAGAATTAGAACAAGTCATGTTTCTACTGAATATATTTTTACTGATTGAGTTTCATTTGCCTGAGGGCTGAAGCCAAGCTGGTGCTATGATTCATAAGTCTCATTTTCCATATGTTTGACTTAAGATTTTCCTTGACAACAGTTGATTAGCCACTCTTGTGATTTTAACTCACTAATGATAACTTGACCTGATTTCAACTGATTTTTCTTGGTTCAAGGCTCCCTGGAAAAAGAATTCCATTGAGAGACGCTAGTACAGCAAGCATTCTCAGCTTCAACCAAACTAACCATCTCCATGTGCCAAGCCTGGTGTCAGTGTTGTCAGACTGCTTCACAGGTGAAAGCCCTCTAGTCCTTTAGTTAAGTAACACACTAGTCCCGAATGGAGTAATGAGTTCCTATAGTTCTGAAGATAAGAAAGCTCTAGATCAGTTTTATCATCCAAGTCCAAGGAGCTTTCTGTTTATATAACTTCTCTGCTCAGTGTCCTCAGCAGTTGTGCACTATAGATAGATAAAATTCAACATCCTTAGTATGGAACCAGATTTTTCATGACCTGGCCTTGATATCCTTTTAGAGCCTCATTTTTTACTAATATTTTCCACATTATCTATGTTTCAGCACAACCAAAATGCTTATGGTCCTGGATCCTCAGACATATCATGGTGTCTACTACTTCTGAACCTAAATATTATGTCTGTAAGTATTGACTTGCCATTATTATTCTAATAACTAGACGGTGCTATGATTTTTTTCTATGTAATCCTCAACTAAAGAATGAGATCCAAAGCATTCATTTAGGGAGAGTGTTAAAATATGGCAGATGTCATAAACTCTTCTCCCTGACTTGATTTCATCCAATTGGCTTATAGCTATTTTAATGAAAACTAACAGAATTCTATTTATCAGAAAGACAGGTTATTGTGAGAAGAAATCAATGTGATGTCAGGTTCAGTGGGAAAGTGGGAAGTTTATAACGTTGAATGGGTTGGCATATTCTATTTCAGTGAGTGCCATCTAATGTGACTATGATGGAATTTTGCAAGACTGACGGACAGCCAGGACATGTAAGGGAATGCTACAGTGGTAGGAGTAATTATTAGATTTCTAAGCTGGAAACTAAATGAGTGTTGGGTTTTGGGAGCCCAGATAACGTCCTACCTCTTACCAAATTATATTCTTTTTACAACGTATTTGAAATGAGAAGAAATTTAGATCCTATATTAAGTCTCTTTGGTAATTTTGTTAAGAACAAGACATTTTCTATTAAGATAGTGCAACTGCACAGCCCTCCCTCAATTTACTTAATTCTATCTTTGGGCAGGAAAAATCCTTATAAAATAAACCAATGAAAGCTGATAATACTACATTGCAGGGGGTGATATTAAGCTAAATCCTATAAACACCGATCCTAATAGCTATAAGTACTCATCAAGCATCCAGAAACTCATATTTTAGTATTCAGTGACAATGATTTGGTCTATAAAAAGAAAAGATGTTTTCAAAATCTGTCAAGCATGTCCCCTTAAAATCACTTTAAAAATTATATTCCACATTTAACATTATTCACATTGAAATATTTAAACTGGGAAGCATTTTGTTCAATAAGAATGTTAGGAAGACAATCATGGTAAACTGACTAGTCTAGATGGCTTTTAATAGTGAGAATTTTGGCTACATTCACATTTACTTTTTTACATCCTTCTTAAAATAGTCATCCTTTTCTGCTCAAAATCTACAAGATAGGTATGACTTTTTTGGAATTCATTCTATATTAGAGAAAGCCACTTCCAGGTCAGCTCAGTATTCAAGGTAAATGACTAAGGCTGACCTTGAGAGAGTTACGCAACTTCGCTGAACCTCTGTTTATTCATCTGTGAAATTAGGGGGTAATACCAGTACCTACCTCATAGGGTTGTAATAAGGATTAAGTGAATTAATACACAACATGTAAAGGCTTAGAAGAGTGATTGGCACATGGTCATTTCTTAGTAAATAGTAGTTATTATTATTATGACCCAGAGCAAGAGCAGAGTTGTTGTTTTATTTTTTAAAGGAACAAGTAAACTTTAGAAGCATGAAAGATCACAAGTGAGACATATTATTTCTCAGAACCGGTGTTCAGATATCATTGTCTTCCCTGCATTGCTGCCACAGGCTTCTAAATGACATTCCAGTTTTACATCTTTCCAAAGACATTCATCTGGAGTGATCCTTTGATAACTTAGATCTCTGTAGATCTGATCCTTCAGACCACTCCAACTTACTCTCAGTCCTGTCATTATCTCCTATTTAATGTTTTCTGACAGAAACATACTCCATTCCTCTCCCATTATTCCCTCTCTTCCAATACCCAACCCACACAGCTACATAAATTCACCTAGAAAATTCTGACCAACTGTTCAAGTCAGGCACAGAATTCACAATTTATCAAGGAATTTTTTTCTGATCTTTTTCAGTCATGTCTCTGAGTACCTCATTTATGCTCCTTGGCGCCTTGCACATCCTTGTTATCAAGCTAGGTCACTATTATCTATTGTATCTATTGTACAAGTAATAGTGAATTCATTTTTTTAGCAAAACCTCAAAGAATAGGGGGCAACAGAATTGAGCATACCATAAATAATCACTAAAATACTTACTGATATTAAAAGCTCAATGGAATTTTTTTTATTTTTTTTTAAATATTTTATTTATTTGAGAGACAGAGAGAGCAAGAGCAGGAGGAGGGGCAGAGGAAAAGGAAGAAGCAGAGCAGGGAGCATGGAGCCCAAGGTGGGGCTGGATCCCAGAACCCTGAGATCATGACCTATGCCAGAGACAGATGCTTACCCGACTGAGCCACCCAGGTTCCCCCTCAATGGAATATTTTTAAAAGAAATAGGTACATATCATTACCATCCTGATGAATATTCATGTTTTAAGATGATCTGCATGATGGCATTACCATGGAGTATGGACACGAAAGAAGAGTTATCAACGTGAAGCCCCAACACAACAGTCCCGTCTCCTTTTCCAAGACATCCCCCTTGACTGCTGTAATCTAACCATTTTTAAAAAAATATTTTATTTATTTATTTGACAGAGAGATCACAAGTAGAGAGAGAGGCAGGCAGAGAGCGAGGGGGAAGCAGGTCCCTGCCAAGCAGAAAGCCTGACTGGGGCTCAATCCCAGGACCCTGGGATCATGACCTGAGCTGAAGGCAGAGGCTTTAACCCATTGAGCCACCCAGGTGCCCCTGTAATCTAACCATTTTGAATACAACATGACACTCTGTGCTTACTTTCCATATGCCAAAGCCTTTCAGCATTTATGTAACATGCTCCCTTTGCCCACAATGCACTCTCCACATTCTCTCCTGGTGAAGAACCCATTTATGCACAGACCAGCCCACTTGTCACCTTCCTAGTCATATCTCAGAACAAACCTGATCTTTCTCCACACCTCCCTCTATTCCAAAGAGTTATTCAGCCTCCTGTTAAGTTAGTCCACACGTGCCTGTCTAGCATGGGAGCTACTAGCCAATCGCCGTGTATGGCTATATAAATTTAAATTAATATTAAACAAAGCTTAAAATTCAATTGCTCAGCCCCAATAGTCGTATTTCAGGGGCTCAGTCATCACATATGCCTACTCACTAGCATCTGGAGAGTGCAGAATATTTCCATCAAGTTCTACTAGAAAGTACTAGTTTTTTATAACTTGTGGCTAGTACACTCCCATATAGGCACTCGATAGTCTATGATAGAACGAATGTTGAAGAATCTAGTTTCTCTGTTATAGCCCTTCTGTCTCTCAAGAAATAGAGTTCAGCTCCACTGTTTCAAGTGAAGATAGTTACAATAAAGGCCTGCTTCTGAGGCACTGCATGGTTAATGGAATGAACAAGACCTGTTGGGACACTCAGGGAACAGTAGCCATCCAAGCCGCTACCACCAGGAGAGCTGAAGCAGGAAGAATGGATTTATTTGACAAAAATAAAAATACTCCTAAACGTTTGAAGGCTTCCACCCTCCAAGGGAGAAGGCAGCAGTGTTGCCCAGAACCCAGGGAGGGCTGGATCTCGGGGAGAGGAGAGGATGGAAGGAGCAGCAGCCGTGGAAGTCAGAGGCACTGCCAAAAGGTAGATGTCTAAGCAGGGAGGAGTGGGAGAGAAAATGTGCACCCTCTGGCCCTCCGACCAGAAATACAATTGGCTGAGCTCATCTGGAAGCTGGTGGGTAAGGGAGCAATTCACTGGCATTAGCCTCCCTCCCAGAGCACAGAAGAAATGCAGAGAATGAATCTATGGTGTAGGAAGGTAAAGAATAGCCATATTGCTTAATTTATCTGTTGGTTTTTCTCACCGGCAAGATTGAGATCACCCTAAGTTAGGGACCATACCTTACCCACCTGCACTGCAGAGCACAAGGCATCACGCAGTACGTATTCAATAATGGCTGTTGAATAAATGAAGTCCTCTCCATTCTTTCTATATTGGGTGGCCGTTTTCAGAAGCTAGGGTCACAACCTGTGTGGACTGCTGCCTTCGTTTTGTTATGGTACATACATGGCCTCAAACCCTGGATTTATTTGACAAAGTGAAAATAACTCCTTCACACGTTTTAACCGTTGAAACTATGGTTTCAGATTTTGATGCAATTGTCAATACATCCTCTGACAGGCTTAGCAAATATGCTGTTTTCATTTTCCCTGGCATATATCTTATCCTGATGGCACAAGTTGCTGACAAGCCAGTCCCCAGCAGAACAATGCGATCAAACACTCAACAAAAATACCACTTTCTTTAACAATAAGGCACCATCTGCTCTTAGATCTCCTGGCAGAATTTCTGAGGAAAGGGATTAAGTCAAGGAGGAGGAGCAACTCACCGTAAAACATGGCTTAAAAACAACACAACAGAGAACCTGGGTAGTACATGGGGAGGAGTGGTAATGTTCCATGTCAACAGAGACATGTTCCACTTCAGCTTTGTTTTCTAGGGCGGCACACGTGAAGTGAAACTCCATATAATTGCTCACATTCTGTCATCACACTTGAGTTGTTTTTATATAATTTTAAAGGACTCGCGTTCTATTAATTTTGATTTATGTGATATCCAGGCAAAACTCCCATTACTGTACATGTTTTGAGGACTAAGATGAGGGGTAGAATTGGAGTAGGATCCCTGATCTGTTGCCATATTATGCTTCCTTTTTGTAATGTTGGTAATAACAATAAGCAGTACCACTTAGAGAGTGGCTTCTATGTGCCACTGTGGTAAATGGCCTGACTGCATTAGCTCATTACAGAAATGAAGAAACTGAGACCCAGAGGTGTTAAGAAATTTGCCAAAGATGTCACAGTTACTTGGTCAAACTAATGTCCTCAACCATTACACTGTTAACTCTTGACCTCTTTGATATTAATTGGAATTGGAATTAATTGGAATCATTAGAATGGCTGCAAGAAATCTCTTTCTTATTTCTAAAATGTGTACTTTTGATATTACAGTTGGATCTCTTAACATTAAACTGTGCACACTTATAAAAGTCTAAATAGCACTCACTTTATTAAAATACAAAAGCTTATCATATATTTCTATCTGTAGAAAGACTATGTTAGAATGCTTTAATAGAAGTAACGACCAAGCTTTTATGGAGAGTAACTATTGTAAGCCAGTGGTCATTTCAAAGTGTCAATTCTGGGATGCCTGGGTGGCTCAGTTGGTTAAGCAGTTGCCTTCAGCTCAAGTTATGACCCCAGGGTCCTGGGAGCAAGTCCCCTATTGGGCTCCCTGCCCAGCAGAGAGCCCGCTTCTCCCTCTGTCTGCTGCTCCCCCTGCTTGTGCTCTCTCTGATAAATAAATGAAATCTTTAAACACACACAAAGTGTCAGTACTTTTAAAATCAATTGTTCCTAGAAAACAGAATTCTTTTTTATACAGATTGATTTTTGCATTCAAAGAAATATAGCATTCATAGGATACATCCAGTCCTATTTGTGGAATCTACATGTGCATGAACAAAAATAGTTTTTTCTTAAGTAATCCAACATGTTCTGATGACACAGGTATACGGTGTCTGAAAATATTTCAGTATATGGTCAAAGCCCATTAAATGGTCCAGCAGCTGGAAAGCAGAAGCGCCCCCCTGCAGATCCCAAGTCACCAGGTAAGGCTTAGTAAGGAAAAGTCATTAGGGCGGTTCTTCATTCTCAGACACAGTATTTAATCTCTCTGAGCCTCCATTCTCTCATCTATATGTGGGGATTATAATGGCATACATCACAAAGTTTCTGTGAGTTACAGACACGAGAACCTAAGGTATCTCCAACAGTCCCTGACATCCAGTAGGTGACCAACAAATGTGGAGGGTAAGCTGTGTCTTCATAAAAAAAATCCCTTACTCCAGGTTGAATTTAACAGACTCATTTAACCTCTATCTTACAGACTTTGGATGACAAAATTTTCCTCAGAACTCTTCCTTTCTCCCTTTGAAATTCATCCATCAAAATTTAATTGAGACCTTCTCAACCTTTAGGAAAAATTTGGATGCCTAGGGCATATGATTTTCTTTTCCTGTGGGACATGTTATTTTGGGATTGCCTATAGATCATGCTTTTTTTTTTTTTTTTTTAAACGCATTACACTTTAGTGTTAATTTTATCCTGTACTTCCTGGCTCCTAATTTTGTATGTTACAACTTGTCAAGCCTAATACCCATTAAAACTATGTTGCTGGTTCCAATGGCTTTGCTTCATGAAAAGCTCAATCATTTATGTAACACTAAGCAGTACACAGGTCAAGTCCAAACTCTCATAGAACTTCCATTCTATTTGAAGAAGGCAGACAATAAACAAACACATTAAATATAGACTATTTCATGTGATAGTGTTAAGACATATAAATCACAGTAATGGGATAGAGAGTGGTCAAAGGGATTGTTTTGGAAGAAATGGGAATGAGGGAAAAGGTCTCAGTAAATATTTACAAATCTGAGTGAAGTGAGGAGATAGGCTTTCTCGGCCCCAGGAGATGATGGTTTCAGGCAAGGGAAGTGTCCAGGATACATCTGGCTCTGAGCTAGTAGTATGCCGGCAGCCAGTGTGGCTGAAGCAGAACATGAGAAGGGAGGGTGACCGGAAGTAAGGGAAGAGAGATCCGAAAGGCATTAAGTGAAATGGGAAGCCACTTAGAGGGCTTGGGGGGGAAGAGGTAGCAGATGCAACCTGCGATGTAAAAGAATCTCTGCTAACCCCTGTGAGAAAGAGAGGCAACATTTCCATCAGGTGGAAGCAGAGAGACCAGGTTAGAATGTTGCAGAAGTCCTGGTGAGAGGTGACGTAACACTGGCCCTGAGTCAGGAATGATTCTAGCATCTGAGGCCTGAACAAACCTTATCACAAAGAGGAGATCCCTGGATATTAGAAGCCCTGAAATTGCAGTAAATTCTCGAGTCCCCTTTCTCCATTTTTGTCATCCTCCTGACGCAACACCTCAACTTACAACATTCGTACCATGGGAGAGGGGGAGATAGAGACAAAAGTAGGTCCAATCAGATAAACCATTAACAGACTTTTTAGTGCAGCCTGTGGTTACCCTCAATAATCCTAATAGTTACATTGCCAGTATCAGACTGAGAAAGATAGGAATTCTCCACCCTTCTCCCTGATGGTGTTACAGAGGAATCTGATTAGATGGCCACAAGTCTAAAGGCCTATTAATTTGCAAGGCAGTCTATCAATTTCCTGGGAATGAACAAGCTTTCCTATTTCAGAAAGAATACTCTGCAGCGGGACGCCTGGGTGGCTCAGTTGGTTGGACAACTGCCTTCGGCTCAGGTCATGATCCCGAAGTCCCGGAATCGAGTCCCGCTTCGGGCTCCCAGCTCCATGGGGAGTCTGCTTCTCCCCACTCATGTTCTCTCTCACTGTCTCTCTCTCAAATAAATAAATAAAATCTTTTTTTTTAAAAAAAGAGTATTCTGCAGAGTTTAGGTAAGAACAACAAATTTAAAGTATTCTGAGTTTTTTGTCATTATTTTCCTCAGACTATTCAATTCGAGTTTTAAGTTATTCCCTAGAGCTCCTTTGTTTTACCTAGGAAGGTCAATATACTATAGCATGACTTAGACGAGTGGATTCTGCTAACAGAGTGCCTGGGTTCAAAACCCCATCTGCCACTTACTGCCATGGGCACTGAATAAACTCTCATACACCTGAGCCCCACATTTCTCATTGGGAAAATGAGAACAGTAGTAGCACCTCTACATAATCTCAAAGCACCTATCCTAGGTCCTCTCTCAATAAAATTGCTCCAAGAATGTTAGACATTATTAATTTCTCAATCTGATTTCTAATTACTAGGGAGAAACAAACCCAAAAGAGCCAGTAGTCCTATTAACTAAAGAGTTTCTATCTCCACTTCCACCTTCAGCCCATGTGAGCCTGCAGATGTGCTCAGGGAAAGAAGTCCTTAAACAAACAATTTGCATAAAATCATCTGTGCCTCTTCAAACTTGTACAGATACTCAGTTTGAGCTCTATTCAGATTTCGAGCTCAAGTTCCTGCCAATTTTATGTTATCAAAACAGGCTTGCTCATCTTAGTTAGAAATCTCATAAAAAGATCTGTCACTGAGATATTGCCATCCTCAAAGGGAGACATGGAAGCTTTCTTTGAAATCCAAGATACCCAAATTGTTTCCATTTTGCATTTGGAAACCTGAGTTAGGCAAAGCACTTCCGCTTTTGTCACACCTCTGTGGTTGGTGGTAGGAGTAACCACAACACTAATCCAATCTCTGACCTGCCTCAACATGGCAGACATCATGGCGCAGTAAGAAATTCTCCACATAACCCAGCTCCCTGGGATCCAAGCAACAACAGATGCTTTGCATTTGAGTGACTCCTGCATACTGCCTCCTGCATTCATCATCCCTATTCATTCTGTGCCACACATTGAAATTCTGACTTGAATTGAAAAACCATGCTGATCTGCAAAGATTGCCTATTTTGTTGCATTTCACTGAAATGATGATGATTCAATATACCTAACAGGCCAGTTCCCTCAGAGCATCTTACTCCTCTGCACGTTTGCTACAGCCAATTTCCACTCTTCTCTTTCCCAGAGAGAGAAATACACAATTAGTAATTTAGAGCTCCAGTGGGACCTGAGGAATGAGTTACACTAATATTCCTAACAGCACTAAATAAGTGAATAAATGCAAAGATGGGTGGGAATCTGATTTAAGCACAATCAGATTTTTAATTTCATGAGCTAACCAAGAACATACGCCAGCCTGGTAGAAATTGTTTTGGAAGACTCGTTTTAGACTTCGATATTTCCTGTACCTTTTGAGGACTTTTTGAATGAAAAGAGCCATGCAAGAGAAATCAGAGAAAGCCTCAAAAGCCAAAGTGAGAACTCATGGCAGATTGAAAAAAAATAAAGTGTTTTTATTTATGGGGTTTTGATCAATATATTCCTTTGGTATTCTTTAGCTTCAGGAAAATTCTAAAATGGGTTATTGCATATAGAGTAAGGAACGTAAAATATTAACTAGTAAAATTGCTGTGATTCCTCTCAGCAGATCACAACTTAATAAGGATGGGACACTGTCAGGGAGGTCTGTGGGGGTTTTTTGGTTATTGTTGTTGTTTTTGTGTGTGGGTTTGGTTTTTTGTTTGTTTGTTTTGTTTATTTTTTCTGTAGTGAACAGGGCTAGAAATGCAGAGACATGAAGCTAAGTTACAGAAATTCCACAACCTCGGCAAGCCTGTTGATGGACACTCCTGCAGACAATAAGCATTAAGCAGTGACTTTATGTTAAACATGGGGCTTCTAGGGTTGAATGGAAAAATGAATAGGACGTAAGATGCTGTTCCAATCCACTAGAGAGTAGTGGCATGCACAGTAACATTTGTGTCATGCGATAAACCTTGTGAGTGAACCTTAGAGCTCTTCATGGTCCCCTTCCAGGCAGACTGCACTTTCCACCTGCTGTAAAATTAGGCATGTCCATATAACTTCTTTTAACCAAAGAGAAAGTAACACAGTGACATAGTCATTTCTAACGAGGAGCTTTAAGAGCCAGCTCACAATTTACCATGCTCCTTTCCCTCTGATGTGGAATCATGTGTTTCCATGGAAAGATACACTTTCCATCATCCTCAGGCCCTGAGTGACCCTCATGAGAAAAACCCACCACCCATCCTTAAGACACTTACCTATCATGAAAAAGAAACCTCCTCTGTTTTAACCCTCTGAGATTTTGGCCATGTTTCCACAGTACAACCTAGTCTACTCTAAAGGACAAACTATTTTAGCAACATGGATCAGATAATGTGTACCAGGAGAGAAAGGTCAATTCAATCTGAGTTAGGCCAGAAGTCTTCAAGAAGTCTGCTAGAAGTCTTCGAGAAGTAATTACCACTGTCCTATGTCTCGAAGATTATGTGGCTTTAGATAGGCAGAGAAGACAAAGGAAGGACTTTAGGAAGACGAAACAGTGGCCTGAGAAGTATAGAGCCCGGAAATCACATGGTTGTCTAGGTAAGTTGTCTAATGAAGCTGGAGCTTGGTGTTGGGAACATGTGGTGATGAGACAAGAAAGAGTAGGTTCTGACTAGAATATTTTTGGAAATTTCATTTTGATATAATTTTAGAGTTATAGGAAATTTACAACAGTATAAACTATCTCCATGTACACTTTACCAGATCCATCAATTGTTCTATTTTTTTTTTTAGTTTTATCTCTTTCCTTCTATTTTCATAGATAGATTGATAGATGGGTAGATAGCAATGCAGATATATATGTGTATGCTTACTTTACATGCAAATTATTTATTCTGAGCTATTTAAGAGTAAGTAATAGACAATATTTTTTTTTTACTCAGTTATTTCACAGTGAATTTACTAAAAATGAGGACATCCTCTTATATAACCACAATGCAGTTATAAAACTCAAGAAATTTTACTGATACAGTACCATCATCTAGTTCTTAGGCCATATTCCAAGTCTTTCAGTTGTTCCAAGAATGACCTTACAGCTATTTTTCTGATGGTCCAAGATCAAAATCAGGATCACATATCACTTTTAGTTTTAGTTTTTTTTAAGATTTTATTTATTTTTTTGAGAGATGGAGATCACAAGTAGGCAGAGAAGCAGGCAGAGAGAGAGGAGGAAGCAGGCTCCCCGCTGAGCAGGGAGCCTGATGCGGGGCTCGATCCCAGGACCCTGGGATCATGACCCGAGCCGAAGGCAGAGGCTTTAACCCACTGAGCCACCCAGGCGCCCCAATGTGTATTTTTTATCTAGGAGAGTTTCTCAACCTTCTCTTGACCTTGGCATTTTTTAATAGATAGATATTATTAATAATAGAGATATTATTCAGCCATAAGAAAGAAGAAAATCCAGCTTCTGGTGAAAACATGGGTGGACTCTAAGGGCATTGTGCTAAGTGAGAGAAATCAGACAAAGACAAATACTGTATAATTTCACATGTATGTGGAATCTAAAAAAAAAAAAAAAAAACAACCCACTGAAACAGATTGGTGGCTGCCAGAGACAGGGGATAAGGGATGAGACAATTGGATGAAGATGATCAAAAGATACAAACTTTCAGTTATCACATGAGTAAGTCCTGGAGATATAAAGTACAGTAGGGTGACTGTAGTTAACAGTATAGTATTATATATTTGAAGATTGCTAAAAAGGTAGATCTTAAAAGTTCTTCATCACAAAAGAAAAAATTCCTAACTATGTGTAGTGATGAATGTTAATTGAAGTTTCTGTGACAATCAGTTTGCCATAAATGTATATGTCATATCATTATGTATACCTTATGTACACCTTAAACTAATATAGTGTTACATGTCAATCATAGCTCAGCAAAACCTAGGGGGGTTGTTTTAGATCACCAACTCAGAGATACTGTATATTGCTTATGCTGCAGTTAGTTTTTCTAATCCACTAGTATTTTAATAAATATTTAAGTTTAACATTATTCTCCATGAAATCAAAAATCCGAATGATAACAGTTTCATTCCTTTGCCTCATATTATCAGGAGTATTTATTACTTACACAAAGAACCAAATGATTTTCCTAAAGGTAACGCTATTATTCATTTAGAATTGGGGTGAAGGTATAATACTCTGCAATAAAAAAAGCAATTTAGTCTAGTAAGATTGTTCCATCTCATTTAAATTTCAATAATGTGTTTTTATTAAATAATGGGAAAAAACACGGTGAATGAAAAAGTCATCAATAACCTGGTCCACTATTTTGGTTCAGGGAATTCAGAAATGTAATTTTCCATTAAGAATATAATGTTAACATCTGTCATCTGTATTTTAGCATGGGGCTCTACAGTGTTTAATGATTTACATCTAAAAAATAACTTATTCTTTTTTAATCAGAAAACCAATACATGTTTTGTAATGCAATTTAGAAAATACAAAAATTATAAAAAAGAAAATGAAAACCACCCATTCTCCCACTACTCTGAGAGAAATTTTGGTAACATTTCATGCATAGACAAAACTAGGTTATGCTATGTAGGACCTAAGAACTCCCATGCCCTGAAGGCAACAAATCAGAGGTAACAGTCACAAGTGCTGGGAATTTTGATCAAGCAGAAAACATATGCCAAGTATAAAGGGGCCAAGCCTCCCCATCTCTAGGTCATTACAGCTTCCAGGTGGATGAACATTGAATATTATTGCCCTATCTCCAGCATTTTAGGAAGGACCTAAATATAAGGTCATTATAAAGTGAAACTAGGTGGTCAGGAAAGATGTTGGAGTAGGAGGATCCTGAGTTCACGTCCTCCCACTGACCTACCAGATCAACAACCAAATGTACTGTAACTTCGACAACAACCTGAAGACTAGCAGAACATTTCTTACACAGCTAGTTCTGGAGAGATGGCCACATTAGGAGGGGCAAAGACAGGGCTGAGAACCAAATGCCCTGAAAGACTAACCACAAATGGAAGCCACAGGGCTAAAAGAAACTGACACTTTGCCCTGAAAAAAGCAATGGGCTAAGTAACTCAGCCTGAGACCTAACACAGAAGCAAAGGTTTGAAAATCATCTGAGGTCTACCTGAAGGTGATTTATTGACCAATTTTAGGGTGTGTGCTAGAGGAGCAGGGATCTGCAGGACATTTCTCTGGGAACAAAAGTGCTCATTCTGATGCCAATTTTCTTGTCCTTCCTTAGTCTAGATAGCCATATGCTTACAGGAGTCAGTGATAACACTATCTATCATGCTAGTACTGTGTGTCTCACGCCAGTAATCCCCTAAAGACAGTCCCACCCAAAATGCCAGCCTGAGAAGACACCCCCTCCCATTGGGTAGCTCCTATCCCCCCACACCTGGTAAGCATCCCTGGCCAGGACCAGGGCCACAACAATGTGACTTCTGCCCTAGTGAAGGGGGGGAAGGGAAGATAATCCCACGTACCTCTACATCCACAGTTCCTGTAGCTTGACCTCTTAACTGATTATGTGGGCAGCAAATCCTAACCTTCAATGCACCCGTAGCTGTCACAGCTATTATCTGCACATGGCCAGGCTGAGTGACAGCCTGCTCACCAGTGTGCCTAAGATTTCTGCTACTAGACCTCTCAACAACATACAAACAAAAACAAAAACACTGCCCAGTATATTTGCAGGAGGTAAAGGGGGTCATTGCAGCAAGCCGGACTGATGGCAAGCCCCACCCACCAACATGTCCAGAGCAAATGCAAGTTATCATAAGAGGAGTGTAGATGGAGACTCTACAGGGGGTACCCCTTGGGGTGCCTGCTTCTTTTGACCATGGGGGTTTTACACTGAAGGGCACTACAGTACTACTACTACAAAGGGCCACACCACTTTCAAAACCAGGTGATGTAGCTGACCTACCTAATACAGAGAAGCAAGCAAACAGAGTTACACCAAATGAAGAGACAGAGGAATATGTTCTAAATACCGTAAAATAAAGGAAAATGAGCTAAATGATATGGAGATAAGCAATTACCTGATAATAAAGATTTCAAAGTAATGCTTATAAAGATACTCACTGGAATTAAGAGTGGATGACTTCACCAAAACTTAAAAAGATAAAAAAATATTAAAAAAAAACAGTCAGAGCTGAAAAATACAATAATTGGCATGAAAAATATACTAGAGGGAATCAACAAGAATTAGAAGATGCAGAAGGGATCAATGATCTGGAAGACAGGATAATGGAAAGGAACCAAGCCCCCCCCCCAAAAAAAAAGAATAAAAAATGAGGATATTTTCAGGGACCTCAACAACATTATCTAGCATAACAATATTCACATTATAGGGATTCCAGAAGGAAAAGAGAGGTGGAACAGGGGGGTGGGAGGCAGAAACTTATTTGAAGGAACAATAGCAGAAAACTTGCTTAGTCAGAAAACTTTCCTAATCTGGGCAAGGTAACGGACAACTAGGTGTAGGAATCACAGTGAGTGCTGAACAAGAGTAACTCAAGGAAATCCACACCAAAACACACAATAATTAAAATGTCTAAGACTGAAGATGAAAAAAGAATCTTAAAAGTATCAAGAGAAAAGAAAATAGTTACTTACCAGGGAACCACATAAGCTTATCAGCTGAGTTTACAGCAGAAACCTACAGGCCAGAAGGGAATAGTATGATATAGTCAAAATGCTGAAAAGAAAAAAACCTCCAACCAAATTACTCTACCCAGCAAGGCTGTCATTCAGAATTGAAAGAAAGAGAAAGAGTTTCCCAGACAAACCAAGTGAAAGGAGTTCACTACTCAACTAGCTTTAAAGAAATGTTAAAGGAAGGGACGCCTGGGTGGCGCACTTGGTTGGACGACTGCCTTCGGCTCAGGGCGTGATCCTGGAGTCCCGGGATCGAGTCCCACATCAGGCTCCCAGCTCCATGGGGAGTCTGCTTCGCTCTCTGACCTTCTCCTCGCTCATGCTCTCTCTCACACTCTCTCTCTCTCAAATAAATAAATAAAATCTTTAAAAAAAAAAAAAAAAAAAAGAAATGTTAAAGGAAACTTTTAAGTGGAAAGAAATGACCATAACTATAAGTAAGAAAACCATAAAAGGTAAAAACTTCACTGCTAAAAGCAAACATTAGGTAAACATAGTGGACTGATAAAACACTAAAGTAGTAAAATCAATTGTGTACAAAAAATCAGTCAAGGAATATACAAGATAAAGAGATGCAAAACACAACATCATGTATATAAAATGTGGAGGGGGGAGTAAATACACAGCGGTTTTTGAATGGGTTCAAACTTAAGCAACCATCACTTTAATCTATACTGCTAGACCCAAAGAATGTTATTAGTGAAACCAGTGGTAACCAAAATTCCAAAACCTGTAACAGATATATAAAAATTCAAGAGAACGGAATCCAAGTATAACAGTAAAACAAAAACAAAAACAAAAAACCCATCAGGCCACAAGGGAAGAGAACAACAGAAGATGAAACAAAAAGAGAATACCTACCAAAAGCAAAAACAGAAACAGAAAACAATTAACAAAATGGCAATAGACAGAGACTCATCAATAAGCACTTGAAATGTAAATGGACTAATATGCCAGTCAAAATACACAGGTTAAATAAATGTATAGGAAAGAGACTCTTAATCTCACAAACTGAGGGTTGTTGGGGGTAGAGGGTAGGATTAGGGTGTTTGGGTTATGGACATTGGGGAATGTGCTATATGTGCTATAGTGAGTGATGTGAAGTGTGTAAGCCTGACGATTCACAGACCTGTACTCCTGGGGCAAATAATACCTTATATGTTAATTTAAAAATTAAAAATAAATAAATAAATGTATAGGAAAACAAAGCCCATCTATTTACTGCTCTAAAGATACCCACTTCAGACCTAAAGACATAGCTGTCTTTACTGAAAGTAAAGAAATGGAAGAAGATATTAAAGGCAAATGGAAATGAAAATAAAATAAAAGTCTGGGGTAGCAAGATATATATTGGAAATAGAGATTAATAAGAGACAAACAAGGACATTACATAATGATAAGGGAATCAATCCATCAAGAGAACGTAATAGTGGTAAATATCTATATACCTAACATAGAATCATGTAAATATACAAAGCAAATGTTAACATACACAAAGGGAAAAGGTGACAGTAACACAATAATAGAAGGGCACTTTAATACTCATTTGCATCAATGGATGGAATCATCCAGACAGAATATCAATAAGCAAACAGTGGCTCTGAACAACACATTGTGTATATGGAATGAATATACATATATTCATATATATATTCATCATATATATATATGTGTATGTATGTGTGTGTGTATATATATGTATATAATAGTCCATCCTCCCCTAGAAAAGAATGCACATTCTCTTCAGAGGCACATGAAAAATCTCTCCAGGACAGATCATTTGTTAGGCCACAAAGAGGTCGAAACCAGAAATCCATTACAACAAAAAAACTAGGGGAAAAAAAAAAACCCAAATGCATATAAACAACATGCTACTAAATAATCAATGAGTCAGCAAAGCAAGAGAAAATTACAAAATACATGGATACAAATGAAAATTGGAGAAAAAAAAAAACGAGGCAAGTCTAGGATGCAGCCTAAACAGTTCTGTCAGGTGCTACAGGACCACCTTAGGAAACAAGAGAAATCTCCAATAAACAACCTAAACTTACACCTAATGGAACTAGAAAAAGAAGAACAAACAAAGCCCGAAGTTAGCAGAAGGAAGGAAATGATAAAGATCAGAGACTTTATAAAAATAGACTTTAGAAGTAGAGACAAAAAAAATGAAAAATATCAATAAAACCAAAAACTGCTCCCTTGAAAAGATAAAATTGATAAGCCTTTAGCCAGACTCATCAAGGAAAAGAGAACTCAAAGAAAAAAATGAGAAAACCTTCAACTGATACTACAGAAATACAAAGGATTGTAAGAGAATACTATGAAAATTACATGCCAACAAGTTAGACAACCTAGAAGAAATGGCAAAATTCCTGGAACATGCAGTCTTCCAAATCTCAATCAGGAAGAAATAGGAAACATGAGTAATAACTATTCCTAGTTATTACTAACCTGATAATCAAAAACTCCCAACAGGGTCCCTGGGTGGCTCAGTGGGTTAAGCCGCTGCCCTCGGCTCAGGTCATGATCTCGGGGTCCTGGGATCGAGTCCCGCATCGGGCTCTCTGCTCAGCGGGGAGCCTGCTTCCTCCTCTCTCTCTCTGCCTGCCTCTCTGCCTACTTGTGATCTCTCTCTGTCAAATAAATGAATAAGATCTTTAAAAAAAAAAAAAAAACTCCCAACAAATAAAAGTATAGGACCAGGTAACTTGAGAGGTGAATTTTACCAAAAATTTAAATGTAAGTTAATACCTATTCTTTTCAAATTATTCCAAAAACATAGAAAAGATAAGAAAACTTCCAAATTCATTATATAAGATAGCCATCATTACCCTGATACCACAAACAGATAAAATGCTACTAAAAACAAAAACTGCAGTATCTCTAATGAACAAAATGCAAAAATCCCAGGACCCTGAAATCAAGGTTGAGCTGAAATCAAGAGTTGGCCACTCGACCAACTGAGCCACCCAGGAGGCCTCCCTAGAAACAAATTTAACCAAGTAGATGAAAGACCTATACTTTGGAAACTATGACACTGAGAAAAGAAACTGAAGATAACACTAATAAATAGAAAGATAAACCATGTTCACAGATTAGAAGAATTAATATTGTTAAAGTGTCCATATTACCCAAAGTGATCTGTAGATCCACTGCAATCCTATCAAAATACTATTAGCATCTTTTCAGAACTACAACAAATAATCCTAAATGTTTATGAAAACACAAATGACCCCATATATCATGAGTGGTTATTTGAGAAAGAACAAAACTGAAAAGAATCCTAATTCCATATTTCAAAGCTACAGTAATCCAAACAGTATGGTACAGACACAAAAAAGATACATAGATCACTAGAATAGAGAGTCCAGAAGTGAACTTCATGTGGTCCATTAACTAATAATAAAGGAAGGAAGACTATAATAGCACAAAGAGCATATATTTGATAAATGGTGTTGAGAAAACTGGACAGCTACATGCAAAAAAAAGGAACCACTTTCTTACATCAAACACAAAATAAAACAAAAATAAACTCAAAATGACCTCAATAAAGACCTAAGTGTAAGACCTGAAACCATAAAATTCCTGAAGAGAACACGGGCAGTAATCTTTTAGACATTGGCATTAGCAACACATTTACAAATATGTCTCCTCAGGCAAGGGAAACAGAGCAAAAATAAACTATTGGGACTGCACCAAGATAAAAAGCTTTTGTAAAGCAAAGGAAACTATCAACACAATGAAAAAGCAACCTAGCGAGTGGACAAATATATTTGGAAATGATCTGACGAGGGGTTAATACCCATATATAAAGGACTCATACAACTCAATATCAAGAAAACTAAAACTATGATTTCAAAATGAGGAGAGAAGGGGCACCTGTGTGGCTCAGTATGTTAAGCAGCTGCCTTCAGCACAGGTCATGATCTCAGGATCTTGAGATCGAGCCCCACATTGGGCTCTCTGTTCTCTGCTTAGTGGGGATTCTGCTTCTCCCTCTCCATGCCACTCCCCCTGCTTGTATTCACTCTCTGTCAGATACATAAATAAAATCTTTAAAAGATTAAAATAAAATAAAATGAGAGGATCTGAATAGACATTTTCCAAGGAAGACATATACATGGTCATTAGGCACTTGAAAAGCTGTTCAACATTACCAATCAGGAAAATGCACATCAAAATTACAATGAGATATCCCTTCACATCAGTCAGAATGAGTAGTATCAAAAAGATAAGAAATAACAACTATTGGCAAGAATGTGGAGAAAAGGGAATTTTCGTGCATGGATGATGGGAATGTAAATTGATGCAGACACTCTAGAAAATAGTATTGAGGTTTCTCAAAAAATTAAAAATACAAGCACCATACAACCCTGTAATCTTACTACTGGGTATTTATCCAAAGGAAAAAAACCAGTAACTCAAAAAGATACAAGAACCCCTATATTTACTACAGCATTGTTTACAATAGCCCAGAAATGAAAGCAACGTAAGTGGTCTATCAATAAATGAAGAAAATGGGGTACATATATACAATCAAATACTACTAAAAAAATACAGACATCTCACCCTTTGTGACAGCATGGATGAAACTAGAAACATATTAAAGTAATGAAATAAAATATCCTGATTTTTAAATTTTAGAAACTACTTTAAAAAATTACCAACATAGGGGCGCCTGGGTGGCTTAGTGGATTAAGCCGCTGCCTTCAGCTCAGGTCATGATCCCAGTGTCCTGGGATCGAGCCCCGCATCGGGCTCTCTGCTCAGCAGGGAGCCTGCTTACCCTTCTATCTCTGCCTGACTCTCTGCCTACTTGTGATCTCTCTCTCTGTCAAATAAATAAATAAAATCTTTTAAAAAAAAAAAATTACCAACATAATGCCAGACTTAACAAAGCTATAGGCTAGCTTCCACCAAAGAGTTCTTTTTATCTTGTCTATATTGCTTTCATTTCCTACACTTTTTGCTTAATTTTACCAACTGAGCATTTCCCTCATATCATTAGTCTTTCTAAACATAAACATTAATTTTAATGCCAATTTAGAATTAAATCATAAGCATATGTCATTATGCTTATTATGCTATATTCTTAATATTTGTGGATTGTGTTAGGGTTTTTTGTTGTTATTAATTCTGTGATGAACATTGTTGTATTTATTTTTTTTAAGATTTTATTTATTTATTTGACAGAGAGAAATCACAATTAGGCAGAGAGAGAGGAAGGGAAGCAGGCTTCCTGCTGAGCAGAGAGCCCGATGTGGGGCTCGATCCCACAACCCTGGGATCATGACCTGAGCTGAAGGCAGAGGCTTTAACCCACTGAGCCACCCAGGCGCCCCACATTGTTGTATTTAAACCTTTGTGTACAACTATATATTTGTCTGTTCTTAATTCCTATAAATGGTCTAAATGGTTCTAAACTGTGACATTTTTAAGGTACATATAACTAAACTGCTTTCAAAATAGTTGTACCAGTTTTTACTCTCACTAGAAATGTTTAAGAACACCTTATCTATGGCAGTCTTACCATTATTTTGTATTTGTCTTTAATTTTAGAAATTGAACATGGGAAAGTGGTGTTATAACAGAATTTTTTTTTTTAATTTAGTATTTTGGGATTAAGCTTCAGTGACATTTTCCTTTTTCCTGAAATTGCCATTTCATAGTCCAAAAATAACAATTTATGAGGAAAATCGCTATCTGGATAAAACAGTGGTTCATTAATAATTACATTACCATGAACAAAGTAAAAGTCACCTTGCTAGAATATAGTTTAATGCTCAAACACTTTCCATTTCTTTCATTTATTCAGCTTTGGGGACTGATTAAGCCAAGAAACAGCCATGGAAAACTACTATGTGTTTGAAGAGTAAATGACAATGCATATTTCAAAGTGCAAATGTCTCTTCCTTTGCAGGGCCAATGCATTTCAGCAAAATTGGCTATAAAGTGAATTGTGTTTCCCTATAGACTTTTGATATAAAATCAACAATATGTTGTTTTAGCAAGAAAAAAAATGACTAACATGAGTAATAAAAATAGCTTCAGAATAAATAAAAATTACCAAGTTGTGAGATATTACATGGATTCATTAATTTGTTCGACAGATATGTGAGAGCATAGAGGGTCCCAGAAATCTGCCAAAGACAGAGGAGAGAGCAGACAAAAGACTAAAACAAAATGCCCTACCTTATAGTACTTTGCAAGCTTGGAGTTCATGCTTTGCTTGAAGGATTTACGTCCCATGCTTAGGGCCAATTTGGTGTCACTTTGTCCCTAGTTTCCCAGATGAGTTGCCTTCCTCTGTGCTTTATGAAATATAAAATAATTAAAATGCAATCTTGGAGTTTGCAGGTAGGTGTCAGTATGTATCACATACTCCTTTTTAGATGGACATTTTGGTTTCACAATGCACTTAACTGTTTTGTACATTTTGGTTTTGCTGAAGTGAATTTTCTTAAAATGAAGAACACTTTGTCTTAATTAGAAAGTTACTTATAGTGTTTCCATGTTCACAAAAGTGCTTCTCAAATACCTATTAGCACAAGATACGAAAGATGTTGGTATCTTGACTGTGATGGTCAAGCATATATGGACCTTGCCTTTATGGGATTTGCATTTTATCATGGGATTCAGGTGAAAAAAAAAAGAGCAAATTAATTAATTGCATGTCACTGTATTAAGTGCTATAAAGAGTGTCTACTTCAGGCAGAATGATCAGAAAAGCAACTCTGAGAATATTAAGTTTTATCTGGGAGTCTCACATTTTATCTGGAAGTCTTACTTGAAAAACAAAGGAGACTAGTGTGACTGGAGTTTAGTGGAAAAGGAGGAGAGACACAGGATATGTGTCAGGATATTAACACAGAGGTCAGATCCTTTAGGACCTTGTAGATGATGGTAAAAATTTAGGTTTATTCTAAAGGCAATGAGAACCATATGACAGAGAACTACAAGAAAGCTGCACAAAAATTTGATGGCGTTTTGAGTGCATAATACTGGTTTCCCAAGACTGAAATTCATACAGTGACAGAGGGTAGTTTTCACTATTTGTAGTACTCAGATGCGTGTTTTACAACATAGACTACCTATACCCAAGATTGAGAAAAAAAAAAATAGACGTCCTAATTGTACAAAAACCCAAAGAACATTTGCATAAGAAATGTGACTACATAAGAAAGACTGGTAACTCCAACTTTTCTAGGGAGAGAATTTCACCACACAAGCATGCAGACTTTCCAGAACATAAGTCCTGGAATGATATGGCTCCACTGCAGGTTGTAATGGTTAAGGAGATTCTGATATGAAAATGGAATTGAAAAAGCCCCAATCACAATACAGGAGGGAGGGAAGCCACTAAAGTCCTACAAGAAATGCATTTTGATGTGCTATCAAGTATGGAATCTTCTCTGAGATAGACTGCATATTAAGCCACTAAACAGAACTCACTAAATTTAAGAAAACCAAAACTGAAAA